>NC_080685.1:16361910-16664940 GCF_030445035.2 Dasypus novemcinctus | reverse complement strand
ACTGATGACTCAAGGCTGTTTGGAATCCAGTATCTAAGAGAAGGGAGTTTGAAGAGTGAGTTTGTCTTCTTTCACAAAATGAGATGAATAGGGGAGCAGATGTAGTTCAGTGGTTGAGCACCTGTTTCTTGTGTACGAGGTCCTGCAAATCCCAGTACCTCCTTTAAAAAAAAAGATGAATAGTATTGAAAAAAATATTTCATTTGTAATAGAAGAAAAGGGAAAAAAAGTGAAGACACACAGGTGGTGACTATGGATATTATTATTTACATACATTCATGGTTTAAGCAATAGGAATTTATTGTCTCATGGTTTGGGAGGCTTGAAGTCCAAAATCAAATTCTCAACCAGCCATGTTTTTTTCCCAGAGTTTGTAGCTTTCTGGTGCTGGCTTGCTACAATCCTTGGGGTTCCTTGACGTGCATCTCTGCCCGTCACATGGTGAGCTACCTCTTCCCATGTCTGCACCTTTTCTTTCCACTAAGTTCTGGCTTCTCCTGACTTCCGGCTTCTGCTCCTGCATCCAATTTCCTTTCTCTACCAGGACTTCAGCCATAATGGTTTAAGGCCCACTGTCACTCAGTTTGGCTACACCTTAACCAACAGTAGCATCTAGAGAGGTCCTATGAACAATTGAGTTTCACATGCACAGGAACACAGATATAGACTTTAGCATGTCTTTTGTGGGGTACGTGATTCAATTCCCAGCACACGACCAACCTAAACAGGAATCACACATTTCACAAGGAGACAGATGCCCATTTACTAGTTCATATGCCCCGTGAACATCATCAAGTCCCACTTTTGCCTTCTGAGCATAGGCAGCCTTGTGGCTTCCAGACAAGGAAGTGAAAAGACAGGTCATTGTTGTCCTAGTTCTTAGAACTCTGAACAAGAGGTTTCCTGGGAAACCATCTTAAATCTCAATATTCTGGGAAAAGGCATGAATAAGTTATCTTTCTATCAAGAGAAGAACTAGTAAGTGAATCCCAAGAATGTGCTGGCTCTTCAGAGAGCACAAGGAAACAAATGTCTCTCTTTGCAGAGGTGTGTTCCTGGGAGAGACTCTTGGGATTGGCTCTGGGCATAAATGTAGAAATCTGTGAAGTTGATTTTATGGCTGAGTTTCTGCTCCCTGAGTTTCCATCTTTTTCTCAGGGAGCATGGGAACTCATACTCTTCCCAAATGTCTTTAATCCTGGAAGAAAGCCTCTAAGAAATGGATCTAAGTCATTGCTTAGTGATTTAAAGCTAACCCAAGCTTAGCTTTATCTGTTTCCAAGGGGAATGATTTGATTTTTAAAGGTGATTATTAGAGAAACTGTGCTTAAATCCAAAATGTGAGATAAGGACTATAGTTGGTAGTAATATTTTGACGATGCTCTTGTATAGTTTGTAATGAATGTTTCACAGCAATGCAAACAGTTGGTGGAGGGGTGATGTATGAGACCCCTGTGTGATGTTATGTATGTTTATTTTGTAAGTTCACAATCTTTACTTTACACTTATTGTTTATGCATGTTCATGTGTGAATGATAAACTTCAATTTAAAAAATCAGTTAAGAATGAGATAACTATAAGAACATACAGGCATCATTTTCTAAGTAATTGATCATTCTATCAAAATATCATTTCCTAATTATAAGTTGTAAATATTCCCATTTGAAATAAAAATCCAAAGGACTGGATTTCATTCAGGCAACAGTGAGGGAGATGTGTGTGTGGGGGGTGGGCCAGGTCCTTTCTGGTGGCCCTAAGGGGACCCTCCTTCCAGCCACCACCAGGCCCCGCCCCCTCTCCACACACCACAGGTTGCTTAAGTCTGGTCTCACGGATAAGGGCTAAAGACAACGCACTAACCCTCTAAAGTTCCCCCTCTCTCTCTTTGTTAAGTAGCAAAACCTTCTTTCTCATTACTCTGAGCATTCAACAGACGCAGCAAATGTAAACTGTGTTTTTCAAAGATGGGAACGTTGGAAATGGCCTGTAGATGTCGCTGTTAGGCTCATTTTAGCTTTCCCTATTCTTCAATCTAAATTTTCCCTGCAGTTCTTCGAAACAGTTGCCTGGAAGAAATGAGGCCTTTTGACCTCAGAGGGTAAGGAAGAAGCCTTCCTTTCTCAGAGTTTGCACCATGTTTGCTTCTGGACGACTTTTCTCAGGAGGCTGGTGCAAGCCAGTGTTGGCGGCAGGAAGTAGACCCCTTCCTGACTGCACTTCTTTAATTGAAAATATTTGGTCCCTGCTGAACATCTCAGCTTGTAACCTCTATGCCCCAGTCACACTAAACAACTGTGCAGTTCCTCTGGTGTGGAAGGCCAACTTTTGCCTCTTAGCCTTTGCCTAAGCTATTCTCTGGGAGGCACACTACTCCTTCCCTTCGCCTCTAAACAACTCTTCATTTTCCTTCAATGCAAGGCTCAAAGTAGGACCAGCTGCTGGTCTAGGGCCTGCCTTCTGTTGCAGGCTTTTATACCAGAACTTAAATAGTCACTAAGCATACTATTTAGTTAGGTTCATTTTTAGTTAGCAATGATTTTCTTGATGAAGGTAGCTGTGTGTTGATTTTACATCCTAACGCGAGTTCCTTGTCACAGATTGTCATTTTGAGGAGCTCTGCCTTCTTGTAGGATTAAGACACCCTTCTTTGGGGGAACCTCCCATATTTCCTCCATGCCCACCTCAGCTTTCCCCTCCCCACCTCAGTGTTTCCTACCCTTGTCAAAAAAAACCCTACCAAACCACATTTGTCTTCCTCAAACTGTTTATAAACATTTAAATATTCAGAGGTTGATACATTATGGGTGTTTAAGAAATATTTGCTGAATGGGTCAATGGGCGAATTTTCATGTTTTCAACCCTGATCCTACCTTTTGTAATACCTAACAAATTGGGGGAAGACTTTTTATTTAGATTTTTATGCAGTTTTGGATATTGCATGTCTATCTTCCTAATTTAAGTCTGAACTAGGAGTTCAGAGATAGATTAGGTCTTTAAATAAACTACCCTGGTATGAATATCAGATAGAAACTGGAAGGTTAAATCATATTTACTTGGAGATGAGATACAAGATAGCTATTTATTACCATCACCTCAATCAGTAAGTATGGCCATCTCTCAACCTCAGCTGCCACACCAAATTTTGATCTCCACGCTAATATCTTCTTGGAGTCTTGATAATGTTTTCTTCCCAGTGATTTCTCATTCTGTGCTGTTGGAGGATTTAGGGAACTAGAGCCCTTTCTCCCCTAATCTTTCCAGGACACTCCTTTTTTCCTTATAAATCCTGGTTTTCCTTAAACCAATATCTGGAACGACAATAATAATAAAGAAAAAAAGAAAAGAAAAGAAAAAAAAAAACCTGGAACATTTTGGAGCTGCAAGAACTACAGACATAGATGTGAGTGCCAGTAGCTACCATTTAATAGTGTGTTTTCCCTTTATATTTTCTTCCTTCCTCACAGTAAACCTTCCTTCTGTTGGACAATAGCTCTCCTAGAGCCTCAAGTTTGAGAATAATAACATACCCACCATCTTTGAGTCAAATAATTGTTTCTCCACTTAAAATAAAATGGATGTGTGGAATATAAAACTCCCCAAGGGAAAAAATTGATATAAAGAAGAGCTGGTTAGTCAATGCCCTGAGCCTCTGCCTCTTGACAGAAATCTATCTATTCATTCCTTATCCCATGCCCATGATGTGTATATTCATCTCAATGTTCTGGTGTGTGTGTAAAAGTTTTAAGTAATTATTCCGGGTGCAATTCTAAAAAGTTTTTAAAGCTAACTTTCCCTAGCCCTATTGACTGACACCTTGGGCCCACCAAGACTAAAATAATAAGAAACCTTGAGATTGGTACCCTAAGTGGGTAGGACCTACTGGGAGGTATTTGACCCTGCTTTACATGCATTTCAATGCCTAGTTCAATCAACTTAATTTTCTATCTCTTGTTCCAAGTCAGAAACTAGCTTTCCTTGGGAATCAGCCTTCCTGTTGGTTGCTGGAAGACTTCCAATAGTTGGCAGAGGAGGATTTTATTACCAACAACTATACAAATCTGACATTCATAAATTTTTAAAATTGATAAAGTGCTTTCACTTCCATTATCTCATTTGTTTCCTCAAAACAACACAGACTTGAACAATGAAGACTTGAGATTCAGGGCTTTCAGTTTTTTTGCCCCTAATCGTATAGACAGTAAGTGGCAATTCAGGACTCAAAACCCCACATTCTGGCCTCAGATCTGGCATCCTCCCACCATGCCTTTTGCTTGGTGGTAGTCCATGAGAGGCAGCCTCTGACAAGCTCCTGCGAGCCGAGGAGGCACAAATACTATATTCCTGACAGATGGCCACAACCCCGTTCTTCTTTCCCCCAGCCTGCAAGGGCACGATCTATTCCACTGCGCTTGGGTGCATCTGGTGCCTTCAGCAAGCCCACTTCCCCCAGCACCTACTGGACTTTCTGGGTGCAGGTCTGAGCACCTGGACTACCTACAGTTAAGTCCACAGTAGCACTGTCTGTAGAGCCTTCCTTTTCTTCCAACTTCAAGGATAATGAAATGCTACAAACAGCTTCTTCCAACCATCTGTTGCCTCTAGGTAAAAGATGAGTGTAATGATTTGGGTATGGGGGCAAAGGCAGTAAAGACTTAATTGCACTTAAAAAATAAATAAGCACTTTCATTTATTAACTATATCCCTTGGTTATAACTTCCTAGAGAGCTCAGTATTGGCAACTGAAATCTTCTTGAATTAAATGAAGTTTCTGAGATGTCCATTAACCTTGTCAGTTGGAGGCAATTATTACTTTGGAGCTGTAATGCAAGCTGAAAAATATTGCATTTTTCAACATGAATGAAAAAATGGGTGGAAAATCTACTGAAAATTTCATCTGATTTCACAGAATTTGCTTGTTTCGATGAAAAGGAAGCATCTTACAATTAATACCTGAAAATTGCTTACATTGTGAGAACCCGTGCTATGATGAAATGTGTCTGAAAGTCCAAAAGTTGAATAATAATGTGTTTACCAAAAATGGATTAAGATTTTTCAAAAAACCCTTTGTCTCCTTTTGTGTTTATAATACTTGGACCTTACCCATAGAAAGATTTTAAAGTTAGTTTTAGAGGAAAGTTGGTCAAGCCACCCCCACCTGACTCCCCAAAAAGAATAGAGACAAGAGCAAAACTCTCTCCTTCATCAGACTTTGACCCTAAGGACACAAGGTCACAGGTCATGTTGGTGGCAGGGGCCAAACCAGGCCTGGAATCACAGTACTATGGAGGAAGAAAAAAAATTTGGGTAGAAATGGAAATATAGAAAAATGGTAGAATAAGAGGAAAACAAAGGACAAAAACCACGGCCTCAAGTGACTGCCTGCTCCAGCCAAGAAGGGCCCACTCACCCATGAGTCACCTCAGAGCTCCCCATTTTTGTCACTCTGCCATATAAAGCAACCACTGTAGAAGTTGATGGATGGCCAACACTCTACAAAGGCTCTTGAGCAGGCAGGGCCACCCGGACCAGGGCCACGTTTGAACTCATAACCTCCAGTCAAAGCCACGGAGGTCTATCAGCTCTTGTAGGTCCCTAACTCTGTCACATTCCTGCATGAGGGAAGCATGTTAAATATTAGAGGAAGTGGGAACCAGAGCTTCTGGACAGAGACGGGTTTTGCATTCAAACCAAGTACCTCCCTTGTGTGTAAAAATACACACATTGGTGGAGTTCCCCAAACTAAGGAAAAAAAGAAAGCACCACGTTAGCTTGAACTCTACAGAGCTAGGCAGGGGCTGCCTCTTTATAAGCCAACTCCCACAAAAATAGCCTTTCATTAGTATCCCATCTCCTTACCTTCTTCATTTTCTGCCACTTTACCATGCCTCACTCTGAGGTGTGCATGCTGAAAGTGCTCCATAAATGCTGCTGGAAACAATGGACCAAAGCTCCTATTTGATGTTATCTGTGTTTGCTAGACCATATGAACATTTTATTTCTTGGATTGTGAGAGACTGAATATACAAACAGACAATGGCCAGACCATATACAAAAACAGAACTCTGGCCCACTATCTATAGCACCCAGTCCAGGAAGCCAAACCACCAGCCCTGTAGTATCATAAAAAATAGCCTGTATCATCAATAACTGACAGCTTCCCTAATTTTGGGCTCCAATTCCAATGCAGGACCAACTGGAGAAAGTCAAATATACTCCCCTAACCAATCACATCGGATGCCCCACTTCTACTTAGCTGGCCTCCAGCTTCCCTGAGCCAGTAGCCTCAAATAAGGGGTACATTTGAAATGTTCTTTTTTTTTTTTTTTAATTTTCCCCTCTAAAGCTTTTCCATGCCTCTGCCTGCCTTTGAGTCTCTGCCAAATGCGAGTGATGGTGCCTGACTCCCTTGCTCTAGCAAGTTCTGAATAAATAGACTTGCTGGTCCTCACTTGCGTGATTTTCATTTATTGCCACAATTGGTACAAACTGAAGGACAAAATTTGGTCCCTAGTGAAAGACAATTGCCCACCAATGAAAATGTAAGCCCATATTTTATGCTCAGTGTTGTGCAAGGTTTACAAGATGTGTCAGGGTAATTGATGCCTTGGAGAATTGGTGCTGTTGATGGAAAAACCTACATGCATAAATAAGAACATGCAGAAAAATGAAAACTGCCCTGAGGCATCTAAATTTGTGAGGAGTTGTCACCAGAGAGACAACCTGACTGTTTCCTCGGAGACCCCACAAGGTGGCATTTTGTATCTTGACAACTTTACCAGGCCTGGTCTTCAGCCCCTGCAGTCTCGGAAATTTAATTTTGCCATGTGTCTTTTAAAGGAAGAGAACGCGAAATTCACTCTTGTTAACTAAGCTTAGAAGACTGATACATGAAAGCTGAAGGTCAATTTATTAATTCATCTGAGAAGTTATTAAGGAAACAGAACACTCAAACTTAAGTGACCAGTGGATTTTCTGAGCATGAAGGGACTTAGGCAAGCAGGAAGCCTATTTTCAGAATGAGGATGCTGATGAGGAAGTTGGAATCGGAACAATGGGCATCGATGAAGCCAAGGTTCCAGAGCCCCAGCTAAACTAGCCAGTGCGTCTTCTGTTGGGGATGGCAAGGCCTTGCCTATGGTACCAAAGTGCCCACTCAGTGGTACTCCAGGAAGGGGATGGGACCTAGTCTGAGCTGAAGTAAAGTTCTTTCTACACTCATGAAGGGTCCTGCACATTATGGAGTACAAAAGGAATATAAAACCAGGCAACTGACCTCAAGGAGCTAAGGCTGTTGAGAAGAGGAATTTGTTTTATAACTTCTATTTGCAATTGTCCTTCCAAATACCTGAATGAATTCTATTCTTGATCCTGCCAAGTAATCCCATGCCAGTAGCAATTCATCTGGTATGCTGATGCCTTGCTCTTTTCATCTGTGAATGGGGTTCATGCACACTTTGGCCCTTCTTCTTGCTCACAAGTATAGTGCAGAAAAAGGAGTTGCTTTTATTCGCAATTTACCTTAATCTCAGAGAAAGAATAGAGTGCCCAGGCCTCAGTCTCCAGGCAACCTCTTCTCTCTACAGCCCAAAAGGAAAAAGTGAAATGAATAAAAGGATGGAGGTAGGGGAGAAATTTGAGTACTAAACAACCACAGATAACAAAAAACCCACACACGATTCAGCAGACGAGACCGCCAGGTCCCCATTTAGATGAGTCCCTCTTCTGCCTATTTACCTAACAAACAAGTTTAATTGACTAGTATGATGACACATATCATATTAGAAGATCGCTGTATTCAAATAAATGGGAATATAGTAACAACTTTTTGTTATTGTGCCTTCTAAAAGACTGGACAAGAAAATACAGATGGAAAATTCCTATTACTCGTAAGAACCAAAATGGCAGCCCAAGGCCATTTCCTACACAGCCCAGACTTGTACTCTTCTCTGGCTCTAGGGCATTCCTGTGTCACAGCCCTAGGGGCTACTTGATGATCATACTCTTGATCCTGAGTAGGGAAAGATAAAAAATAAATTAAATTATGATTACTATATCTCATTTAACCATTTAAAGAATGAATTTTTTTGATGATACAAATTATATGTTTATATTTGTATATTTTCAAGAATTAAATAATCACTTAGGCATTTTTTATTGTCTTTTTTTTAAAAGATACATAGACCACAAAACTATTACATTGAAAAATGTAAGAGGTCCCCATATACCCCACACCTCACCCCCTCCACTCTTCTCACATCAACAACCTCTTTGATCATTGTGGCACATTCAATACATTTGGTGACTACATTTTGGAGCACTATTGTACTGCATGGATTATAGTTTACATTGCAGTTTACACTCTCCCCCAGTTAAAGGATGAATTTTAAGAATATTTTTTCTGAAGTACTTAGGAATGTTCTAAATGTGGTATATTTCCATGAATTGCAAATGCCACTTAAAGGAGACTGCTTATTCCCTATACTGGTGACAAAATACAGGGGAAATATCCATTTTTCCTTGATTCCAAAGGTCTTTGCTTTAAACTCATAATACTTTGACTGTTTAAAATCTCTCTTAAGTGTATGAAACTTTCATTCTTTCTATGTCCCTTTAAATTTCATTCTCATGGAAAAAAAGGGTTGCATAAATTAAAAAAAAAAAATCTGCAACCACCACAACAAAAGAAAAATCCTGAAGGATGTAATAAGCACTCTAGATCTAGGACCTGGCGCGTTCTTAATTTGGGGGTGTCTTAAAATGGGCTTTCTTGATAGCATCTGCGTCCACAGGCACCCTGATCTTCAAGCTGTTCTCAGTGTCATGTTAAACAGAATGACAAGCGTTCACAGAAGGGGCACTGTGACAAGTCTCTGACTGAGAGGAGGCATCCAAGCACCAGAGGAAAAGGCATCTGGAGCAGAAGAGGCAAAAGTCAAAAGGGGGCTGAAAGTCAGGGAGCCCTGGTAGACACAGGAGATGGGCACTAAACCGGGTGGGGAAAGGAGGGAATCAACAAAATGCAGTAGGCTAGGGCCTTAGGCAAAGGCTTTGTTCTCTTGTTCATTCTGAGCCCCGGAGGAGATTTGAAGCGGCTGGGGGCAATGGGGAATTCAGGCCAGCAGGGCTCCTAAGGGTCCGAGAACCCCAGAGCCGCAGCGGGGCCGGTGGAGGAGCTTGTCCCCTGTAGCGTGGCTCAGAGGCTGAGCTTGGCCTGGGTGGTCAGTGGCCCCAACCCCAGTGGCCTTAGCCTCTCAAAGGACAGGGCTGCCTCTGGAGGGAAGGAGGGTGTTCAGCCGGGGGTGGGGGGGGAAAGACCCCTGGTGGGGTACATTATAAAGGTCACGGCTCTTTTAAATTCCCCCCATCGGGGCTGTGTGCCCGTCAAGTCTACTTGCCCATCCCCTGGACCTGGGCCTTGGGACGCTCTCTGGTCCCGGGAACGGGGCTGGCGGGCTCTGCGGGAGGTTTCAGCGCAGGCCTCCCGGCCCCTTCCCCTCACCTCCCGCAGGGCTGCTGCGGTAGGAGCTAGGCTGGCCCCCTGGGAGGGACAGCGTGGGGAGAAGCTCAGCTCAGCCGAGGCTCCGAAGAGGCACGAGCCCAGCTCAAGGCATGAGCCAATACGGACTTGGAGTTGTCCTGAATGACATCGCAGGGACAGAGGCAGGACACGATATATCCCACCAAAACCCACTGAATGGACTGGGGGAGAGTGCAAACTACAATGAAGCTATCATGCATGCGGTGCAGCAGTGCTCCAAAATGTACTCATCAAATGCAATGAATGTCCCACACTAATGAAAGAAGTAGTCGATGTGGGAGGAGTGGCGGGTGTGGGGTGTAGGGTCTCTGCGAACCTCTTATGTTTTTTAATGTAACATTTTGTGTGACCCATGTATCTTTAAAACACAGATAATAATAAAATTTAAACATTAAAAAAGAATCCTAAGGTGTTTTGTTATGTAGCAGTAGATACCTGCTACCCTAAGTATGCGGAGGCAGAATTTCAGGCTTGTGGCCTGGGTGCTGCCACAAGCTTTGCTGAATTTTTTCCTCCATTGTTTGGAATCTTCCCAGAGCCACGCCTAAGGCTGAGGCCCTGTCTCCCCCTGGATTACAACAGCCTCGGGGCAGGTGGCCGGGGTCCTGGTCTGGTGGAGCACACTGCAGGTCACTCTCCTGCTCACCTCCTCTCCTCTGGAAGCCCCCCCTCACTGCTGGGGCTCTAATGCCACCCCAAGCTGACACCAACCTCAGTCTCCAGCTTGATAGCGCGACTTTCTTTTGTCTTCCCCTAAAGACTCAGAGCCCTTTCCTTAAAAGGGGCAGAGTCTTGGACTTTCTCCCCAGCACCTGCCCCATGGAAGGTGCTAGAGACGCACTCATTGGGGAAAGGACTGAGCTAAGATTTGGTCCCCGCTGTGGGGCCTGCAGCAGTGAGAGGGACCCAGAAAACTATGCCCACATTTTTTCCCCAAGGTCCCAATTGACAGGTGTTAAGTCTTTTGTGACATCAAGGGCACGCAAATGGGATTGCAGCACTTTCTGGCTGTTTACACACATTGAACAGTGAGCGGTGCCATACGTGAATGGGGCTGGAATACACCTTTGGGAATAAATCTTTGTGGTTCGGCAGTGAGCTGCTGGTTGTTCAGTTTTGTGGACTGACACTGGTGATTTAAGACTCTGCCGGCTGACTGCCTGGGGCCTTGGGCTGTGGGAGGGCAAAACCTACACAGGCGTGGGGGAAGTACAGAGAGGGCAACTCTCCACAGAGACAAGATAGTTGTTTCTACTTAAATTAAATGCCAGGTGAACAAAATGAAAAGAAAAATTCGTCTGTAAACCATACAGGACTCCAAGGAGAAAATAAAGGCTGGTTTCCCTTATAAAATAAATGTGGATATATGTGTGTGTATGTGATTTTCTATAGGTTTTGCTTTATTTCCGAATTGTATCCTTCTTTTTTCTCTTCATCTTTTTTTCTCCTCCTTGTCACTTCTCCTCCTCCATCTCTACCACTCCCCCCATCTCTCCCCTCCTTCTTTCTACAATTTCTCCCCTCCCCTTCAGTATGCAGAGGACAGAGGAGAATTTAGTCAAAAACAAAACAAAAACCTCAAGCCCAAATGACTAATTGGCAAAAATTAATTTATACACTTATTTCCAGTCATTTATTTTTCATTTCTTGATAACTTTTGTGCATTATAGAGGCTGTTTTCTCCCAAATAATTTAATGTTTTTAATAAGTTGACCCAACTTTTTGAAATATTCCTGAGATCTATTGCTAATCCTGTGGAGCTGTACCTTGAAGAGGTTTTCTTATTTTAGCCTTGTCTTAATTTCAGGTATTTCTTGGATATGCCTTTCATGGATTTTAATTTTGCCTCAAAATTAGGTAAATTGGCCAAAAATAAATTGGTTGAAGATTTCTGACCATTAATTCAAGCACTGCTGCACTGTAGGTCATTTCTTGACGACTCCTAGTGAGATTGTCTGCTTTTAAGCTAATTTTGCTGTTTGAAAATTCATTTCAGCCCTCAGCCATATCTTTTAAACAATGATGCAGCAAACAAAGGGAAAGCTCTTTATAAACAAATTATTGCCCCCCTGTCCTCCTGTTGGAAGTTCCATAGCTCTTCCTTGGAGACTCTTTTTTTTGACATCCTTGGGGGACCCAGGGCCTCTCTCCTGTACTGTACCACTCTGGGTGGGCACCCGTGACACTTTATTGCATTTAATTGTTTTAATGTCAGTCTCCATCTACTAAAATGTGACCTTTTAATTTAGAAAACTCTTCTTTGTTCCTCACACATAGTTGGTGTTCAGTAAATGTCTATGGAATGAGTGAAATGAAACTGATGTTATACCCATCCCCTGTGTATAATAATGCATGTTATTTTATATAACATAAAACCATGCATGTTAGTTTATATAATAAAATGCACGTTCGTTTTCTGCCAGTTACATTCTAGAGACTGCATCTTCACAGCACTGCTTTGAGGAAGGTATCATTAATACCACCCTCATTTTATAGGTGAGGAAACTGAGGCTTAGAAGAAGCAACTTGTTCAAAGTCATACATTAAGCAGGGGCAGAGCTGGGATAGGAACTCAGATCTCCCTGGCTTCAGAATCCTTGTTTCAACTTTTATGTTGTCTGTCCTTTGAGATGAATAAGAGCAAATCAGAAATCTGTTCTCGAGAAACAACAGCTTTTGCCCTCTTTGTGTTTCTGAGCAGTGGGTTAATGAAAAGAGGACAGGATTGGATGAAAAGGTGGGTTTGTGCCCTGGTTGTTAACTACCACTGTGACCTTTGGGAAATCACGTACTTCCCTAAGCTTGCTTTTCTTTTCTGTGAAGGTTGGAGAAGATTACTGCTTATTTTACAGAATTTTTTGGAAGAGATATATGAAATTAGACAATGTGTGCAAGTAAACTCAGGTTTTTGCCTAAATATTTTCCCTCGGTGTTGAGTAGAGTTTGTTTTCACAAGGTTGTTCTGGCTTAGCTGTGCACAAGAAGCAAAAAGGTCTAGGTCAGCATCTAGCCCAAGATTTGAAAGACAGTGTTAAAGGCGCATGGGTTGGTAGGTGCTCAACAAATGGTAGCTGCATTTTATTCTTTCTCCATGTGCACAGCAGTACAGGCACAGCAAGAACCTTAATTTCTTGGATGCACGAGCAAAAATTCACCCCTTGGTAGGAGAACTGGTCCTTTAAGAGATTAAGGAATCTAGAACCTTTGTGAGAGGGAACAGACTAGTGCTCTGAGTTCTGAGTTTCAGAGTCAGGGAGCCCGTGGACAGGCAGGGAAGTAAAACAAGGCCCAAAATGAAACAATCCTGAGGAAACAGAGAGCCAAGGCCGGTGGCCCCAGCTCAATGCCAGGGCCTCAGTTGCCAGGGAAAGGCTAGCTTCTTTCTACTCGGATTTTATGAATACACCATTTCTTTCTCTAAAGAATTCCATTTTCTGCTATAATTTGCAGTGTAGGTCCCTCTAGATCATTCTTCTTGCTTACAATTCTCTTCCAAGCCTGTTCTCTATTTTCTTTTTGATTATTTATTTCTCTATTTACTGTGGAAGGGTAATGAAAAATGCTTTAAGAAAAATAATGGATTCAGGGAGAATATGAAAACTACCAGAGCTAGGCAAATGACAGGTTTTCATCTTAATTTTGGCATATTTGGATTCAGTATACACAGGCAGGGTCCTTTGTCAAAAATTAAGTCTTATAAATAGAGCAGGAACCAGAACCCCAAACCTCCTGTGGCTTGTTCTAGTAATTGAGGCAATGATTAGATTTTGAGGACAAAACATGAAAAAAAATGCTTTGTTGGTCCCTGATTTTTGTGTTTTCCAAATTGCTTCATTTGTGTAAATGGCTCTAGGTAAGTCAGTCAAACCAGGGAATCTCAGCTCTCCCAGAATTGGGCAGGACAGAGAGTGATGGTGGTGGAGAGGGGGAATTGGAGTAGGTACAAAATGCTGTTAATAAGGCAGAGTGCATAGAGACCCATGTAAATACAGACCTGTGCTCAGCCACCTTGCTGGCTGCAGTGGGGGGACTCCTCTATGTGATGCCAGGGGGCGTGTAGCCTGGGCTGGGGAAGCCCTGAGCCAGAAGCAAGGCGATTGGTATTCCCTTGTCCTCAGTGGGCTCTTGGAGACATGAGCCATTGACTCCTACTCCAAATCTAAGGGCCTCATGCTGAGGCAGGATAGAACAGGAACCTAGGGAGGAGGGGCAGAAAACCTTAAAAATTTCTACAAAAACACCACCCAGTAGAAAAAACTAAAGCAGCATCCTGCTGGACTCACGTAGGCAGGCTATTAGAAGGCAGCTTGTACTTGCTGGTGTGCACAAATAAGTTTAAGCTTATGCTTGCTGATGTGGTGGGAATGCAGTTTATACCATTCACCCATCAGCTGTGGAAACAACACCGGCAGTGTGTTCCCACTCACTGCATAAACAAGTAATGGGAAAGCAGCTTGCACTGTCCACCCAGCAGAAAGCAGGAGAAAAACAGGATATTCCCACAACTAGCCACATATTTTCATAAGCCCCTCATGGGAGCAATAGCCAGGAGCCAGTCACCATGGGACAGCAACCCCTAAACCCCCTAAGAGAATCAAATCACCCATTGGAGCATCCCTGCTTTGTCAACACAGACTGTATGGTCCTGTAACTGCTCCTCCCCCTCTCCCCCCATTAAACAGGGACCCCAGGGCAGAACTTCACATTTTCTCCCTTGAAAATGCCTGCCTTACATTCTAAAGACATATTTCTGTTCTCTTGCTCTACCCCCCAATAAACTCTCTGCTTGCCTAATTAATTTGTGACTGTCTTCAAATTTCTTTTCATGATGAAATGAAGAACCTAGACACTGTCTCTGATAATGATACTTTGATTGTCATCCGGGACAAATTCCTGAAGGCTTTATCACAGCTCTTCATCCTAATGGAAATCCATGGACATGCTCCCCTCTGAGAGCCTGGGAGGATGGATCAAAGGAGGAAGAGGGAAGGACCTTCATCTAACAGTTACTCAGAACTTACTAGAGCTTCCAGAGAGCCAGGTCTCAAAAATGTCCCTTATGAAATATAATGTTTGCACCAGCTAATACATTCTAGGTCAAAGTCCTAGAATTCTGCAAGGAGAATGAATTCTCTTTATTTTTTTTAAATTAATGTGTGCTTCTTAAACAAACAAATAAAACTACACTCTCAAACAACACAGAATCATTCAAAATCCTTTCATGTATGTAGCAGTTTGATATGGTTATGAATTCCAAAAATAGATATTGCAGTATGTTTGTAATCTGGTCTGTACCTGGGTGTGATTGAGTTATGATTAGGGCTTTGATTGGTGGGTGGGGACTCACAGATAAAAGCCATGGCAAAGGACAGAGTTGAGGGTTTTTGATGTTGGAGTTTGATGCTGAAGTCTTAAGCTAGAGCCCCAGGAGATAAGAAAAGCCAGCCCCAGGAAAAGAGGAACGTTGAACCCAGGCAGAAGCAAGACCATGGAAGGGAGGAATCCAGAAAGACTGAACCCTCGTAGACATCAGCAGCCATCTTGCTCCAACATGTGAAAACAGACATTGGTGAGGGAAGTACTTATGCTTCATGGCCTGGTATCTGTAAGCTCCTACCCCAAATAAATACCCTTTATAAAAACCAATCAATTTCTGGTATTTTGCATCAGCACCCCTTTGGCTGACTAATAAGATGGCATTCCACTTTCTGCAGAGATTCTTTTCAAGTTTCCTCCAGTGAAAAGATAATGGCTTCGGTTTCTCTTTGCCTTCCCAAATAAATTACTTTCAGCAACCAGGTCTGGAGCTTGGTCAACACCCAGATGCTTGATGAGGGTGGAACCAAGAAAATGGCCATTGGGCAAGCATGTGGAAAGGGTGGATTCCCATAAGGCACCATCATCTTAAGGAGAAGACACCATCGTCTTAAGAATGACTCTCAGACTGAAATTGTATGGAGGATGCCCTGCAGGTCTACTGAACTGTAGAGGACCCATGATTCATTTTTCCCTGCCAGCTTCTCCTTATTGTAATGAAAATGTTTATCCTTCCTCCATCCATTTGTGTTTTGGAAACAGATAAATTGTTTTGTAAGTTTTAGAGGTCTATAGCAGACAGCACTTTGCCCCAAGAAAAACGATTTCTTTAAATTAATTGTGATATGATTTAGTACTTGCATAGTTACTAAAGTTTTCTTGAATATTGTAATGTCTTTTTGAAATTCAAAGGGTGGAGTATAGCAGTTTGATATGGTTATGAATTCCAAAAATAGATACTGGATTATGTTTGTAATCTGGTCTGTACATGGGAGTGATTGAGGTATGATTAGGGTTTTGATTGGGCCGTGTCATTAGGGTGTTGAGTCCCCATCACTTGGTGGGTGGGGACTCAGATAAAAGGCAAGGCAAAGAACAGAGTTGAGGATTTCTGATGTTAAGAGTTTTGATGTTGGAGTCTGATGCTGAAGCCTTAAGCTGAACCCCGGGGAAGTAAGCTTACAGAGGAAAGAGAAGCCAGCCCCAGGAAGAGAGGAACCCTGAGCCCAGGCAGAAGCAAGAGTGTAGAAGGGAGGAACCCAAAAAACTTGAACCCTCATAGCTGTCAGCAGCTATCTTGCTCCAACATGTGGAAATAGACTTTGGTGAGGGAAGTAACTTTGCTTCATGACCTGGTATCTGTAAGCAACTACCCCAAATAAATACCCTTTGTAAAAACCAGCCAATTTCTGGTATATTGCATCAGCATCCCTTTGGCTGACTAATGCAATGTGTTTTAAGCTATGATAAGGCAGATGTGTACCATGAGTTGAATGGCCATATGTCCCAATTTGACCAGGAAGCCCCGGCTTGTACCCCTGTGTGTAGTTATTAATAGAGCATCTTTCACTGTCAAAATTTCCCAGTTGAATGACAAATTACATGCAACCTCCTCCCCCCAAGCATGTGCAGCTCTTGGTATGGGGCTCTTACATGGTTGGGTGGCCTGGCAGGAGTTGTTACTAGTAACTACAAAAGAACATGGGCAGAAGCATTAGTTAACATGGGAAAAAGTGCCTGAATAAACAGATTGTTATAGCTGTGTCAAACCCTCCCAAGGTCTAAAAAGCCCGTGATATTCTCAAATCCCTGTGTGTAAAAGGGGATTCTGGAGGACAGTGAATGCATTACTGAAGTAAGAGAAATGGCAGATGAAGAGTCATCTAAGACTTCTAAAGAGCCAAACCATGGTGATTTCCTGACAAAATTTCGAGACAAAAAATAGAGAAATCTAGTAAGAAATGTGTCACAACATTGTAAGGTGTAGGTGGGGGAGTGATGTATGGGACTCCTGTATTTTACGCATGAGTGTTTCGTTAACTCAGAACTTCTCAAATAGAAAAAGAAATTTTAAAAATACAAAAAAAAAAAAAAAGAAATCTAAATGGAAGCTTCTAGAAAATGAAAAGAGCTGCTTTTGACTCTAAAGTGTCAGTTAATGAGTTACACTTGTAAGGCCACAAAAGCACAAGGGCGTTTACTGACCACTAGTAGAGAGAAGCGGTTGGAAGATCAGTGGCATTAGTAATCACTCCTCCGGGAGGCACCCTTAGGGAAGAAACGCCCTGCCCCCCCTCCCCCCACCCCCGCCACCCATACTTTACCTGTGCTCCTCAGCCCAGCCCCTCCTTCCTGGCCGGCAGCTCCGCTCACCAATCATTCAACTTCTCCATCTGTCTCCTCAGCATGTTCAAAGCTCTTCTTCTCTAAACAAAATAAAATATACAGCATGGATGTACGCATGCGCACATATGCACACCTTCCTCAGGACCCTAGAGTCTATAAACCTTTCCAGGTAACACTTGATTCCATGCTTTCCCTTCATCGCCCAGGTTTTCTGAAAGAGAATCCGGAATCCTGGCCTCATTGCATCCTCTTCTCCCACTTTAGTCGAGCTTTAGTCCCGCTACTTGCTCTCACCCAGGTCCATGCCGGGTGCCCTTTTGGGTTTTCCACAGCCGGGGGGTGCTGACTGCACTCTGCTTGAACTCCCTCCAGTTGCCCCTTCTCGACTTCTCTGCCAACCCTTACATGCTGGGTTCCCAGTGTTGTCTCCCATCTTATCGAACTCTTCTTCCTGCAGATCTTGCCCACGCAAATTCAACTAGCAACAACTAACTAATGAATCCCAAACCCATATTTACAGGTATTTCTCATGAGTTTGACTACCACCTAGGCATATCCATATGGTTTTTCCCCAGGTAACCCAAACTAAACATGTCTGCAACTGAAATCATCAACTCCCCTTAGGATTTCACAAATCTGCACGACTCTGAACCCCAAGTCTTGCTACAAGACATGGCTGTCTACCCTAGTTTCTCGCTAGAGCCCTAGAAACATTACCAATTTAATTTTCCTTTCCCTCCTCATCTCCAAACAGTAAGCAGATATGGTCAATTTTACAATCTTGACCTAAGTCTCACTTGTCCTCTCCACTTCCTCTCCATTCCCCTTGCCTCAATTCAGGCTCTCAGCATTTCCCACCTGGATGACTACACGGGCAGTTCTTTGATCACTCTGCATCTAGGAATGCTCTCCCTCCTTCAGTCCAAGCCTGGACACGGTGACATCAGAGCTATCTTCTGAAATCCCAAATCAGATCACTGCTACTACTCACTGAGCTCCTTCCTTTGTAGATATGTTTTCCCTGGGGTCCTAGAGTGAGGAGCCAAGGATCATTCCCGCAGTTATAAGAGAAAAGGCAGATAAAAGTCAAGGCCCATTAGTGGGATGAACACAAGCTTTAGATTTTTTTCCTGCCTGTGGTTTTGATTAATCCCTTTGAGCTGAGTAAATAGCAAGATCCTTTCCCATTTGGAGGAGCTGCCCAAGAAGGAGATCCTAGGGTTCTGGTTAATTTAAGCACATGGTGGCTCAAGGAGTTAGTCTGAAAAGGATGTGACCTTGTCTGTCCCCCAAACTGGTGAAGTGAGCTTATCAGTTACACATGAATAATGACTATAGGATGGGAGTGAACTCTAACAGAGACTTAATGGAGAACTAAGAGAAGAGACATCTTGGAACATACAGATTTGACTCCAGACCAGCAGGGTCAAACATTGGCCACCCAAATTCCATTTTAGTACTTTCAGACAACACCACTTCCCCACTCAATATGCTTCAGTGCTTTCTTCATGATTAAAGCAAAATTCCTGGTTTATGAAGTTGTATTTGGTCTGGCCCCTGCCTTCCTTACTTGTCTGCCCACTGCACACCCTCCTTTGAAACATGTCCCATCATCACCAAAAGTGCCACTCTTCCTCTCTTGCTCCATATTTTTTTTGTCTGCCTCCTCTAAGATTCCTTTGTTGCCTATTCCTCCTTCAAGGATCAGATTAGGTGTCTTCTCTTGGATGATGATTTATCTGGCCTTTTAGATTGTGTACTTAAACTACTGAGTCATTTATTATCCTGTGCTGTATTTGTTGTCATGCCTCTTATACCACCAGGTTGTGGGAGTCATAAGGGAAGAGCGTTTATCCTGAATTCCTATATTCCCAGAATCTATAGCAATAGTGGATATAGTGAGTACTTGGTAAATGTTTTTTGAATGAATGAATGAAACAGAATTGTAAAATTAAGCAGATGGGAAGCAGATGTGGCTCAAGCAGTTGGGCACCCACCTACCACAGGAGAGGTCCCAGGTTTGGTTCCCAATGCCTCCTAAGGAAGATGAACAAGACAGCAAGACAGTGAGCTGACACGATGGGCTGGTGTGGTGAGCTGATTCAACAAGATGACACAATGAGATGACACAAGGAGGAAAACACAAGAGATACAACAAGCAGGGAGCAGATGTAGCTCAAGTGCTTGAGGCACTTCCTTCCCACAGGGGAGGTCCTGGCTTCGGGTTCCTGGTGCCAACTAAAAAAAAAAGACAAGAATTGACACAGAGCACATACAGTGAGCAAACAGTGCGTGCAAACAATGGCGGTGGGGGGAGAAATAAATAAAAAAATCTTTCAAAAAATTAAGTAGAAAATAGATTCTTATTGTATAACAAGGAATCAGAAATATTACTTAGGTTCTATTTACCCATTTTCTCTGCTACTTGAAGAAAATAATATATAGAAACAAGGGGTGAGTTGGTATAAACTGTCACTTGATATAAATATTTCTTACAGAAAGTTCTGGAGGAATTTAGGGTAATAACAATGTAACAGACCCCACATTTTGTCTGCTGAAATTCATTCTCTCTCTTGATCGTTATAATATTGTAGCCCTGTTTATGGCTAGAATGCATTTTCCAGTCTCCTTTGCAATTAGTTGTGGTTGTGTCATATAAATGGTTTTCACTGTTAAGGTGTGAGCAGAAGTCATATGAGACATTTTGGGGCCAGGGCTTTTGAGAAGTGAGTGGGCCTCGTCATCAATTATTCTTTCTTTATGTCTAAGATGGTTGCAAAAAATGCCAAGCTTCTAGAGGCTGATGGAGTCAAGAGATGGTAGGCGCTATCTGAGAACCAGAACACTTTCCTTGAACAATTATGTGAGCAAAAGACAAACTTCTATGGTACTAGTGATGTGATACATCTTAAGGTTTATTTGTTGTACATAGTAGGTTGGCTTACAATGTATAATGCACTCAGCGATTTGATGCTGCTGCTGAAATGGTGGTGAAATGGGGATAAGGAGAATTAATTGACAGAGATGAGAATGAGTGGGGTTGTGGGAATAGTTTAAGTGAGATTGTCAGAATCTACAAGATTGACCAAGTAACTGGAGGTGTGGTAGTGAAGGAGCAAAAGGTGATGATGACTCAGTTCTTGACATGGGTGTGTATATCATTCACTAAGGAAAGGTATAAATTGAGGGGAGAAAGAAGACAAGGAGCAGGAGCAAGAGCACTTGGGAAGTTGGGACAAGGAAAAGAACAGATGAGTTCAGTTTGAACAGGTTGAGGTTGAGGTGGGAAATCCGTGTGGAAAACTCCAGTAGGCAGCTTGGTGTTTACATGTGGAGGTTAAGAAATGGGTCTGTGATAAGATACAGACTATGACAAGGTGAAAACACATAGATGATAATGGAAACGGTGAGTGCATCCTGGAAGACTGCAAGGGGTGAGAAGTACCAAAAGCTGAATATGAAGGAAAATCAACATTTAAGGAGAGGTAGAACTATAAAATATCTAATAATAAACCTGAAAGACTTGTGTTAAAAAAGAAGATAAAGTTTACCATAAGACTTAGAAATTTTAAACAAATGTGGACATTTACCATGTTCATAAATTGGGCGGTTAATATCGCAAAGATGTCAATTTTCCCAAAATTAGTTTCTAAAATCAATGCAAACAATAAAAATCCCAATGTGATTTTTTTGGAACCTGTCAAAGTCGTTCTAAAATCCTTATGAAATAGAAAGTATGCAGCAGTAGCCAAGACAACTCTGATAAAGAAAATCAATTGTGTGTGTGTGAGGGTGTTTGGGGGGGAGAGGAAAAGAGCCTACCAGACATGAACACATTATAAAGTCAGTAACTAAAAGAGTGTGGCATTAGTGCGGGACTAGACAAATGGATATAGAGGTCAGAAATAGATAAACACATCTAAGAGAACTTGGTGTTCAGAAAATGTTCTATTCATAGTAAAAATTTACCCAAGCTTTCTACCTTGAACCATTCACAAAACTAAATTCTGAAAAAACAAAACAAAACACTAAATTCTACACGGCAGAAAGAATTAAACATAAAAAAATCAAGCTAGGGAAGCATTATTAGATAATATAGGAAAATATGCTGATAACATTAGTGCAGAGAAGTCTTTCACTAGATAAGATATAAAGTGCGAAAGCCAAAAAGGATAAAAAAAAAGTCATTCTGAATATATTAAAATTTTTTTAAAAATTTCTAAATGACAAAAGATATAATAACAAAGTTAGAAGTCATGGATTGGGGAAAATATTTGTATTGCACAGAACAAAGGATAAATACCGAGATGTAGAATATATTAAAAATACTTAAAAATAAATAAAAGGAAAATGAAATAGCACAAGAGACAAATGAGCAAAGGGTATGAAGAGATAATTCCCAAAAGAGAAATTACAAGTGGCTTGAAAGCAAAGGAAAATATGCTCAACAAAGAGTACATAGAGAAATGCAAATGAAAACAATGGGATTCTGTTTTTAAGCCGTTAGATTGGCGGATAGTAACATTCTATTTCACATCGGCAAGGATGTGGAGAAATGGGTATACTCACAAATTGTAATGTAAATTTATATATTTATTTGAAGAACAATTTTGTAATATCTATTGAAATGTAAATACCTACACTAGAGAAACAATTGCAAATGTGCACAAAAGGCACACACACACCGAGGCGTCCAATGCCGTTTGATTTTTGATAGTGCAATACTGGAAATACCATAAATGTTCATGATACAGGGTTTTTTTAATTAGCTGTGGAACACAAGTGCTATGCAGCAGGTTACAAAAAATTAGACTGATCTATAGTAATTTTCATTAAAATGACCTTCAAGGAAAAAATGTATTCTGTAGAAGAAAATTTACAGTATAACTCCATTTAGAAAAAGCAGACCCACAGACATACCACCGAAAAACCAATACTACATGTTTCTATAGGAATATATCTTTTCTATATGTATGCAAATGCAGAGGAAACGTCTAGAAGAATACACAGAAAGCAGATAACATTGGCTACCTCTGGGGATGGACTGGGCATATTGGATGGTTGGTTAAGGGAACTTCAGTTTTATTTGTATCTTTAACTTGTATGTTTTAAAATTGTATTGATTGTGTAATTTAAAGTCAACAATGGCATTTAAGATGTAAATAGAAAAAAGGCAGCTTGGGAAGAAGACTGAGAAGGAGCAGGGTAGCTGAAGAAGCAGTAATGCCAAAAGAGAACGTCCAGAATGAGAAGGGAATGAGCAAGTGTTCTAGGGTCATTAGTGACTTTAGCAAGAATGATTTCCAGGGAGCGTTTAACAGTCAGCTGCAGGGAGCTGAAGAGTGAGGTCAGGGAGCATGCATAGCAATGGAGACGAGGATTTCATGAAGATTCCCCGTGCGGGGGGGGGGGGGGGGGGGTGATGTGCGGGCACGGCTGGGGAAGAGGCACCATCTTACAAAGGTCCTAGAAGGTGCAAATCCCCAGGGGACTGAGAATGCAAAAGTAGAAGCCAAAAATATAGGAAAGAGGAGTTAAACTGGTAGAATAAAGCACTGGAGGGGCTGGCCTGAAACCCACAAGTGTGGAAGGAATGGCAATGGAGGGTCGTCTTCTTCCGAGCTGAGAGGGAAGAAGGAAGGTTGGGGGTCAGTAGAGACAAGATTCAGGGGCGCCGGGTGAGAAGCTGAGGAAGTTTGTGCCTGATAGGTTCACATACATGTGTGTGAAGTAAACAGAGGCAAGGTTTTGCACTCAAACTCCACAATGCTAAGGATAATACTTGAATATTTAAAGAGTCACTATCAAGGCTTAGTATTTTATGAGTACACAGAGGACTTTTCTAAGTGTCAACCCCCGCACTTATGAATTGGAGGTGATTCAAGTTCACCAAATAATTATTGAATGCCCTCTGCGTTTTAGGCATGTGTCAAGCACTAATGATAGAAAGCTGCATAAGACGTTCCTCAAATATTTTCTGATTATAAAATCAATATGTGATCATTGTACAGAATTTTAAAAATAGAAAGCTGCAGAGGAAATAGAAACCATTCAAAATCTCAGCATTGAAAAAAAGACTTTTTTTCATCTTGTACTTTTAATACACACTCATTTTTCTGCTAATGTAGATGACATCATACTTAGAAATTTTTGTCCTAATTACCCCTTCATGTCATTAACTATTTTTGGAAGCATCAATTTAATACTGAGATAATTATACATCATATAGACATATCATAATCTTTTTAGTAAGCATGAGCTTGATGAAAGTAATAACTGCTTAAATTCAACAAAGTGTCAAACATCTGTTATGACTAGGAATTAGGGATTTGAGGTAGAAAATAAATCACTTTGTCAGCCAATATGTATTAGCCCTCCACTCTCTGCTACTGAGTCATCATTTTTTTCTACCACCTTTGGTCCACAGTAAAAGACAATTCTTTCAGATCCATTGTTTGATCATAATCATCCTGTTGTCAAATTGACAGATGCAGACACACAACATTTTGAAAAGGAAATGCTAAGTGTCTGCTTCCACAAGTCCCTGTATGCACAGTATCTCCCGGTGTCCAGCAAGGCAGGCTACATACTTATAGAGCCCAAAGCAAAGTAAAAATGTGGAACCTCTTGTTCGAAAAGCAGGGGAAAAAAATGCCATTGGAGGACTAAAACATAAAGCCTTTTCCTTTCTTTCAAGTCTCTCTCTCCAGTTGTTTTGATGATTTTATTTACTAATTAACATCATTCTAAATAAAGACAAATTAATATTTTAAACTATTAAGGATTTTACCATTTATCTTTATATTAGGCACTGAAATGCAAATGTAAGAGGAATCAATAAAACTACAAGATTCCTATTTCTTAGCTGGCACAGACATGTATTTTGTTCTCACCAGAATGGTGCGAATCCTGCACAAAACTTACTCGGCTGTTTTTATTTCACTTTCGATGAGCGTACTTTCTACCATCACTCTCCCTGTGGCTTACGGATGAGTGGGAAAGATAGAAGGAAAAGGGACTGCAAGTTGCCCTAGGTCCTCCTCCCCTTCTTTGTCATTTACAGCCTAAGTGGTGGGCTCTTCCAGGGAGGTAACCAGGGGAAGAAACCATATGACACTGTTGCCTGGTAGTTCATGGTTCTTAGAACACCACTCACTGCCTTCTTCCTGGGTTCAAAACACATTCTGCTTCGAATGGACAGGACGGCTTGTCAGGGTGTGGACAGAATACTTAGCTGTGGGCCTCGCTGACCTCCTGTGCAGGTGGGTCCACTGGCTCCCGCGTTCACACGTGGCATCGCCGACTCTTTATGTGAATGGCAGTGACAAGGCAGGGGGCAGGGCATGCACATGCGTGTATCTCCTCTGTTAGGGCTTCCCTTCCAAAAGTCTAGTTCAGAGACAAAATTAGCAAGAATTTCTAGATGGCGACACCAGAGACGTAAACTTCTGAAGGGGCTCTGTGCGACTGTACGGGCTGCACCCCCAGTGCCCCGCAGCCCTGGTGTCAAGGCATGGAGGCTGGCCAGGTCGATCTTTGTCACCTTTATGTTCTGGACAAGCAGCAGATTTACTGTGAAGCTAAGAAACCTTAAGCTTCAGAGACCCCCACCTGCCCAGGCTGGCACCTCCTGGGAGCTTATGGGGGCCATAGTGTGTTCTGATGGGAAGGGAAAGCCAGGCTGCAATGAGGAAATATTTCACTTGTAAGAGTTTCTGGTCAATTGCTTAAAGAGATCTCAGAAGAAAGAACTGCATTTTCTAAGCTACAGTAATTAGGTAAGATTTCTTTATGTATTCTTAAAAAAAAATCACTTTGTACCAAATTCTGGAATGGTTTTCTTAAAGAGATCTCCCAAATTATATTAGCTTCAGGCCGCACAATAACTAAATCCATTGCTGTGCTAAACTCAGTAGGAAAAAATATAACTGGGTAATGTGTTTGTTCTCATCTTACTAATCACAGAACTCAAGCCACAGGCTCTCTGTGCCTTAGTAGCGTTACAGGTCTACGTTTGCCCTCTGAACACAAAACCACATTCAAGTCCCATCCCAGCAATACCCTGTTCTTCTCCAGGCCACTCCCACCACAGGATCCTCATTTGCCCCTGAAACTTGTCTCCATTCCCAAAATATTATCACTCTTTGCCTCAATTATATGCCATGTTTAGGAGATTATTCCCTAATTCTACAGTGCCCTAATCAGCTGTTTTCCAGGGAGAAGGAACCCCAAACCAAATCCAAAATCTCTAGCTAGAACAGCCTAAGAAATGTGATAATTTATGAAAACTGACATGAAGTGTCAAAAGCAGAAATGTGGCCTTCACTAGGTAAATAGTGACCTTCACTAAGTAATGATTCGACACCTTTGGACCTGCTGAACTTAAAACAACAAGATCTGGGTGGGGCTCTAGAGGAGAAATTGGCAGGGATGTGAAGGTTGGACTCGCAGAGAGCAAGCTGTGCTGTGGGTGTGGTGATGTTCAATAAAATTTGTCCCAGAAGGAAACAGCCAGTAAATCTATTTGGGGTCAAATATTAGAGATGCAGATAAATAGAAGTTTGAAGTCTTTTGGTTCAGTCTACTTGAAGAAAGATTTCAGGTAATCAGCTAGAGATACGAAGACTGGATCTGGGCTCTGGCGAGGAGAAGTGGAGATAAGCTCAGCCATCAGGACTTAGCCAAACAATTGTGTACCATGGTGAGGTCTTGGCCCAGCTGAAGAGGAAAGGCATGCCAAGATGGGCGCCCCACAGACCTGAGGAGAAGGTGCTCAGGTCAAAGTCTCCAGTCAGGGCCACTGTTGAGAGAGGAGGGGGAGAGGGAAGTAGAACTGTCACTGTGTGACTAAGGGGGAGGTGGCTGCCTCGCATTGATCTTGGAGACACAGAGTCCTCCCTGGTTCTGGTGGAATGAAGGGTAACTGGGGAAGCTAGCAGATGGAATGGAGCTACAGTGTTCTCAGCCTGTGGGAAAGACATGATTCCAAATCCCACGGGCGGGGGCACAGAGGTGCATTAACACAGACATGACTCAAGAGCCAGGATGGCCTGAGACTCTAGGTGGAACCTTGTGGATCCATCAGATGAGGCCAGCAGAGCACCATCCCCGAGGCTAGAACGTGCCTGCTGACAGATATCATGTAGGAACAAACCAGTAGGGTTAAAACATGCCATTCACAAGTAACTGTTTAGAATTTTGTCTGCAGTAAGAGCAAGATGTGCATCACAGGTGGATGTCATCAGTGAGAAAAAAGCTGTTTTCTAATACCATGGACTTAAGCCCCTCAGACTTCAGTATGTGGCAGAGAGAAACCACAGGCAACAGGCTGATGCAAGTGAAGCCACTTCAGCAGAGGCACACTTCAACCAACCCAAAACAAAAACAGTAACAAAGATGTCTCAGGAACCCTGGGGTTTGAAATCCACTGGTCTAAGACAGGTACATTCATAACTTTACCAAAGAGAGAGAAAAAAATCTCTTCAGCCCTGAGGTAGATTGAATTATTAGCCCTAAGTTTCCGGTTGTCTGTAGCAGTGGTATATATTTGCAACCTTACCTCACTCCTGGTTGGTAGAGCATACTTCTCTGCTCCTTCACTTGGAATTTTGACATATGATTGCTTTGATCAAAGAAATGTTAATAAATATGACACAGACAGAGACTTGAAACACGCTTGTGCCTTTGGGCTGGCATTCGTGTGCTCCGGTGGCACACCCCAAGGACCCCTCTGCCCTCACCATGCGCGTGAGACACGCCAAGCAGAGCACATTCCCTGGGTGGCAGCTGGCCTAAGAAGGGTCCGAGACAGCTTGGGCCATCCTAACACAACTGGAGCCTGGAGCCTGCAACCTGCAGCCCACCTGGGCTCAGCTAAATCGTAGCCATCTCACAGACCTGAGGCGGTGAAAATAAATGATTGTTTTCTCAGCCAGTGCCTGCTGAGATTTTTTTATGCATCATTATTGCTTCAATGACTTATTAGCTCCTACTGAAAAGGAGGTGCTGCCATAATAAAAACCTAAAATTAGTGGAATTACTTTTGGTAATGAGAGGCAGAAGCAAAGGAAACTATTACGGAAGGCTGAACAAATGGTGACCCAAATTAAGAAGTGAGGAAGAATTGGGAAAAACTGTAGGCTGTGGTAACTTGGGAAACAGAAAATGGACCTGTTGAACTCTGACTAGTGGGTGAGGAAGTTTAGAGAAAGAACGTTAAAAGGAGGAACTGGTTGCTACTAGGTGCATTCTGTAAGGTCTTACAGGTAAGAGCAGATATGCTCAGAAAAGAGCTGGGAAAAATTTCAGGGAGTCCAGAAATTGTGAGATAGAGTTATGGAATTAAACTGTTTATCACAAAATCAAAGTTGTAGTCACTATAACATAGACTAGTAAAAAGACAAATCCAGGATGCCTGTTAATACGACACAGCCTTGGGATAAACGGTACATCAAGGGTGTAACTTACCTCCCTTCCTTAAGACCTCTGAAAGGATTAAGATGGCAGCTGGTAGATCCTGTCAAACAGACAAAGGGGGTCTTGGAAAGATTGTGGACATGGTCACAGGGAAGTCTGATATCTTGAAAGTATTTATAATTAAGTCTAGAGAGAGAGATCTTGAAAAAACTTGTGGGTATGCCTTTTCCCACATGGATTTGACTGGAATCACTCATATAGAAAACATACAAAAACTATTAAAGAAGTGCATTGACAAAGCAAATGTTTGCTTTGTAATTTCACAACTTTACTATACACTTAATTGTGTATGTATGTTCATATATAAATGATATAAAGATAATAACAATCAGATTGGTTAGGGGAAAACTACTTTGGGAGTAATATTTTGACAATGCTCTTTAATCATTAGTTTAAAAAGTTTAAAAACAATGCAAGCTATTGATGGTAGGGTGAGCTGTTATACATGTTTGTTTGATGTTATAAATGTTTGGTTTGTAAGTTCACACCTATTATACACTTATTGTTTATGTATGTTTATGTATGAGTGATATATTTCAATAAATTGAAAAAAAATTCCAAAAAAAAAAAAAAAAGAAAGAATTTGACAAAAAACCCTGCCAGTCTGGACTAAAAGAAATCAAGACTCAGAGATGGAAAAGGACTTCTTGGCCCTCAGTTTCTATGGGCGTGGCACCTGTAGACTGAGAAAGCTGTTCACTGTCGAGAAGGGAAAATTACTTAATGCCTTCTTCAGAAGTGGTGAGGATGGATAATAGAAATGGATGCTTCTCAGAGGGTAGCACCAAGGGTTAAGGGGAGGAATGGACTAGAGGGCCACTTCCAGGGAGCAGAGCCTGGCCTAAGCCAGGAGCATTCTGTATGCCAGCCTAGGGGGTCCTGGCAATGCTAGTATAGTCAGACATCAAAATTGCTTTGACCTAGAGACTGCTCTCTTTCTCTCATTCTTCCCTTTCTCAGATAAAATTGTGTACTCTAGTTACATCTGTGTTCCATAATGGAATTTTGGGTGTGTGCAAGGCAGATGCCTTATTTTCTATTAGTTCATTGTTCTGGATAAAGAGTAGCTTCATCTGGATGAAGCTGATGAAAATTCTGGACTTGATAAAGATCAGGCATAATGTCTGGTGCCACAACTGTATGGGACTTTTGTGGGCCTTATGATAAAGGTGTGCAGATTTTGAATGTGGGGCGTCCTTGTGAAAAATTGGGATCCATAAGGCAGACTGTGATAAATTAAATTATTGGTCCCAACACTTGAATCCTTGGTATTAGTTTTATATATCCAAATACTTGCCATCACTCTGGCCTTATGGGGGTTGGATGCATTTCCCTCAACCCTAACTTTTTAAAAGACTTTGCCATGTTTTTTGCCTTGGCCAATAGGATGTTTGCTGAAAGGTGTGAGTGGAAACTTGAAATGTGTTTGTACGGTTGGACTATTATTCTTGTGCTCCAGGGAACAACACTCTTAAAATACATTCTTTAGCTGCTTCTTCAACCATGGAGCCAAGAATGGAACACATGGTACACAGACCATATGTCCCGGATCTCTGCTGGTTTAAGAAGTACGAGACAGATGGAGCAGCCCTGAGCCTACAAGAGCTTGGAACACAAAGCCTCGATTCCTGAGCCAGGAGTCCAGCCGAGACCAACTCACTAATCCATGTGCATGAGGAAAAATGATGGTTGTTTTAAGCCACTGAGGTTTTGGGGGTTTGTTAGGCAGTATTATTGTGGCAATAGCAGAATAATAAATACAAGTTATCATCAGGGTACTGTGAAAAAGTTGTTGTTTAGACCAAAGCATTTCATTTCAGTTTGGATCGCATTGTTACAGAGGCCTAGGAATCTATATCGTCATTAACAAGGTCTGTGTTTTGGAATTGTTGGCAAAAGAAATACAGGCAGCCATATCAATAGAATTAGCTTCAAATCAGAATGAGAATAAGTTCCCCCAAAGTCGGACTAGCTGAGATGCCCTTCCATGCTTCTCCAGCACCTCCATGGTTTCCTCTCCCACCACATGCAGCCAGTTAGTATTTGTCACAGGGAGCAGAATTGGAAACCTAGCTCTTACCTAAGAACAGAAAGTGTTAAGCACCTCACACTCTAAGTTGCGAGTCCACCACGTTGGGAGCTGGCTAACTCTGCAGGCAGTGCTGAGGAGCACTGTTGCAGCCCTACTAACAGGACTTTTCTGTAATCATAGTTTTTATTTCCATGGGCTTTTTGCCCTCCTTTTTTCTCAGATTGTTCCTTCTCCCTAACCCCTGTTTTTACTTAATGGGTGCAATCCATTTTCTTTCCTTTTTTTTTTTTTTTAAGATTTATTTATTTATTTATTTCTCTCCCCTTCCCCCCAACCCCGGTTGTCTGTTCTCTGTGTCTATTTGCTGCGGTCTTCTTTGTCCACTTCTGTTGTTGTCAGCAGCACAGGAATCTGTGTTTCTTTTTGTTGCGTCATCTTGTGTCAGCTCTCCGTGTGGGCGGCGCCATTCCTGGGCAGGCTGCACTTTCTTTCACACTGGGCGGTTCTCCTTATGGGGCGCGCTCCTTGCGCGTGGGGCTCCCCTACACGGGGGACACCCCTGCATGGCACGGCACTCCTTGCACTCATCAGCACTGTGCGTGGGCCAGCTGCACACGGGTCAAGGAGGCCCGGGGTTTGAACCGCAGACCTCCATGTGGTAAATGGATGCCCTAACCACTGGGCCAAGTCTGCTGCCCCTATTTTCTTATCTCTCTGAGTCTTTGTTGTACTTTGTTTTCCTTCTTCTGCCTGTGCTTACTCTGCTTTTTCCGAGTAACTTTTCTCACATTTACTGGTTTGGTTTCTGCCCGTTACATGTTTGAGACTTTCTTCGAATGCAAGCGTTAGGTCTCAAAGCAGGGCCTTTATGGATAACCAGAGATGACATGAAGAAAACTTCAACATAAGAGTTAGGCAAACTCACATTTATTATGTCTGCAGAGGTAAGGAGCCAAGGTCAGTCCAAAGTGACTCAGACTGGACTCCTCACGCTGCAGTTTTACTCTTGCTTAAATACCTAAGTTACTACTTAGCATTTGCTATGATTATGCATTATCTTTTATGCATTTGGACGAACACACATAGCTAGTTATGTAATTGTATGATTAGGATGTTCAGGAAATCACGCTTGCACATACATTGATGATAAAAAATGGGGCAGATAACTCCACCCCTGGGTGGGAAATTTACTATGCTAATGAAGCAAGTTCGAGTGAGGACAGCAAGGGGCTTCTTCTGCACAGCTCTGGCCAATCAGTTGAAACTGTTTTTCATACTTCATTGCTTCAACAGATATTCTTGACCACCAAAAGCAGAATTTTGGCAGGAAGAGAGGGCTGCATCTCATTACCTTCTAATTTACATACAATTCTTTCCTTTGTATCCTAGCAACAGGGAGAGAAACAAGTTACTTTCAGGTATTTGGCTGTTCTACCTCCATCTCTGGTGGTCCTAGTGACAAGAGACAATGAAGCACGCATTGGACGCCCTATGAGTTTGGGGCACATTCATGCAGGATGACCAGCAGTGAGCTGAACTTCTCATTGGGGAACTGTAAATGACAGTAGATGGAGACCTTTACAGGGGACCATTCAGCTTCTCCAGAGCAGATGCCCTGGCATCTTACCTGGGAAGGTATATTCTTGCCTGCTGGTCATCAGGGAGCAGGGTGGGTGGCAGGAAGTTGAAGTTCTCACAGTTCAAATGTGGACGTTCACTGAATCTCCCTGTGTTTGGCAGAAGCCTCATCCTGCACCCCTCTCTGAGTTATAGTCCCAAATGTTTCCAGTTATTTTTTCTAGAAAACATACCTCCTATCTCTTTGGAGAAGAGGGTGACTCACGGTGAGTTCTGGGGAGGGCCGACCACTCTGTGCACAGCCTCAGACCCATTTCCAGTCCCGTGTTCAGCGAGGAGCCCACAGGCATGGGGGGCACCATCTCACTCCCACTGGAAGAGCTCTCAGAAGGGACTGTTCTGTCACTCCATTTCCAACCATCCATCCTCTTTCTAATTCCTAAAGTAAGTTGAAAGGTTTCACCTGCTTTTCTTGCCTCTATTCTTTTTGCTCTTTGGCATGACAAACTTCAAAAAGTTTTGGTCACTTCATTTTAGCAGGATTTTGGTAGAGAAAGGAGATAAACACCTGGAGTCCATCTGCCATCTTGAAGTCAATTTTCAACTTTCCGTATATTCTGCGAAATTCCTAAAACTTCCACTAGAATAAACTTTTCAATGAATGAAGCCATGAAAATTGAATGTATTCACATATGTGTGGGTGTATGAGCGTGCTTGGTGACTGTGTGTATGTGTGCATGTGTGTAGTGCATCTCCTAAGCATTTCCTGGCCTCCCCTGTCTTTGACTTCACAGTAAATATGCAATTATGGGAAAAAGACAGCCAACTTCCATCTGCCCATGTACCTCAAGACCATTTGCAAAGTGACTCCTAGTAACTTGTTTCTAGATTTTAGAGATAAGTTTCATACACATCTTGAAACTAGGCTGTCACCTGCAGCAACTGCAGAAAACCCAGGAGCTCTTCCTCCCTCTTTTCTGCCTTTGACTGCACTTGAAGGCTGCTGTGGATGGTTCCAATCAAGAGGAGCCCCCAAACCACTATCAACTACCAACTGATGATGCAACTGGAAAATGACCTTATACGGAAGGTTCAATGCGGATCAGCAGAATATCCATGTCTACATAAAATACCATGACTTTAAAATGCTGTTTGACCTAAAGTAAGGGGGAAATGGAAAGGAGAAATGAGTTTATATGGCTACGAGCTTCTAAAAAAGAGTCTGGAGGCTGGCAGAAGGATTGCCCTCATGCACAACTGAGCAGAGTCAGAGAGACAGATAAAGCAGATACAACCCCCAGATATTGGTTCCTTTGAGGGCTAAAGAGACCCACGGGAGTTATGGTCATGGCCGATGGGGTTAACTACCAGGGCAGATGGCCCCTCTTTGGAAATGGTGTTTATGTGTGATGAATCTGGACTCAGATGGGATCTCCCTTCATAAGACTTTCATGCCAATGTGCTGGAGGTGCAGTTAATGTTGGGGTTTAAGATATATTTAGGGGATTTGAATCTCTGGACTGACAATGTGATAGCCAGATCCTGAGCCTCAACAGACTCCAGCACCTACAATCTGATTTATTGGACTTACCACACTCAGCTAAGATGGAGTTGAAGAAGGACAACCACCACACCATGGAGCCTAGAGTGATTACAACTGAAAATGGGAGGATTGCATCCAGCATCCAGGTGGAATCTGACCGTCCTCTTGACATAGAGGTGCAATGGACACAACCAATCCAATGTCCACATAGAAGAGGTGGCATTGGAATGGGAAAAGTGGACATAGTGGACGAAGGGTATGGGGAAAGGCAGGAAGAGATGAGAGGTGGAGGCATCTTTGGGACATGGAGCTGCCCTGGATGGTACTTCAGAGGCAATCACCGGACATTGTAAATCCTCACAGGGCCCACTGGATGGAATGGAGGAGAGTATGGGCTATGATGTGAACCAATGTATATGAGGTGCAGAGGTGCCCAAAGATGTACTTACAAAATCCAATGGATGTGTCATGATGATGGGAACGAGTGTTGTTGGGGGGGGGAGAGGGGGGGTGGGGGGATGGGGTTGAATGGGACCTCACATATATATTTTTAATGTAACATTATTACAAAGTCAATAAAAAATAAAAAAATTAAAAAAAAAAAAAAAAAAAAAAAAAAAAAAAGAGGAGCCCCCAAAACAATGCCATGATGCTGGCCACTCCAGCACCCCTTGGGGTGCCAGGCCACCGCTGGGTTCTCTGCAGGGAGGAAGGGAAATGCCCCTTTTCATCTCCAGGCCATCCTTTATGTTACAGAGGCCCCAGATAATCCCTGAGAATGTCTGGAGTATTGAACAACAGATACACAAGAGCAGCTCCATCAGTTTCTACCACCACTTGCCCAGAATTGCCAAAAATCTCCCATGGAAACAGTTCTCTCTCCTCGGTTGCCCATCCTTTCTACTTATAGTTCCTGAAACTCAGTCCAAAGGGAGAGGAGGAGAACAGCTGCCACAGACCTTGCCTCCTCCACTGTCCTCCTACCTCTTCTCCCGCTGAGACTTGCCCTTCACTAAACTCTTCCCTCTTTCCAGTTGTAAACAAATTCTCCTTGCCTGTCAGTGGCAGTCATGGAGGCCAGCGATCAGAACGATGGGCTGTTTGTGCTCGGAGAGCAGAGCTCAGGCCAGCCAGCCAGACAGCCTTGAAGTGCATGTGTGTATGTGTATGATACATGTTCCCTTCAGGTTGCCATATGCTGGGAATTTGGAAGTTAAAGACATAAAGACTTGATTTTCTCACTTTTTAGTAACCTCTTTAGAGTGTTAGACAGTAAGGTACATGTCCTTGGGAACTTTTCACTGTACAATATGCTTCATTAAAACTTTCCTGCAAGAATGAAGAAGAAGACACTGTACCCAAAGCAAGTGCATAGCACATTATTAGAGCTTAAGAAGGGATATGTTGCTTGGGTTGTCCTATGATGCTGTGGGAATGAGTTATGTATACTCTCAAAAGATGTGTTATGGGAAGCAGATGTGGCTCAAATGATCGAGCTTCTGCCTATCACATGGGAGATTCCCAGTGCCTCCTAAAGAAAACAGTGAACTGGCATGAAGGAAACGTACGGCAAGCTCACTCAACAAGAGACACAAGAAGAGAAACATAATGAGAGACACAACAAAGCAGGGAGAGGAAGTTTACGGTGCCTCCTAAAGAGGACTAGTAAGACAGTGAGGGGCACGTTGGGCATGTGCAGCAAGCTGACCCAACAAGAGACACAAGAAGAAAAGAATATTGAGAGACATAGCAAAGGAGGGAACAGAGGTGTCTCAAGCAATTAGGCACCCGCCTCCCATATCGGAGGTCCCAGACTCGGTTCCGGGTGCTGCCTAAAGAAACAAGGAAGATGAAAAGACAATGCAAGTGCAAACAATGAGGGGGTGGGGAGATATAAATAAATAAAATAAATCTTAAAAAAAAATAAGACCTGTTCTCAAACGCAATATGAATCCATGTGGGTGTGAACATCCTTCTGAGGGTGTTACTTTTGGGACACGTGTGGCCCATCTGAATCAGGGTGGGCTTCAGTCACACCACTGGAGAACTTTATAGGCAGAAGAAATTCAGATTCAGAGAGTCAGAGCCACACAGCCTGAAGCTGGATGTCGGCAGAAACCAGAAGAGCAGCCAGGAAAAGCCCAAGGATGTGGCCATGTGATGGAGGCAGAGACGCCAGCCAAGGAACCCAGGCATTGCGGCAAGCCAGCGCCAGAGCGCCATAGGCTCCTACTCCTGGAGAAAGCGTGGCCTCGCTGATGCCTTCACTTTGGACTTCTGGCCTCAGAACCATGAGACAATAAATGCTTTTTTTTCAAGCCAGCCCACTGTGTGTGGGCTCTTGTCATAGCAGCCTGGCAAGACCAAGACAGAGGCCATGGTTCAGCTGTTGACACATGGTCCAGTTTCTCTTCAGTAATGTATAGTAGGAACTGCAAGAAAATGACCTTTTCTAATTCTTACTAAAGCTTAGACCAAATTTAAAGGAAAAATAAGAAAATAGAGAGTAAATAGGTATAATTTTCAGGGCATTGAAAAACTCTAGCAAGCTAATATTGATTTCAGTGCCCAGAACACAAATGAGTGTATCGATCCTGTCCTCTTTGTTGAATGTGCCGAGTTTCATTTTCTCCTCAGTTGAAGGCAACATTTTGGAGTGCAAGGTCTGATTAAGTGAGCCGGTACAAATTTAATGCCTTACTTTTAAAATCCCAAGGTATGCTGTGACATTCAAAAAAATCTTTATAGTGTTTAGGTCCCAGAAGGAAAAGGAAACATCATTGATTTTTTTCAACAGTGGCATATTATAACATTGTCTGCAATCAAATTAGACTTCATTAGGGAAAAATTTAAATGATGACAGCCCTGGAAAGCATTTTCTATTCAATATTGTTTCTCTTGCTTCTCACAGTCAGAGAGATTCTCTAACCATCTCATGTTGGCCATTCATGACATACCATGCCACTGTGAGGATACACTTTTATTGGAAATAACTGTTTAGCAGGAAACTTGTCCTACGATAGGTACTCAATAAATAGTACCTCAGTATTTAGATTGAGACGAGTATATGAAATGAATAAGCAACCCTATATCTCTTTGTTTTCTTTTATAGTAGAATCTCATATAAATAGTGGTCATTCCAGTTTAGAAATCAGGCTCAAGCATGAACTTATGGCTTATTTTGATAGCAGGAGAGGACAAAGCGGAGAGAATGGGTCCAAAGAATTTCAGAAGACTTCGGTTCTGAAAGGACGTCCAATTAGGCCATCACCATAGCCCTTCTGTGAACTCTTGGTAGAATTTGCCTGTTTCCATAAAGCCTGTAAATTCTGGAGCTATAGGAACTGGTATAGAGGAAATTTTGGGCAAGAATCATTTTTAAAGAATTACTTGACAGTAAACCATTAACATTCAACAGTTTTCTTTTTTTTTTTTTAAGATTTATTTCTCTCCCCTTCCCTCCCATTGTCTGCTCTCTATGTCCATTTTCTGTGTGTTCTTCTGTGTCTGCTTGTGTTCTTACCAGCAGCACTGGGAATCTGTGTCTCTTTTTGTTGTGTCATCTTGCTGTGTCAGCTCTCCATGCGTGTGGTGCCACTCCTGGGAAGGGTATGCTTTTTTTACATGGGGTGGCTCTCCTTATGGGGTGCACTCCTTGCATGTGAGGCTCCCCAGTGGGGGACACCCCTGCGTGCCATGACACTCCTTGCACACATCAGCACTGCACGTGGGCCAGCTCACCACACGGGTCAGGAGGCCGTGAGTTTGAACCCTGGACCTCCCATGTGGTAGGCAGATGCTCTATCAGTTGAGCCAAATCCACTTCCCCAGTTATCTTCTGAGTCCTTGCTGCCTGCTGGCTCTCTTTATCTTAAATGTGAATATATTTCCTTACGGGAATTTTATCAAATTCACCTCACCCATGTTTTTCCACATGTTTTTCTTAATACCTCAATTACAAGGCCTTTTTACAAAGCTTCCTGTCACTATAATTGGCTTGGGTTACTTTATTAGCTGTTTATTAGCTGTTGAAGTTCAAAGCTAATAGAGTTGAAAACAGGATGTGATGCTCAATGCATACAGAATTTTTAATTAGGTTTATTTTAAAAGTGTGGAAATTAATAGAGTTGGTGGTATCACATTATAGTGAGTATAGCTAACACTGGTGATTTATAAATGAGATTGTGCCTGAAATGGGTGGATGTAAATGTCAATTGAGAGGTAACTAGAGTGCTTGCTTTGGCAACACATATATTAAAAATTGGAATGATGCAGAGAAGATTAGCATAGTCCTTGTGCAAGGATGACATGCAAATTCATGAAGTGGTCCATATTTTTACAGTACTAACACATGGGATAACATGGATGAATGTTGAAGACCTTATATGTTGAGTAAAACAAGGCAGGCATTGAAGGCCAAATACAATATAACCTCTCTGATATGAATTAAGCAAATCAAGCTGTCACAAAGAGCTAGAGACTGGGTGATAGGCTTACAGGAAATAGAGGGGGAGAGGAAGGTTGTGATGCCCACACAGCCAAAATCTATGATAAAGCAGAGGTAAGTAGTTGTGTAGTAAAGAGATAAGACAGAGACATAGGGATACTACTGGGTTGGGTTTTGCAGACTTGAGGGGGGCTACGGTTGGGGGGATGGGTCAGATGGTCCACGGAATTGGGGGGGGCGTTAGGTGGGAGCAGGTGAACATGGAAGATTGTCAGGTACATGGTTGAAATTATAATGTTGAGAAAACTCTTTAGAAAATATAGTAAGGAAGGGTTACTGGTTTAAGGTGTTTGATGGGGGGCATCTGGCAGAGAATGCACATGGGGCAGACTTCTAGGGAGTGTGTGAGTGCTCATCTTGTCATAGTATGTTATATCGGTGGGTGGAGACCCATACAATGAGCGGGAAGGTGTTATGCCCCCATTCTGGGGAGGCCTGATGTTCTCTTGAGAGTATGGGTGGCTCCCAATGGGGGAGGACAGACTAGTGTGTCAAGCCTCCAGCATTGTTGCAAGTATCTATGAATCTTGTCCTTCAAGCAATGAAGCTTGGCTCTCACTGTGGGCCCTGAGGGGAGGGAGAGCGAGGAATAGAAGAGATGGAAGACGGGGTAGCTGGGGAGCAATGGAAGTATTCTGCATGATTATGCAATGACGGATTACAGGCCATGGTAAATGTCACCAAAAATTTAAAAAAGTGTATAGTCTAAAATGTAAACCATAAGGTAAACCACAATGTAACCATGGTTAGTAGGTATATTTCAATATTTGTATATCAAATGTAGCAAATGTAACATCCATATGTAGAAAAGATCATTGCTGGGGAAGGGGGAGGATGTTGGGTATATGGGAGGCCCCTATATTCTTTATGTGACTTTACGGTGACCTAAAACTTTTTTTGAAGGCGTAAAAAATAAATGATGTAAGATACTAAGGAAGAAATGGAAGAGACTGCCTTGCCATCGAACATACAGGGCAACACCTATTACAGTGATGAAAGGTAAAATGTCAAAAAAAATTTTATGATATTTTTCATTTTTTAATACCCCAATTTATTTTTTACTTTTAGTTTTTCTAAATTATTATGTATTCTACATCTACTCTTTAAACCTATCATTACTGTGTCATTTTCCTATTAATTGAATTTGGCAATATATTCAGTTTCATTTTTGAAGACGTTTTGGATCACATAGGACTTCAGCTATGGCAGAGGAGGAGCACTGATGTGGGGTGTCATCGATGGGGGATGCGTGGGTGGGAGGGAGTTCTCCAGGGCATGCATATAGGGTATACAGATATGTTCAGATGTTTGTTGGGTATTGACATAGAGGGTAGAGTTTCACATGACAACTGAGGGAGTGCTGAGTTCCCATTCTGGAAAAATCTGTCACTCTCCAGTGGAGCAGCAACAATCCCCCAAGCACAAAGGCAAAGACCAGAGAAGAAGGATGGTCCAATGATGGGCCCTTGATACTGATGACTATGCTTATGAGCCTGTGGGCTTGAAATTTCAACTTGGCCTAGAATGCAGGGTGCCTAAGAGTTACCGCCTGAAGAGATTACTACCAAGGACCAGCTGGTGATTCAACTAGAAAAAGACCTTGAATAAAAGGGGGAAAAGGTAAAGATAAATGAGTTTATATGGCTAAGAGTCTTCCGAAAAGAATCAGGAGTTCATCAGAGGGGTTGTGCTTACACACATCTCAGCAGGATCTCAGAGACAGCCAAAGTAGATACAACCTCATGTAGTGGTACTCCTGAGGGTTGCAGAGACACCCAGGTCCTACGGTCATGGCAGATGGCTCTGGAGTTCAGTGCATTGCCAGTGGGGCCTACATTGAAATTTGTGCTCCTGAGTGTGATGGAGTTGGATTCAGATGTGACCTCTCTACACATGCCTCTTCTGTCACTTTTACTGAACCTGTGATTGGCACTGAGGTTGGTGTATGCCCAGAAGACTTGAATTTCTGGACTGTCCATGTGTGAGCTGGGCCCTGAGCCTCAGCAGAATTGCAACAGCTACTCTCCAGTTTGTTGGACTTACCTAGGTCAGCTAACAAGGAGTTGAGGATGGTCAACCACCACACCAGGGAACTGAGAGTCTATAACTGCAGCAGGAGAATCCCATCCATGAGCCATGTGGGATCTAAGCCCCTTCTCAATTTAGAGGTGAAGTGGGCATTGCCATCCCAGGATCTTCAGGAGGAGGAATAAAATATGGATTAGAGTAGACTTACTGGTATTCTACTATAGAATTACCACGACTCTAACAATGGAAGAAATTACATTACTAATATGGAGAGAGTGACCACAGGAGTTGTTGAAGTCAGGGAGAGGGAAAAAGAGGTGTGCTATGGGGGCATTTTCGGGACTTGGAGTTGTCCTGAATGATACTGCAGGGACAGATGCAGGTTATTAGATATCCTGCCAAAACCCACTGAATGGACTGGGAGGGAGTGTAAACTACAATGTAAACTATAATCCATGCTGTGTAGCAGTGCTCCAAAATGTATTCATCAAATGCAATGAACGTATGACACTAATGAAAGAAGTTGTTGATGTGGGAGGAGTGGGGGGTGTGGGGAGTGGAGTATATGGGAACCTCTTATATTTTTTAATGTAACATTTTGTGTGATTTATCTATCTTTAGAAAAAGATAATTAAAAAATGAAAAAAGGTAACTAGAGAATAATGCAGGATTTTGTAGTGATTTCAGTGATAGACAAAGATTGGGTTAACAGTATAAATATAAGAATATTCTTTGAAAGTGTTAAGATTATGGTGATACACAGGAAAATTACAACAAATGTAACATGGACAATAGTTAACAGTGATATTGTAATACTTTAGAAGCAATAGTAAAGAATATATTATACAAATTCTAAGGGACAACAAGGGGCCATCACGGAGTATGGGATTTTTCCTTTTGGAATAGTCAAAATGTTTTGAAAGTTACTGAGGTGATGACAGCACAACTCTGTAATGAAAATCAAAGAAATGTGATTGTGGCTGAAAGGGTAGTCTAGGGAGCTTAATGTTAATTGAAAGGAAGCGAAAGGATAATCTAGGGACTGTATAACAGTGGTTTTGGTGGTAGATGATGATTATGGTTAATAGCACAAATACAAATGTGGTTAATAGTACAAAAGTAAAATTATTTTTATTGAAACTCATCTGCACATCAGAAATACCTGGAGTTGGGTAGCAAGAATCATTTGTACATTTGATATTTATGATGTCAAAACAAAAACAGTGACTGTCTTTGATGTTGAGAACAAAAACTGGATTTTGGAGAGGAAAATAGCCAGTTAGATTTAATAAGGATGAAAACCCTTGTACAACAAAATCCTCTTACAAAACATAAATTAAAAAACCTGAAAAGGATAACCTGAGAAAGGAAAAGAAAGAGAAAGGGAGGCCAGCAGGAAGGTGGCAGGAGAAAGGGGATTGGAAAAAAAGAGAAGAAAAAGAGATGAGAGGAAGAAGAAAATACAGTTGAGCACAACAAAGGAGCAGAAGCTTACCTGCCCAAACAGCATTACATATTGCATATCAAAAGGTATTAAGAACATGGAGATGCATGGGGAAAATACAATTAATGTAACATACAGACTATTGTTAGCAGCAATATTGTACTATTTTTACAGCAATGGCGAATAACGGCCTATATCAATACTAAGGGTGAATAGTGGGGAGGGGGGAGATCTAAGGAGATATGTGACTTTTCCTTTTGCATTGATGAGAACGTTCTGAAATGGACTGAGCTGATTTCAACACATCTCTGTGCTGAAACTGAGAATCACTGAGCGTGCACTTTGGATGGACTGTACAAGGCAGGAGACCGGATAACGCAGGGAACCCTGTGGTGGGTGATGAACTGTGTTAACAGTACAAATATGAGAACAATCCCTCATAAACTGTAACAAATAGAAAATGCATGGGAAAATTACACTTAATGTAACTTATGGACAATAGCTAACAGTAATATTGTAATACTTTTGCAGCAATGGCAAAGAAGACAAGTATAAGGGGGTATAGAGAGGTATGAGATTTTTCCTTTAGAAGTAATGGAACCTTTGTAAAATTGACTGAAGTGATGACAGTACAACTCTATGATGAAAATGAGAGCCACTAAGTGTACACTTTGAATGGACTGTACAAAACATGGACCGTATAACACAGAAGCCCGTGGTGGAAGATGTACTGGTAAATAGAACACATAACAGAACGTTCTCTCGTGAACAACAACAAATGCATACTACTAATACAGGGTGTTAATATTTGGGTGAGTTAGGGGAAAATATTCCAAATGTAAGATCAGGGCTATAGTTAGTAGTAATATTTTGATGGTGCTCTTTCATAATTTGTAACAAATGTTTCAAAACAATGCAAAGTGTTGGTGGTAGGGACGTATGGGAGCCCTGCACATGTGTTTGTTTTGTAAATTCACAACTTTTACTATACACTTATTGTTTACGTATGTTCATATATGAATGAAATACTTCAATAAAATTCTATTTTAAAAAGGAGCTACCTAAATTTAGCAATATGAAAGTCTATGTATCATTTATTATTCTCTATCCAAGGGGCATTTATCCTCATCAACATTATTTTTATTATTAATAACCCACCTAAATTATTGCATCTTCCTAAGAATTATATTTAAGGTGCAGAAGAGGTGCTCCTTCTAATGTTCTATTTGTTGTTGTTGTATATTGTAAAGAAGAGAAACATATCTGGGAAAATAAGTTTTTTTTGTTTTTGCTGGCTTCTATTTGGGCCTTTCAGGATTTAAGAGCGCATAGTAAGGATCCGTTTGCATCTTCCTAGCATGATCACTTCCTAGGACACTTCCTAGCAGTGTCCACTCCCATGGATCCCCCTCTGTCCTGAAAAAGTCATGCTTCCTGGCCATCAAGAGCTTAATCTCTTTGGTTTTACCCTAAAAATCTTCTCTTTGCGATCCAGTCATTTTCACAACTGGCTGGGAAGAGCTGCAGGCTCTGTCCTTGAGTAGCACTGGCCATCTGCTGCTCCTCTGCTCAGGGGGAGGAAGCGTGGGATCCTGGCACCACGCAGTGGCCAAGAGCAGGCCACCTGGTATGTGCCGGAAAAGTCCTGCCTCCTTGGGAGGAGGGCCAGGTCCACGATCTGGTGGCTGCCGCCGCCTTGCCTGTCACCCACTGGGGTCACATATGTGCAGGGTAGCAGAAGTGGTTCCCAGGAGGCAGAGGGAGGGAGGACTCCCTGCCTCCACTTCCTCCCTTGACCCCATGCCTAAGAGTTGGGAGAGAGTTAATGCCGCTAGTTCTTCTTACTGCAGGAGGGTCTAGAAGCAGCAGCCAGGTGCTCTAGACAGAACTGGCAAACAAATCGCTCACCTGCAAGGAAATTCTTTAAAAGTGATTCCTCCCCGAAATTTCCTCTGTACCAGTTCTGATAGCTCCAGAATTTACAGGCTTTATGAAAACAGGCAAGTTCTATCAAGAGTTCACAGAAGGGCTCTGGCAACGGGCTAATTGGAGGTCCTTTCAGAGTCAAGGTCTCCTGAAATTCTTTGAACCCATTCTCTCCACTCTGTCCTCTCCCACTGTCAAACGAGGCCATAAGTTCATGCTTGAGCCTGATTTCTGAAGTGGAATGGCCACTTTTCTATATGAGATTCTACTATAAAAGAGAACAAAGAGATAGAGGATTGCTTATTCATTTCATACACTCTTCTCCATCTAAATATTGAGGTACTGTTTATTGAGCACTATCATAGGACAAGTTTCCTGCTAAATAGTTATTTCCAATAAAAGTTTATCCTTACAGTGACATGTCATGAACGGCCCAACATGAGATGGGTAGAGCAACTTCTCTCCATTATCCTCTCTGCCTGTGGGAAGCAAGAGAGAGAAGCTAAACAATATTGAGTAGAAAATGCTTCCCAGGGCTGTCATCATTTAAATTTTCCCCTAATGAAGTCTATTTTGATTGCAGGCAATGTTTTAATATGCCACTGTTGAAAAAAATCAATGATGTTATACCAATGTACACTATGGACCATAGTTAGTGGTAATAGACTGATGATGTTCTTTCATAATCTGTAACAAATGTTCCACAACAATGCAAGGTGTTGGTGGAGGGAAAATGTATGGGAATTCTGAACATTACGCATCATTGTTTTGTAAGCTTACAACTTCTCTAATAAAAAAATTTTTTTTTTAAATCAATGACATTTCCTTTTCTTTCTGGGACCAAAAGAATATTGAGATTTTTTGAATGTCAGAGCACATCTTGGGATTTTAGAAGGAGGGCATTAGATTTGTATTGGCTCACTTAATCAGACCTCCCACTTCTGAACTGTTGCCTTCAATTGAGTAGAAAATGAAACTCGGCACATTCAACAAAGAGGACAGGGTCGATATACTATTTGTGAACTGGGACTGAAATCAATATTTGCTTGCTAGAGTCTTTCAATGCCCTGAAAATTACATCTATTTACCTTCTATTTTCTTATTTTTCCTTTAAATTTGGTCTAAGCTTTAGTAAGAATTAGAAAAGGTCATTTTCTTGCAGTTCCTACTATACATTACTGAAGAGAAACTGGACCATGTGTCAACAGCTGAACCATGGCCTCTGTCTTGGTCTTGCCAGGCTGCTATGACAAAAGCCCACACACAGTGGGCTGGCTTGAAAAAAAAGCATTTATTGTCTCATGGTTCTGAGGCCAGAAGTCCAAAGTGAAGGCGTCAGTGAGGCCACGCTTTCTCCAGGAGCAGGAACCTGTGGAGCTCTGGCACTGGCTTGCTGCAAGGCCTGGGGTTCCTTGGCTGGTGTCTCTGCCTCCGTCACATGGCCACATCCTTGGGCTTCTCCTGGCTGTTCTTCTGGTTTCTGCCGACATCCAGCTTCAGGCTGTGCGGCTCTGACACTCTGTGTCTGAGTTTCTTCTGCTCATAAATTCTCCAGTGGTATGATTGGAGCACATTCCGATTCAGATGGGCCACACGTGCCCCAAAAGAAACACCCTCAGAAGGACCTAGAGACACAGGAGTTCACACCCACATGGATTCATACTGCATTTGAGAATACGTCTGTTGCGAGAGTACATAACTCATTCCACCACAGCATTGCAGGACAACCCAAGCAACATATCCCTTCTTAAGCTCTAACAATGTGCTATGCACTTGCTTTGGTTACAGTGTTTTCTTCTTCATTCTTGCAGGAAACTTTTAATGAGGCATATAGCAACATGAAAAGGCTCCCAAGGACATGTAATTTACTGTCTAACACTCTAAGGAGGGTACTAAAAAGTGAGAAAATCAAGTCTTTATGTCTTTAACTTCCAAATTCCCAGCGTATGGCAACCTGAAGGGAACATGTATCACACACACACACACACACACACACACACACACACACACACACTTCAAGGCTGTCTGGCTGACTGGCCTGAGTTCTGCTCTCCTAGCACGAACAGCCCATCCTTCTGATCGCTGGCCTCCATGACTGCCACTGACAGGCAAGGGGAATTTGTTTACAACTGGGAAGAGGGAAGAGTTTAGTGAAGGGCAAGTCTGAGCGGGAGAAGAGGTAGGAGGACAGTGGAGGAGGCAAGGTCTGTGGCAGCTGTTCTCCTCCTCTCCCTTTGGACTGAATTTCAGGAACTATAAGTAGAAAGGATGGGCAACCGAGGTGAGAGAACTATTTCCATGGGAGATTTTTGGCAATTCTGGGCAAGCGGTGGCAGAAACTGATGGAGCTGCTCTTGTGTATCTGTTTAATACTCCAGACATTCGCAGGGATTATTCAGGGCTTCGGTAACATAAAGTATGGCCTGGAGGTAGAAAGGGGTCATTTCCCTTCCTCCCTGCAGAGAACCCAGCATGGTCTGGCACCCCAAGGGGTGCTGGAGTGGCCAGCATCATGGCATCATTTTGGGAGCTCCTCTTGATTGCAATCATACATAGCGGCTGTAGTGAGATGCCTTCAAGAGCAGTCAAGGGCAGGAAAGAGGGAGGAAGAGCCCCTGGAACCTCACTTCTTTCAGTCTAAAGCAGCTGTGTGGGACACTTCTGCCACCATTCCTACATGACCGCTCAAGCATTGGAGGGCGAGGATATTTCCCTTTCGTTTTTCTACTGGGGGCTAAACATGCTACTTCCTTTGGTTATTCTTCATGTGATCTTGTTCCCCATTTCTTTACCTCCAATTCCCTTACTTCCAAATACACCCTCTCCTTGCATAGAAGAGGGAGTAAATGTTTCTCTTAAAATGCAGGGATCAAATTGGAAAAGGAAATACTATCGTTGGGTCAAAGGGCCCGATATAAATTCATACTAGTTTTTTTTTTTCCTCTTCTTTTTGGTTGGGAGTTCTGATTAGCTTCTTCGTATTATTGCATCATTTTAAATGATCCTGTGTGTGTGATCAACAAAAGTGTCAGATTTCTTTTCAAATGTGTTATAAAGTCAGATTTCCTTCATTTTGTTTTTGCACCCTTGACTTGTTTTACATTAAATGCAGGGCTTTATATTTATCCCTGTCAAGTATCTTTTTATTGTCTATCTTCTTACTGAAATGTTTGCCTACCACAGGAGCTACCTACCCAAACCTTGATGCACTTGAAAATTTATTGACTTTGCTTTATCTTAAATCAAAAATTAAAATGTAGATGGCACAAGCCAAAAATTATTCTAGGGATGCTTTTCTAAATACTTCTTACATGTTGTTAAGAAGCCATTAAACAAAGTTGCTGGTCTTTAGTTGCATATCTAAGTAACAGTACCAGCCTTCTACCTATATTTCAATTTCTTAGCCATAGGGATATTACAGGACCTTCTGCCAAATAATTTGTTGAAATCAAGTCACATGACAGCTATGTATACCTCCAATCTATCCTAACACTAACAGCAAAGAACTACAGTTTTTCAGAATATCTTGTACCTAGCAAATCCCTATTAGAATCTGGGGAACAACAGCTTTTTCCAACGGATCAAACCTGTTTACTTAATAATTTATTCTAAAAATTTCCTCAGCAATTAATTTTCTCTGAAAAGTCTTTAGTGTCTACCAGTTCACGACCACTAGAATGATGATAATAAAAAAGAAATGGAAAGCAAGTGTTGGTAAGGCTGTGAAGAAATCTGAAGCCTTGCAGCCATTGTAAACAACAGTTTGGAGATGCCTCAAAAAGTGCTACATAGGGCTACCACATGATACAGCAACTCCACTTCTGGGTGTTGCTGGGGGTTGAATCATGCCCCCACGTAAGGCACATTCAGCCCTAACCCTGGTCCTGTGGGTGCGAACCCAAGTGTAACTAGGACCTTTGAAGATGTTACTAGTTGAGGAGTGCAGAAACTGAAAGAGTGTGAGCTTTACTCTATTATGGCTGAAGTCCTTACAAGTAGAAGAAATTGGATACAGAGAGGAAGTCACCACTAGAAGCAAGAAACTGGAAGTCCATGGGACTCAGAAGAGAAAGAAGAAGACGCAGTCAGGCATCGCCATGTGACGAAAAAGTCAAGGACCAAGGATCACGGGCAGCTGGCCCCAGAAGGTTGCAGTCTTCAGGAAGAAAGCACTGCCTTGCCGATGCCTCAGTTTTGGATGTCTCCTAGTCTCAAAACCATGAGCCAGTAGATTTCTGTTGTTTAAGCTCACCCATCGTATGGTGTCTGTTTCAGCAGCCAGGAAACTAGAACAGGTAGACATCCAGAAAATTGAAAACAGATACTCAAGCAAATACGGTCATCCCTGCACAATAGCCAAAGGGTGGAAACAACCCAAACGCCAATCATCCAGGTGAATGGATGAGCAGAACGTGATACATACGTACAATGGAATATCATTCAGCTATTAAGAGAATGAAGTATGGATACATGCTACATTGTGGATGAACCTCAAAAACATGATACTAAGAGAAAGAAGTCACACATAAGAGGTCACATACTGTATGATTCTATTTCTTTGAAATATCCAGAATAGGTAAATCCAAAGAGACAGAAAGCAGATTAGTGGTTACCAGGTGCTGGTAGGAGGAGGAACGGGCAGTGACTTCTTAATGGGCAAGGGGTTTTCCTTTGGGGGTGATGGAAATATTGTGGAATGAGACAAAGGTGGTGGCTGCACGACATTGTGAATGTACGAAATGTACACTGAGTCGTATACTTTAAAATGGTTAATTTCCTGCCATGCGAATTTCATCTTGATTTAAAAGAAGTCTTTACTGTCTGAAAACAGATCATTCTCTATATTCAGAAAGCCAGGATTGTTCTTTTCTGTCAGAGTCTCTGAATTTCTCTCACATTAACTTCCTCTTTATTTGCTGCCTTCATTCTACTCTTGAGCTTCATTCCCTTACATGAGATTTGCTGCAAACTTGTCTGTATAAAGAAATTTTTGAATTATGTTCTAGTTCTGAAAATGACAGAAAAATATTTTATTTAAGCTCTATTCTTTATTTTTGCTATTGGGAGATCAAACTGCTGCATCAAATATCAGGAAATTTTAGGTCATATATATACGTTACTTGAATAAAAGTTAAATGAGAAAACATAGGATGGTACAACACACATAAATATCAGGAAATAAAACTGAATTTTACTGTGTTGGTAGAAAATAAAGTAAGCTTCTGAATGGAAAATCTATTACTTTAAATCCCAATAAGTTTGTGAAAGTTCAGTTGCAGTGGAAATAATTAACAGCAGGAACAATCATTACCTTCTGTCCCTGCCATATTTATTACTTCTCACCATTATCTAAGCATATTCCACATTTTGGATGGGTAATAAAACAATTTGACAGTTACAGTGATCTGGTCCCTCTTTTGCATTGAAGGTAAGAAAACATCACTGGAAATTTGCTACTTAGGATCAAACAGAGTCAAATTTTAGTCTTATTGGAAATGTGCTTCAATCCAATTACTTAGCAGCATTGTTCTTTGTTTAGTTTCCTGGCTTGTAAATATTCAGTATCCTTGGCTTCTCTTCTAGGCAAAGAGAAAGTGATTTGGAACATAGGGCCAGAAATAAATAACAGTACTTTTTTGTCCAAGGGACTTGTTTCACCATCTCTTTAATTAAAGCTTATTTCCTGCATAAAGTGAGGCACATAACTGATTTTACTTTTTCTCATACCATCCATCCATATTTCCCCTGTTCCCTAATTTCCTTAAAAGTGATCTTTATCATATCATTCCTCCTACAAAAATACTTATACTGACTTCCTGCTTCTTATTTTATTGTATACCTTTGTGGAATACAAGTATAATGTGTAGCAAACTTAGGAAGAAATGAACTTCGTTCACTCATTATCTTAAAGGTGAGCTATTTATTGGCTCCTAATTTCACCCATTTCAACATCACAGTATTGACTATAACACCGAGATAAGGCCCACTCAGTTTAGAACCTAGGATTTGTTGTTTTGTGAGTGAACTTACTATACTCTGTAATAAAATCTATCAACATCGTGCTAAAAAACAAAAACCAAAACCAAGTAAGACATTGATATGTTGATGTGATTGTCAGTGAGACCCAGGAGCCAAAATGCAACAAGCTCCCCGTGGCCAAAGCTGGAAGGCTCTGAGCAACAAAATAAACAAAAGCTCCTTGGATTATAACCCCAGATATAAAATAAATATCCACAAGCTCATACTGACGTTAAATAAATGACTCAACGCTTAATAAGCGAGGAAGAAGAGACAAATTTCACATGCAGGTGAGACAGGGGAGAGACCTGACAAACCTCAGCTCTGGGTGATAAAGTCATGGGGATGGTCGATACTCTGATGTGATGGGGTATAAATGGCACTTTGCCTCTGTGAGCTGAGTGTCCTCCCAAAACCCATAAGCCCATTGTAATCATGAGAAAAACATCAGACAAATTCTAATAGAGAAGGATCCTACAAAACTCTCTAAACAAGTACTCCTCAAAATTCTCAAGGTTATGAAAAATAAGGAAAGTCTAAGAAGCTCTCACAGCCAACAGGAGTCTAAGGAGATGGGACAGCCTAATGTAATGTGGTACCCTGCATGGGATCCTGCAACATAAGAAGTGTATTAGGTAAAAGTAAGGAAATCTGAATAAATTATGGACTTTAGTTAATAATGTGCCAGCATTGGTTTATGAGTTGTAGAATTTAAATGGAAAAACCATCAACATCATATATACATATAACAAACATTAAGGGACATAGGTGACCAAACCCTTCTCTCTCTAAGGAGGTAATAACGACCTCTCACCAGTGAGGCTTACAGATCAGCTTCTGCTCTAGTCTTATTCTTTACCCCTTTCTGAGCATCTTACTGTGCCCTGTGCCACTTTCTGCTGGAGAGCCTGCTTTAGTAGCCTTGAATCTGCAAATATCAAAAAGTGATTCTAAATGTTGAATCTTTATGGATCAAACTATTAGTTTCCATTTGCTGCTGTAACAAATCACCCCAAACTTCGTGGCTTAAAATGATACAAATCTATTACCTCTGAAAGGGTCTCACTGGGCTAACATCAAGGAGGCTAAAACATGGAAGCGTTAGGCAAGAATCTGTTCTCTTGCCTTTTCCCGTTTTTAGAGGCTGCCCGTGTTCCTTGGCTCATGCCTTCTTTCATCTTCAAAGTCATTGCTGAGTTTTTCTCATGCTGCCATCTCTGTTCCTGACTCTTCTGCCTCCCTTTTCCCCATTAAGGACCCACCAGAATAATCCAGCATCATCTTCCCATCTCCCAGGTCAGCTGATTAGGGACCTCAATTCCACCTGCAACCTCAATTCCCCCTTGCCACATACTGTAACACACTCACTGGTTTGGGGATTAGTCCGTGATATCTTTGGGGTGGAAGAGATCATTCTGCATACAACAATTTCTTCAGAAGACTCTGCGTTCCTCCAACATGCTCTGAAGAAAATTGTCTTAAATTTCTGTAGTCTCTAATACTTTCATTCCCATGTATTTCTTTTCTGAGACTATTTAGATTCCTTAGCATCTCCCTGCCAGCCTTCCCTACTTACCTAGGGAAGGGTTGCTGAAACTTTTTTGGCAGGCAGAGTTTAAATTTTGCTTGGAGTCTGAGCTGAAAATAGTTATATTTCACTGGAGTGCACCAATGCTTGAAAAGCCTTATGAAGCTGAAACAAAAGTCAATAGAAAATATAAATAATTTGATATCTATTGAAGTAGCCAAATCTATTATTAAAAATATGTCTAAGAAAAACTTGCTGTGCTTACTTATACAAACACCTTGATCAGAAGCAAGATGATTGGAAGAAGATTAAGTTCTTGAGGGAACTATATTTCCAGAGAAACCTAAGCTTGTCCATCAACAGCTTTTGGTTAATGTTCAAACCAAAGAACACCTGGGCTGAATCTGCACCTGCAGGAAGTGTTCTTTCAAGCTGTGAAGACTCAAGGAGGAAGGAGTTCCCATACAGAAATGGAGGAGTAAGGGTGGGGAATATGAATGAGGGGGAAAACAGGAGCCACAGAGGACAATGTCCAAGGGGACTGGGAGGCCAAGGAGTGGACTGAAGGAGATGGAGATCTGCCTACCCACTACACCTGCTTCCCTTCTTCCTTAGTCAGAGAACCTTAATTTTTTCAAGGCAATAATGTATCCAGCCAAAGCACTATCCTTTCTAAAGAGTATGGCCATGGGACCCAGGTCTGGTCAATGAGATGTAGATAGAAATTGTTGGCTGGAACTTTTATGAAATGAAGATGCTCCAAAAGAGGAAGAGACAGTTATCTGGGCCCTTTTTCGTGCCCCCCACATCCTCTTACCTTCTATGTGTACTACTAATACGACGACTGTCACTCCAGAGCCCTCCTGAGTTTCAAGAATGATAGTGAGTGACAGCGCATGTGGACCATGAGCTAAGGAGACTGGAGCAGCAAGGGAGAAGGAACCTGAGTCCCCATAGTTCAGAAAGCCCATATCCGCCCTGGACTATCTACACCTGCACTTCTCTTATGAGGGAAGAAATTCAGCCATCCTGTCTGGGCCCCCTTCCCCCCTGTTCTCTGCTACTAGCAGTTGGGTGCAATTCCAGAAACATACTAATTTTCTTTTTTAAAGGTATCCATTCCCTCCAAGCCCTGCATGTTATTTGTATTTTGATAAGTAGACTTAACCTGATAAACCAAGTAGTTTGCCAAAAATTCCTGAACTACAACAAATTAGAAAACAATCCATTTCTGAAAGTCCAAATACTTTCTATGATTCCTTTGGACATGTAACTATTCCCCCAAATGCATCACTTTGAAGTTATATTTGGCAAAAATTCTGTTTTAACATGTGAGAGGATGTGCTCTGGTTACATTCTGCTTAACTAAGAGTTGCCATTGATTTTGTTCTTGAATTACCAATTGTCAAAGCCTTAGAAAACAGTAAAATACACTGACTGTGAAAAACTCCCTGTACAGGATTTCAACTCTTGAATAATTCACTAGATCTCTAGTAGAGTTTTCTCTTCTGTTTTGCTTTTTTGGCAAGACTGTGTGTTTATGTGGAGTCAAGTGGGCATTCGATTCAGGCAGGACAAATGAACTGGAAAAGCATTTAACTGTATTAACATAAAATCTAACAAAGAAGTATGGGCTTTGCTTTCTCCATGTAATAAGAAGTCTGGAAGTAGGAAGCTCAGGATCCTGGAGCCCCTCAATGTTGGCATTAAGGGCCCAGTTTCTTTCTAGCCTCCCCTCTGTTCTTAATGTGGCATTTGCCCTTCTGGTCACAAGAGAGCTGCTCTACCTCTAAGAATCATCTCCTAATTCAAGACAGAAAGGAAGGTGAAAGTTAAAAGCCAATGTGTTTTCTCCAAGTCAGACATTATTCAGGAAGGAAAGCTCTCCCCAGGTCATTCCACCCATTTCTTATTGGCCAGGGAGAGTCATAGTTGGAGAAGGTAGGAAGGATTAGAAGGAAAGATACAATGTGAAGAGAAGTGCAATGCAATATTTTCAAGCCAAGTAAAATTGCTGACATTTGAGTCATTTTTGATAACTACAAACAGCTTTTTTAAAAATAAATTGTCCTTTCCTGTGACATCATTCGTTTGACTTGCAAAAGATACAAACATGCAGGTAAGTTACAGCATACTTAAAGGCAAGCAAATGATGAGAAAATTCAGCAATTACTCTTACTATATACTAAGAGCATAAAAAATCAAGGGCAACCCATTTTTAGTGAGTCACCTTAATAAAGAATAAGGTTTTGGAATATCATTACAGTTCACTGCCTAAAGGAGGTTGTTAACGTTATCAATAAACAACTTGAATGGAAGAAATCTTTCCTAGAACACAGCTGTCATCTTCTCCAAACTTGGGAAATAGAATAAGATACTATCCTTAAAATGTTTAGTCAACTTATAGGCAATCAATATTTCTGAAAAGAAATTAGAAACAGTCTTTCCTTTGGATATCTGGGTACAAGCTCAGCAAACACTAAGCACACCAAGAGCTGGCCCTTCAGACAGGGAGCCATTCACCCCAGAATCCTAATCTCAAGACTAATTTGTCAGATCTTCATAGCAAGGGGAAAAAAGTTCATTTATCTTACAATTCATACTCAACACCAATTTCTGTCTGATCAGAGTAATTGTGCTTTAGACTAAATTGACCAAATACTATCTTGGAGGGTTTAACCTATAGAAAGATACCTATAGACACGAACGTCTACATATCAACATTCTTTTATGCAGTGGAAATATCAATGACACATCTTACTTTTTTTTCTTTTTAAACTACTTTAAATTCAGTGAAAAACTGCCTATTTTAAGAAAATGTTAAGCAAATATCCTTAAAAGTAAGTCATTTTGCCAGTGAACAAGACTGCCCTTTGACCTGGGTGAGAGAAGCCCCTGCCCCACTCCACACATTTGCAAGAGCCCCATTCTGTCTGTCCTCTAATTGTACCCTTCACCATTGCCAAAAAGTCAATGGGTCCCAGAGGACATGCCTCAAAGCCTGCTCTACTCCCTTGTGACCACATTCCAAATAGCCAGGACCCTGGAATTCCCTGCCCAACCAACCCCAAGCCCACTCCTCATACCTACACAGGGCTCTTGCCTGGGTCCCCCTATCAGAGGGCTTGTGGGGTGGGCGAGCAGCAGCTCTTTGAGGGGTCAAAGCTTGGACAAATGAGGACAACCCCACAGGACAAGTGTTCTCATGGTTCTGGGCACAATGGGTGGTGGGAAAAGAAGGCTCGTGGGTGGGGACCAGGAACCAGCTCTTTGTGCTATCATACTCTGGAGCAAAACTCCAAGTCCAAAAATTCTAAAATTGAACATGACCTCCCAGTTTATTATGAAGGCATATATCCCAAGGTTGAGCTTATATTATAAATGGTTAGTACTTTTCCTTATAACTTTCAAATACCTAGGCATATCATATTTGGGTCTCCATTTCTATGCTGGGCCCCACTCCTGGCCTGCACATCTTCGATATATGTATTTTGAAAATTTAATTATTATGTTAGAACTTTCTGAAAGGAACATTCAGTTCAGTAAAAGTAGTGTACACAGATCTTATTTTGAGCATTGGAACAGAACCCTTTATCTTCCTGTAAGTAGAGGCGTATACCTATGAATTGCTTTTCATGTCCATGACAAGGAGATAATTAGAAGATGATGAAGGATAGCAAATTAAACACCTTTCTTCAAAGAAACCTACATAGCTTGTTCATAAAATCTTGTGGTCTCTGTTCTAAAACAATTTCACATCTTTTAAATTCTGCTTGTTATTTTAAAAAAGTTTCTTGAAAGAATGTCAGTGAATAAATTATTTTTTTTCATTTCATAGGTAATGGAGTTCCAAAGAAAGCACAAAGCATTTTTTTGTCCTAAAAAGCATTGGCACCTGGGCCACAGAGCCACAACTAAGTGAAGAAGCATGAATTAAGGGCAAAACACCTCCATGGGAACCAGACTTTCTAGGTCCAGAGCTAATTCTGTGATTTACATGGCTTCGGAGTAATCTGTTCTCAGTGCTGCTTCTGGTCAATTGACTGCTCTTGGCAGCTTTTGGTGCCTAGATCCAAAGAGGGAAGGTATTCAGTTTGGAACCAGTCTTAGCTGAAATGGACCAACTCCCTCTAATTATATTTTGACCAAGCATGTATAAATGAATTTCATCATCTGGACAACCACATCACTAATATCTGTCCATACCATATTCTTAAAACTGGTATAGCTTCTCTATGACTGAGCATGACTTATAGGCTCTTCATATTTTATACCACTGTGGAAGGTATCACATGAATCTTGTTTTGTGTAATATTCATAACATCCTCCCCACCATTGTTCACCTGGGTCTTTGGCAGCTTACCACAGAGACGGAGTGAAGTGGAAAGGGCTCGTGCACGAGAACGGCACGTGTGTGTTGTGCATGAGAATATGTGAGCATTTGGATCACTTTCCAAAGCTGGTTAGATTATCTATTTTAAATTAGTCACACCATCTCCCACCCATTAACTGAATAATTAAAAGCTCAATGGATTAATAATTAAAGGCTTAGATCATTATTTCAGTTATCCAGATATTTTCATTTACGCAAATTGAAGAAATATGAAAGTCATATTTTTTCCAGAGAGTTGTAATGCAATGGGCTTGGAGAATCTGCACTTCTTCAATGTAGAAGCCCTTCCCTTAAGTAGTGATTAGGGGTTGCCCCTTCCAGTCTTCAAGAGGCCCTTCCTGATCATCAATTTTAAATCAGCCCTTAGTGGTTATGAAGTGCGTGTCCTTGTCGTTCTGATTTGTATTTCCCAGATGACTACGGACTTTTGGCCTCTTTTCACGGGCTTGTGCTTATTGGCCATTTGTATGTCTTCTTAGAGAAATGTCCCTTCAGATCCCTTGCACGTTTTTAAAATTAGGCTCTTTGTCTTTATATTATTGACTTGTGAGAGTCGAGTCCTTTATATATTCTAGATACAAGTCTCTTATAAGATCTATGAATTGCAAATTTTTCTCCCATTTTGTCTCGTCACTTTCTTGGTGTTGTTTGAAGCACAAAAGTTTTCAATATTGATGAAGTATAAGTTATCTGGGTTTTGTTGTTGTTGTTTGCTTTTGCTTAACCCGAGTCACAAAGATTTTCTCCTTAAGTTTCTTCTAAGGACTTTATAGTTTTAGCTCTTACATGTAGGCTTGTGGAACATTCTGTTTTCATTTTTGGGTAAACATTAATCTGTTTAATTTTTCATACTTTATTCCCTGCTTGATCGTCCCACGTACTGATTTATAGATAATGTGAATAAGTGGGACAAAAAACATTCAGTTTCTTAGATAGTAACATTCAATGATCCCTTAAATGCAATTTCAACCCTTATTTTAAGCTAAGTGAAATAATAATTTAATACAAGATAACTAAATACACACAACCTGTATATCCTGAACTACAAGTGGTTTCCATGGCCACATATGGCTTAGTCAAGTACACATTTCCACAATAAACAAGTGCTAACAAATACGTTAATAAAACACTACCCCAAGTACTTATCCTGCCATCAGCTTTTTAAACAATGCCATTCTTACAACTGAAAACATTTATTTTTAGAAGCTTTAATCTGACCTGGGAAATCAGTTCTCCTAAAGCTTAACAAAATAGTACGTATAAATTCCAGAGGTTTTAAATTGAAAAAGCCTACCAATACCGAGGCATTCACATGAAACTTCATTTCTCAAAAAAAAAATCGCTCTTGCTATCTGAAGAAAATTAAAATAAATGACCATTTATGACACTTAAACATTCTTTTAGAATAATGTGTTTTCCTATATCATCATTTGCTTAAGAGAAACACAAACGAGTTCACTTCATTAATAATCTCACAGACCAGTTTTGTCTAGAAACTTGAGAAAACATAGATCACATGTCTCAGCTATCATAGGATCAAAGATGCCATTTAGGTGTCACATATTAAATGGCTACAATAAAGCCTACAATGGCAAAAAAAAAAAAAAAAAAGACACACCTAACATATAAATACTACTTCATCATCTAGATAGTCAAAAGTCAGAAGGAACTACATGAATGGCAGGGTACTTTAAAACCCAATCAGTAATTCAAGTATGGCAATATAAAGGCAGGCAATTAAAGACTCAAATACTCTAAAATCAAAGACAAAATAAAGGCTGAAAACTGTGTGTTTCTCCAACTTTCATTTTCATGGTTAGATACCAGGACCTTACTAGGAAATATGCAGTTACTATATATAGTTGCCCCAGAAGATAAGGAAGCTTCAGAAAGTATAAAAAGAATCAGGATCCATCGTTTTCTTCATCCAGTGCTTTTCTAGCTCATTTCAATTCTGCATTCATGGTAAGTAAGACTTTAACCCCAGCAAGTTTCCTTGGGTCCTTTTGAATCAAGAAAACAGTATTTTTAGTTTGTACTTGACCTTCCAATTGTCAATTGTCTTCCAATTGACATTGCCTTGTGAGTCATTTCAGTGATGAACTCTGTGACAAGGTCTTCAAGAATATGCACTGACTCAATATAAGGTCATCCCCAAATCCATACATCATACACTGTAATTCTTCAGAAAAAAAGTCTCTTTCTGTTACCCTGTCCACCTTCTGTACCTCCTCCAGTTTCTTCATTTTCTTCCTCAAACGTGGTCTTCCTCTTCATCTCCCATCCCACCAGCCAGTCAATCCATTTATCTTTTTTAATCACTGAATTCTAAGCACCTAGAATATTGTCTGGAACACAGTAGATGCTTTATAAATGTTTCTTCTATTCCACAATGAGAGAAATAGTCAAAATAAAGGGTACCCAAACAGAAAGGGGTTAAAGGAATACTAAATACTAAATAACATACTTCAAGTAAAATAATGAGTAAGTAACTAAGTTGTCTGAAAATGGCATAAAATCCAATCCAATCCAATCCAACCCAACCCAACCCAATTCAATTCAATTCAATTCAATTCAATTCAATTCAATTCAATTCAATTCAATTCAATTCAATTCAATTCTTCTTCCTAGGAATCTGAGGACACAGGATTTGGAAGGAATTTCACAATCGTGGTTGTAGACCATGAAAAGAGGAAACTTCACAAGTCTGACCATTGGTGCAGGGGATCTAGGGAAGAAAGGAAAAGCTCCTGCAGGTTTTGATGTGGAAAACAGGTTCTGATAATATAAGTGAAATTCAGCAAAGGGAGAAAATAACTTTTGAGACAACAGATCTCTTTCTTATCAATTACCTATTTAATACTTTTTTTATGTAGAGAGTAATAATTTGCAATAAAAAACAATAATTTTCTCTATTTAGAAGACATCTTCATATACATTATGTGTGTGTATATGTGGGTATGCCTGTAAAATTTAGAAATAGTTGAATAGTTGATTCATTCATGTAATCATTCAACTAGTATTTTTTACTAAATTTGATATGAACCTTCTCTAAAAATACATATTTACTTTAAATTTGATGTGTACCTTAGGCTGCCATCATGAAACAATATGGCTACTCAAATTTTAAAGTTCTCAAATTAGAACTGTGAAAGCAATATATAAACATTTGGTTATATCTGCCTCCCAGAATTATGACCAAGGTTAACATCTGGAGGAATTTTCAGGCCTTCTGTGCATTTTTTCCACATAATTGTAAATCATATGGCTTTCCTACAATAAAGTCACTGAATTTTCCAAATATTTTATTATGAAAGCTTTTAACTGTATAGAAAAGTTCATGGAATTTTACAATGGATAGCCATAGTCCTTCAGCCTAATTTGGAGATGGTCAATATATAGTTTTTACCTCTTCTTGTCTCAAGAATATCTTCTATGGCTTTTTTTGGGAACCAAGATACAAATCAAGTTCAAACATTACATTTGGTTATTATGTCTCTTTAGCCTATTTTAATCTAAAATACTTCTTGAGTATTCATCCATTTGTCTCTAATTTTCATGACATGGATTTTTTTTTTTTTAGGCCAGTAGAAATAATTTATTGGGAAATGGGAGGAAAGAACAGAACTTGCTGAGAAATGGGAGAGAAGGATAGAAATGAGCACCAAGATTTGGTACGGGCTCTTCTAGGCAGAGAGCATGTTTTGGCTTGTATGGTCATCTTTTAAGCTATTAATTATTACTCCCCTTGCTAATGCTAAGGGGAGGGGCCCCAGCTGTTATTGGTTACCCCACCAATGGTGGGGGACAATGATGAGGCCTGTCTGGAATATCTGGGCTGTTCCCTGGGCCCCAGAAAGAGACCCAACTGGGACCTCAAGGTCAAGGTCAAGGTCAAGGTCAAGGTCTCTACAGAGTCTCGCAGCCATATTGTCTGTTGGCCATGCTGTGGCTCATTTTCTCCCCATTTCTCTGTACTAACCTGCCTAATTCCCCCCTCAGAGAGTTCACAAACCTATTCTTAAAGGGGTGCTGAGGGGCTATGGTCATTCTTCTGTAGTTACTTCTGCTGGTTAGGGCAGTAGTCCCTGCCTGACAGGGCATAAATCTCTCTGGTATTGCATTGAGGTTGAGGGAAGATGGGTCTGGCACCCTGGTTGGAACTGAATGAAATCCCTGAGGACATGGATTTTTGTCATTTTTATTGAGATATAATGTTTTAATAACAATTCAATTTAAGTGTACATTTCTATGAGTTTTGACAAAACATCCATTCAACCACAAGAGTCAAAATTTAGAATATTTATATCACCCTGTAAAGTTCTCTTGTGTTCAATTCCAGTAAATTCTCCATCTCTAGCCCCAATGGCTACTGATCTGCTTACTATCTTTTATAAAATATGTACACTTCTCTCTACTTGTGTTATTTTACTGTTGTGAGCACCAGTAATTAATTCCTTTCATTGCTGTGTGTTATTCCATTGTCTGGATATATCACAACTTCTACAATTTATGTATTCATTCACCTATTTATGGACATTTGGTTTGCTTCCAATTTGGGGCTATGATTAATAAAGTTGCTGTGAACATTTGTATATAGGTTTTTATGTGGACAGATGTTTTTACTTCTAAGAGTGGAATTTCTGGACCATATGGTAAGTATACATTTAACTTTAAAAGAAATCGCCAAACAGCATTGTATGAGAAGTCCAGTTTCTATACATCCTTATCAACAATTGATAGTCAGGTTTTCAATGTTAACCACTGTAAATCTTTTGTAGTAGTCTTCCTTGTGATTTTATTTCCATTTTCCTCATGACTAATGATGTCGAGCATCTTTTCATGTGCTTGTTGACTATTTGTATATCCTTTCAGGGAAGTGTTTTGAAATATTGTGCCCTTTCTTGAATGGGTTGTCTTTTTGTTATTGAATTGTATGAGTTCTTCACATATTCTGGATCCGATTTTCACCATATACATGTTATATTAGTCAGGATTCTCTAGGGAAACAGAATCAACAAGAGATATCTGTCAATAGTAAGAGATTTTATGAGAGTCTCTCATGTGACCATGGGGATGCACAAGCCCAAGTTCTGCAGGCAGGCTGCAACCAGGGGCTCCAATGCAAATCAGCAAAGGGTAAAGGTTTATGGGGTAAATTCTGAAGGAAACCAGGTAAAAGCTTCTAGGTTTTCCCTCCCATGGAGTCTCACAGGATGCATTAAATTCTCCAGCAATGATGTGTGATGACATGTACGGAATGCTGCCAGCTGGGGCGGCTCGCCCTAGCCTGCATGCCCAGAGATTTCCTGGTGGTCAGTCGTGTAGGAATGCAGCACCTGCATAACGGACCTCAGTTCATCCAGACCCCAGAGAAAGAGCAGGAGCAGGTGTTCACCATCATTCACATTGTTAGTCTAAACTATCTGGACAAACTGATACAGCACAATCCAAGATCTCAGACAGACAAAAGCACTTTTGTAAGAGTGAACTATGCAGAAAGGTTATGGAATCCACAAAACATTGCGATTATTTGCTCTGCCGGGAACCTGGGCCCCAGGAGAAACACAGCTCTGGAGGTCCTAAGAATTTCTGCCCATCCTCAGGCTGCAAGGCCACAGTCACAGGAACATTTGTGGATGCCACTGTAGAAGAAGCGCATCCTCTTTAGTTTGCTGTAGTGTTTCCATCTCCCTACTAATAAAAACCAGTGTTTCTGTACCAATTATCATCTCTACCTGGCCTTGACACCTACCTAACTACATACCAGATTCTGGACTTCAGGACATGACCCTTGGAAGGTCAAAGGGGAAGGCTTCCGCTCAATAACACTGGGAAATATAGGGCATCTCCTAGGAACAAAGGACCTAATTTATGCTGCTTCCAGATGCACAGGAGGTTGTCACAACTGTCTCCTTTTCAGGACAATCTCTGGGACCACAAATCATCCTGGCATCCAGTTCGCATGATGAGGCCCTCCAGCCTTTCCTAGGAGGCCTTGGGCAGCAAGGCATAACAGGCCAAAACTGGAACAAAAGTGGACTGAGAGCTGTTCTCTGACATCCTGCTCTTCCCTCTGTGGTATACAAAGCTGGGGGTCCCCAAAATGCCATTCAATCCTCCACACTAACAGAAACCAATTCTTGTTTTCAACCAGTTCCACAAAGTGAATTGAACTCCCCAAAGTAACAGTGAACCTAACTATCCCCAAAGCAAACCAGAGTGGCATGAGGCAGTTGTTCTTGGATTGGGTGACTTGGAGGCATCACGTCAGACAAGTCTATGAAGTTAAACCTTCTCTGCAAAAACCAGTTGTGGCAGATAGAGTGACACTCTCCAATAGTCTCAGGCTGCCCATGGTTCCCTCCGTGAATGACTGGAGAAAGAGCATGGAGATACTGGGGTGACTGAGGCCCACTCTGGGGACCTGCCAGATGGTAGAGAAGAAATGGCTTCTGTCACAAGCAGTGGCACTGACAGGTCAAAAAATGCAATGCAGCTCTGGTAAGCATCCCACGTACCTGGTACTCCTGTGGAATTCCCCAGTGTGGATAATGGAATGTCTGAGCTTCAACTTCCGGCTGATGGCACCCTCCCAAAGGCTACTCTCAGAGCCTCTCTCACCTGTGTGTCCTGTTATGTTGAAGAAAGAGAGAGCAATTTCCTGCACCCCCAAGACCTTTTTCTAGTGTGATCTCTTGTGCTTAGTAAGGGTTGTAGTTTGACAAAAGGGTACTGATGCAAAGTACCAGAAATGGGATGGCTTTTTTGAAGGGGATTTATTTAGAGTATCAGCTTACAGTTCCAAAGCCATGAAAAGTCCAAACCGAGGCACAATCAGAGATGCTGACGCCAGCTATGGCTAATCCTGCATGTTGCCATGTGGAGAAGCAAGATGGCCTCCGATATCTGCCGAGGTTTCAGCCTTCCCCTTCAGGTTCCACTGTCTCCTCTTGAGTTGCTCTGTGGACCTAGCCTCTTTGAGCATCTTCTGTTTTCTTGCAGTCCTCTCTCTCAGACTGCTGAATCAAAAATGCTGGCTCTCTTTTCCTCTGTCTGACTCTCTCCATGTTTCAGTTTATATCAGGCTCAGCAAGATGGAGACTCAACCTGGGTCCCGCCTCACTGACATAATCCAATCAAAAGTCCTGAATTGATCTTATCAAGTAATCTAATGTCCCTCAGCTGAATTTAATGCAATCAAAGGATACCATCCAGAGGAATAAATAGTTTACAAACATAATCTTTCTCTTTTTGGGATTCATAAAATAATCTCAAACTGCCCTGATAAGTGTGTCTTCATGACTGAGGGCTTTCCCACATTTGCTGCACTCCTAAGGCCTTGATCAGTGTGGACTCTCTGGTGGTGAACAAGTGCATGTCTGTGACTGAAGGCTTGCCTGCATTCACCGTGCTTGCCATTCTTTTGTCCAGTGTGATAAACCTCCCCACATTGGTGCTCTGTTTCCATGTGGTTACCCTACCACTCCCCTGCCATGAATGGCTTGGTGCTGGAGAAGCTGGCCACAAAGTCCTTCCCACCCTCTCTGTATGTGAAGAGCTTCTCTCACATGTGAATTCTGCAGCTCTTCCAAACTAGGTCCTGCTCTCAACCCTATTTAAGGATCTCTCTTTTCTGTGCCACTTCTGGTGCTGATGCAGGTTTGCACCAAACCAGAATTGTCTCCAAATGCCCCGTACCTGTATAGTTTTGTCTTTTTTAGCCTGAGCCACACATTTCACAGGTGTGGGTCTTCTGAAGGGTCCTGCCTTGGGATTTAGATATGTAACATCATTCTACAAAGACATTCTGCTCAGAAAGTGCCTTCTCAATTCCTGCTCCACACCAATAACCAGGAGAAGTATGTGGCCATGTACTCAAAGGCCACCCAACAACGTGCATAGTCAGTACGCACTTCTGCAGCAACTGTAGCTTGTGCTGGCCCCTCGGAGCAACCGCTGCCATCAGAACTTAATAGCTAAGCTGGGGGTGAGAGGCAGAGACCAGGGTGGAGAGCCACCACACTGTCCTCCGTGGACCCAACAGCAGGTCACCCAGGGGGTGCCACCACTAAGCCTCAGATCTGCCTCAGTGCAGTGGGGGCAATGCCTCCTCTTGAGCCTTTCTGGGCCCATTACTTTGACCACACTGAATGCTCCTGAATCTTGGATTTTGGTGTTGCCATTTTTACATCTTGTTGATTTCAATTTGTTAATATTTTATTAAGGAATTTTGTGACTATGTTCATGAGGGGATGTGGTCTAGAGTTCTCTTTTTTTTTACATGTCTTTCTCTGATTTTATAATAAGAGTAACCCTGGTCTCTTAAAATGAATTGAGATGGTGTTTCCTTCTCCTCTATTTTTGAAAGAATTTGCGCAGGATTGGCTTTTTTGTTTGTTTGCTTGTTAGAATTCATCGGTGAAGGCATATAGGTCTGGAATTTTCTTTTTAAGAGGAGTTAGAAGTTATAAATTCAATTTCTTTAATGGATATGGGGCTAGACAAGTTTTCTTTTCCCTGTTGAGTTAGTTTTGGAAATTTGTGCCTTTAATGTATTTGTCCATTTCATCTAAGCTGTCAAATTATTGGTATGGAATTGTTAATAATATTCTATCATCATTTTAATCCCAGTAGGATATCTAGTGAGGTCCCCTGACTTTAATTTCTAATATTGGAAATTCTCTTTTTTTTGCTTTTTTAAAATTAGTCTAACTAAAATTTTATTAATTTTATCTAATTTTTCAAAGAACCAGCTTTTGGTTGTATTAATTTTCTCTACCATTTGTTTTCTATTTCTCTGACTACTACTTTTATCATTATTTCTTTATTTTTGGCTTTTTTTCTACTTTCATTTTTTATTTTAAGATTTATTTTTTATTTATTTCTCTCCCTTCCCCCGCCCCCCCAGGTTGTCTGCTCTCTTTGTCTATTCGCTGTGTGTTCTTCTGTGACTGCTTCTATCCTAATCAGCGGCACTGGGAATCTGTGTTTCTTTGTTTCTTTTTGTTGTTTCATCTTCCTGTGTCAGCTCTCCCTGTGTGTGGTGCCATTCCTGGGCAGGCTGTACTTTCTTTCGCGCTGGGCAGCTCTCCTTATGGGGTGGACTCCTTGCACATGGGACTCCCCAATGCAGGGGACACCCCTGTGTGGCATAGCACTCCTTGTGCACATCAGCACTGTGCATGGGCCAGCTGCACACGGGTCAAGGAGGCCAGGCGTTTGAACTGTGGACCACCCATGTGGTAGGCGGACGCCCTATCCATTGGGCCAAGTCTGCTTCCCTCCTTCTACTTTCTTTGGGTTTGATTTACTCTTCTTTTCCTGGTTTCTTAAGGAGGAAGCTTAAATAATTAATCGTTGCCTTTTCTTCTTTTCTAATATAAGGATTTCATGCTCTGAATTTCCATCTAAACACTGCTATGCCTGCAGCCCACGAAGTTTGATATTTTGTATTTTCATTTTGATTCAGTTCAAATATATGTGTTGATTATTTTCTAAATATTTAGGGATTTTTCCAGAAATCTTTTTGAAAATGATTTTGAATTCAATTCTATGGTGATCAAAGTGCATATACTTTAGGATATCATTTCTTTTTCAAGGTGGCATGGTTATTCTATCTGTTTTACTTCCTCCTCAGTTGTGTTGTGGGATTAATAGTCTTAGAATGGATAGAAGCAAAAATGGAGAAAATTAGAGAGGGAGGTGAGAGATTGTGTGTGTGTGTGTGTGTGAGAGAGAGAGAGAGAGAGAGAGAGAGAGAGAGGAAGAATACCTGTAGATTACACCACTACAACTTCACAAAGTGTCAACCACCCAATAGACTTGGGCTGCCGTCTACCTTTCTCCAAGTGCTCTGCTCCCAGGAGTCCGACACATTTGCATTGCATCAAGAAGTCCTCTGGCTCCTGTTTGAGTTGAGCCAGTGGGAGGCAGAGAGTAGGAGCCAAGCAAGGCTTGGGAGGGTACTGCCGGGCTGACTGCATCCCTCTACCAAAGGCACAGCTCCGGTCCGGGGGGCCCTTTCCTCATGTCTCAGCCTTTCTTCTCAGCTTCTCTAACAGCTCCCTCCCCTTTCCCGCAGACCGAGGGGTGGTAATAGCTCCCTGCTGTTCCTGGCCCAGAGGTTCTATAAATCCCTTTTTAGTTTCCCTCAATCCTACCCATGTCTTTGAAATAGCCCCTTTATTTGGATTGCTCAATTTTGTCAACTGCCCCATTTTCGAATATGCTATCTCTTTCAACCCTTGACTGCTTCAAAAGAGAAGGCTGCCCCATTTCTGGTTACTAGAGATCATTTGTTTCTGGCCTGGAGGAAGATGAAGGGAAAACGGGAAATGTCTTTTTTCCTTCTTTCAGGTAAGGAGACAGACGGAAGGGCTGTATTAATGTGTTTAAAAAGTAACACAAAAAACCAACATGTATTCAGAATTAACTCAGTTTTTCTTCAAATTAAAATCAGTCAACCTACATTTGTGTTAAAATGTTAATGTTTTCCCCGTGAGTAGGTTTTACCAACCAGCGCTGAATTCATTTACACCTGGATTTTTGTAATGACAGAGATTGCTCGCCTTCACTGGCTCATCAATTATTTATTTACATGGCAGAATAATGAAACTTCAGAAGGAAGCTAATAACTGGTGGTTATTTAAAGAATAAATGCCACAACTAATTAGCTTTCTGGCACCATTCTCTTTTCTGACAACATGGGGACACTTACTCTTACTATCAGGATCTATTTTATTGCATTGCATATGGTGGTTAGTTTTAAACTGAACTACGTTTCACAGTGTCTGCTCTAATTAAAAGCATCATAAAATGCTGTTGAATTCCCTACTCCAAAATATTTGGCTCATTAAGAGTTCTCTCACACCGGTTAATGATTTAATTAGCTAAACTCTTCAAATTAAATCCTTTATCAGCATTATATGTTGCCAAAGATATAAAATGCCCGTCCTTACAACGCACATATTTTCATATAGTAACACCAAGAGAGCAATTTCCCATAAATGTTAAATAATAAATTTCTAAAGAAACTTCCACTTATGGAAAAAGGGGTAGCCACAGGAGGCAATTCTGCCACCAATCACTAGATTCTCTTAATGTGCTCCTCTCAACTGCCTAAATGCTTGTCAACAATTAGCAGTCTGTAAAATGGTATCAAATACACCATTTCTATTTGCTTTTACTTAGGCCTGTTCTCTCTTTTTTTTTTTATCTTAATAATTCTTTTTTTTAAAAAATTATTTATTTTTAAAAATTACATTCAAAAAAATATGAGGTCCCATTTAACCCCACTGCCCCCACCCCCCACTCCCCCCACAGCAACACTTGCTCCCATCATCATGACACATCCACTGCACCTGGTAAGAACATCTCTGAGCATCACTGCACCCCATGGTCAATGATCCACATCATAGCCCAGACTCTCCCACGTTCCATCCAGTGGGCCCTGGGGGGATCTACAATGTCCCGTAATTGTCCGTGAAACACCACCCAGGACAACTCGACGTCCAGTGTTCACAGAGAAAATGTGGAATGGGTGTGGGAGGGGTAGCCATGGTGGCTGCTGGGTTTGGGGAATAGGAGGAAGAGATGAGAGGTGGAGCCGGTTTCGGGACGTCGGATGCTCCTCAACCGCACACAAGAAGGCTCCAGGGTGAGGGTGGAGGGTATTTAGGGAGTAGTGGTGAACTCAATAATAGTCCACCTCTTTTCCAAGTAAACAAACACGTCTATGTAAAACAGTGAGAAAAGAATTGTAATGCGTACAAATGGGAGTGATACTAAGAAATTTAACCACTGGCATTGTGAGGGCACTGCCAATCAGCACAGACCTTGGCCATAAACAAGAAGCCATTCCTGGGCCAGAGCAGACTGGATGAATTTCAGCCCTGCATGTGTGTGTCAATGTGCCAGCATAAATGTGCACTGCTTGTGTAATATGACAAAGACACGTAACACGGGATAGGCCAAGAACAAGAGGATAGAGGACAGAGATGTTGGTTTAGTTTGTTAAAGGCTGCCAAGGCAACATATCAGCAATTGGTTGGTTTTTACAATCGGCATTTATTAGGTTGTAAGCTTACAGCGCTGAGGCTGTGAGAATGTCCAAACCAAGGCTTCATCAGGTGATGATTTTCTTCCCAAGGATTGGCTGCTGGTGGCTCTGGATTCCCTTCTCATCTGCCAGTCTCTGCCTTCCCCTCTGGTCTCCGCTGCTTCCAGCTTCTGGCTACCCCATCTCTCTCAGCTTCTGTGGGTTCTTCTTTGTCCTGTGTCTTTTTGCTCTCTGTCCTCATCCCATTTATAAAGGACTCCAGTAAGAGGATTAAAACCCACCCTGGGGGAAGTGGACTTGGCTCAATGGATAGAGTGTCCGCCTACCACATGGGAGGTCCACAGTTTAAATCCAGGACCTCCTTGACCCGTGTGGAGCTGGCCCACATGCAGTGCTAATGCACCCAAGGAGTGCTGTGCCATGCAGGGGTGTCCCCCACGTTGGGGAGCCCCACATGTAAGGAGTGCGCCCCATAAGGAGAGCCGCCCAGCGCAAAAGAAAGTCCAGCCTGCCCAGAAGTGGCGCTGCACACATGGAGAGCTGATGCAGCAAGACGACACAATAACAACAACAAAAAGAGACACAGATTCGCGGTGTCACTGACAAGAATACAAGTGGACACAGATGAACACACGGCGAATGGACACAGAGAACAGACAACTCGGCGGGGCCGGGAAGGAAAGAGAAATTTTTTTAAAAATCTTAAAAAAAAAAAAAGACCCACCCTGGGTTATGCTCGACTGAAGTGATCCAGTCAAATACCCTGAGGTGAGTTAACCAAGGGTCCTACTTACAATAAGTGCACATCCACAGGAATGGATTAATTTAAGAACATAATTTTCCAGGGCCCATAAAAGCCTCAAATTACCACAGTGTCAAAAGGCGAGGGAAATGGTGTTTTTCTGAGCTTTGGAGCTGCACAGGCTACAGGGTGTCAGGCTACCGTCATTACAGTGGGTTCCATGAGTGTAATGCTTTCAGTTTTTCAAAATTCTTCTTTTTATCCTCATTTTATCCTCAAAATGAAATATAGAAAACATTAATATTTTAAGATTTAAAGAGAGAACTAGAAAGATCAATTAGAAAGTTGTCTTCTAACTCTGGAGTCTGACATCTCCTTCCTCTGCCAGTGGCTTAGAAGTGAAAATGCTTCTCAGATTCTGGGTTCATGCTCTACTGCTCTTCCACCATGTGAACTAAACCTCCTGGACAGGGTGTTCTAAAGAAATCCTGCCACTGAAAATTTCTCCGCTTTGCTTCCGTCAGCCCTTGCCAGCTCTGTCCTTGGATAATACCTCACAGTCTGATTGTCATCTTCCCTCTAGATGTTGGCTCTCGTCCTGGCCTTGACCCCAGCTCTTTTTTGGTCAATTCTCCCAAGGAGGCAGTCTTCGCCAGTGCCTCTTTCTATGTTAACTGAAAGCTTGTGTTTCTATGCTTGTGTCAATTAATTCCGGGTACTCACTGAGTCCCTGCTCTCTAAGTGACTCAAGATTAGCACATTTTTTCTCACAGATTTTTTTGGTTGTCTTTTGCACTTGGAAAAGTTAAGTTTTGTGTAATTCGTGTTTGTGTAATACGTGTTTCTCAGATCTTTTCAGTCTAAGGGTAAAAACAGGAAAATGTTTCTAGTCATAAGCAATACAAATCTCTTGCTCTTCAAAATCATGTTACCATTCCCATCTCTTTTTAAAATGAGACCTCAGAAGGTTTCTCCCTTATGCTATTATATCTGCTAATTTCTTCCTCTTATTTGCTAAACCCCATCCACCCCACTTACTCCCTTTTAGTAATAGGTCAACAGCTTTGTACATCAATAATAACAAATTCTGTGACGATGGCCATGTCTGGTCAATGTCAAAGGCACTGCCACACATGCCAAAAGCACCATACCCCTACTTCTTCCAAATTCTTCAGGCACTGGGCTCTGTCACTAGGGTGCTTTTGAGTTTTTAGAGCTCAGCTATAGTCTAAAGAGGTCCCAAAGGACTAAATGCTTTCTGATGTAGGGAAAATCCCTTTCCTTCACTTTTTTTTTCTTTTTAAAGATTTATTTATTTATTTATTTCTCTCCCTTTCCTCCCCACCCTGGTTGTCTGTTCTCTGTGTCTATTTGCCGCGTCTTCTTTATCCACTTCTGTTGTCAGCGGGAATCTGTGTTTCTTTTTGCTGCGTCATCTTGTTGTGTCATTTCTCCGTGTGGGCGGCGCCATTCTTAGGCAGGCTACACTTTCTTTGGCACTGGGTGTTTTTCCTTATGGGGCACACTCCTTGCACGTGAGGCTCCCCTACGCAGGGGACACGCCTGCATGGCAGGGCACTCCTTGCGCGCATCAGCACTGCGCATGGGCCAGCTCCACAATGGTCAAGGAGGCCCGGGGTTTGAACCGCAGACCTCCCATGTGGTAGACGGACGCCCTAAGCACTGGGCCAAGTCCCCCGCCCCTTTCCTTCGCTTTTGTGTCATCTGTTAAACAATTCTTCTGACTTAAGAAATGGGAATGTGTCTGTATAACCAGCAAATCTATGAATTGATCTCAGAGCCTTCAGAGGCTCAACAAATTGGTCTCTCTCTTTTTCCTTGGTCATTATTTCTCTCTGCCTCTTTCAAAGCCTGCATTTCCCCCTGTGTTAGCCTCCTTCCCTCTTGCTAGGAGAGACTTCCGTCATGGGTGAAAGTGAAGGATTTGATGAGAAATGCCCACAAACTAACCCAGGCTTACAACACCCTTGCTTCAAAACCTCAGAGGAGAGATACCGCTCCTCACTTTCAACAATCATATGTGAAGTCTCACCAAAGGTGAACCTGGTTTGGGTCAGATGTTCTTTCTTGGACCAATTGCTGTGGCCAGTGGGGATAAGCTATTGGGACTGAGAGCACGAGTGTAAGATACCTTATGAGAGATAAGATATAAGATAAGGTAAGTGCAATTCCACAAAGAAGGGGGTAAGCAATACTGGGCAGACGTAAAAGCAATAAATTCCCAGTTGCAAAATAAATATCTTAGAGAATTATTATGAGAAAACCTTAAGTTTTTATCTGCCACACATCTCTCCCTAGAACTCTGAGATGAATCCATAGAGGTGGGTCAAAGGAATAGCTCAGTGGCAGACCGCACTCAGACCCTTCCATCCCCTACTGTGACCGAGACTCTAGCACTGAACACAGCTCATGTGCCAACCCCTTTATCTTGGATGAGTTCTTCCTCAGGGAGCTCTTTAATCTTCCATGCCATAAACTCAAGGTAGGCCATCCCACAAGAACTGCAAAACTGCTCAATCCTAACGTAAGTGTTCCTTGGGAGTGTGGGAGATGTGTAATGTCTTGCTTTTTCTATAATTGTGAAGGAGAATTGTAATATCTGCGTCTGTCAATGTCTAGGTTTCCTGCAATGATTAATTACTTAGAGCCTTTATAAAGCATTTTAAGGTCCTTGCAAAATGATGATGATGTAAGTAGGAAATACCTAATCAATATATCATTTTTGTTCTGTAAGAAAAATTTTCGAATGTCTCAAATTTTTGTGTAATGCCATATTTTACTAAAATGCCATTGAAAAAGTTTCACTGCCTAAATCAAGGAAAATGTAGTAGACAACTACAGTTTTAGGTTATTTACATTCAGCCCTTAACTAAGGAAGGGACACAGAATAGAGGACATTGGGCCTTCTCTCCACCATTATCCCAAGCTCTAACCTTAACTTGCAAGCTTGAAAAAATTTATCCATATTTTTTCATTTATTCTGAACCCCATATTATCAAATTTTTGAGCAATGAGAAGAATTCTTTGTACCTGACCTATGGAAAATATAATGTAGCATGCTGTATAGCTCAGCAGAGAAATTATTGTATCTTGAGGATCTAGGTTTCAACTCCCTATTTTGTTTTTGTTTTTGTTTTTTTTTAAAGATTTATTTTTTTTTTATCTCCCCTTCCCCTCTCCCCCCAGTTGTCTGTTCTCTGTGTCCATTTGCTGTGTGTTCTTCTTTGTCCGCTTCTGTTGTTGTCAGCGGCATGGGAATCTGTGTTTCTTTTTGTTGAAATCATGTTGTCAGCTCTCCGTGTGTGTGGCGCCATTCTTGGGCAGGCTGCACTTTCTTTAACACTGGCAGCTCTCCTTATGGAGTGCACTCCTTGTGCGTGGGGCTCCCCTATGCAAGGGGCACCCCTGCGTGGCAGGGCACTCCTTGTGCGCATCAGCACTGCATGTGGGCCAACTCCACATGGGTCAAGGAGACCCAGGGTTTGAACCGCAGACCTCCCATGTGGTAGGCAGACACCCTATCCACTGGGCCAAGTCCGCTTCCCTCAACTCCCTATTTTGCTTTCCTTTGTTTATGGAGACAAATTAAGTAGAGTAGCTGTCGACTCCAGAATTTCTGTCTAGAGCTTCAACTTGATGTACGGAAGGTGGGGATCTCAAAATCTTCATTTGACATCTCAATAGAACCATCAAACAGAAGTCTTGATTCTCCCCATACAAATGTGCTGCAAACCAACTTCTCTCTAGCAATTATTAAAATATTATCTCTTAGCATGAACCCCACCCTTCTATTTCCTATTTTGTGATGCTTGGGCTCCCATGCTTTAAATCAGATTGTGCTCTGCCAGCTGGCCCCCTGTCAGGCTCTGCCAGTACGGGATGCTAGAGGAACACCGCAAGCCTGGAGGAGGAAAAAGGACCTGCTCCTTCCTGTTCGTCTCCTGCTCCTGGTCGGCTTCCTCTTTTTGCTTTGGCTTCCTGTTCTAGTCTGTGTTCACTCTAGCAACAATTTCTCACCTGACAGCACCAATTCGTTTCAATACCACAAAGTAAGTCCAGCTGGACTTTCACAGATCCAAATCACTAGCTTTCACGATCCAGTTTCATTTTGTCCCCTTGGAGCGCCAATAGCTGGCGCTCCCTTCTCAGTGGGTGGCTCCTAGTGTGCAGGGCTCCTCCTCAACCTGGGAGACAACAGCAGTCAACCAGCAACCCCTTCTCAATCTTGCTTTCAGATCCACAGGACCCCTTCTCCAGGCTTCTAAGTTTTAAAAATTCCAACTTCTTCCTTTTAGTCTCCCAGACTTAGGAGTGCTTCCTGCAGTTGCTACCTCAGGGATATCTCAGTGCCTTTCTAGTGCTTCAATGCTTAGGGCTTTTTCTAGACTAGAATATTAAATTTTTGCTATTAAAATAATGCTTATGGTTTCTGTCTTCTAAATGATCATTAATGGATACATTTCCCATCTTGGTTAAAGGAACCATCATTCACTCATTTGCTTAGGCAAATACTTTGGAGTCCGATTTGATTTCTCTCTTTCCCTTCTAGCACAGAGCCAATCCATTAGCACATTCTTTCAGGTCTACCTTCAAACACATTCTGAATTTGACTATTTCTCATCACCTCCATTTCTACCACTTTCCTCTGATGCTATCACATTTTGCCTGGATTATTGTACTTGTCCCCTAACTGATTTTCTGACTTTGTCCTGTTGTCCACGTATTAGCCAGACAGATCTTTTGGAAACTTCAATCAGAAAATGTCAACGCTCCAATGACTTCCCTTCACAGTTAAAAAATCTCAACTCTTAATCCCAGGTCCACAAGACCTTACATGATCCAGCTCCTGACACTTTCTCTCACCTCCTCTCCTGCCACATTCATGCTCTCCCTTGCTGATGCCACTGCAGCCACTCTGGCCTTTTCTGTTGTTCCTGGAACAAGCCAAGAGCCTGCATGTGCTGTTCCCTATTCCTAGAGGGATCTTTGTATGGCTTATTTCTTCACAAGAGTCAGGATTTTGTGCAATGTCAACCTCTTCAACAAGCTTTTCCTTGGCTAGCTTATCTAAACAGTACTTCCCTCCCCACCTTCATCCACAGAACACGAATGCAAAGACTTTTTCTGTCTTCTTCACGGCTCCATCTCTAGAACAATGCTCATAACATAGAAATGGCTAACATTGGTGTGCCAAGCACTGTTCTAAGCACTTAATATATATTAACTGAGGCATTTCTCATAACAATCCGAGGAAACAGTTATGGTATTATTCCTACATTAAGGTGAGGAAACTGAGGAAAGTGGTAAGTAGCTTTCATAACATCACTCAGCTTGTAAAAGGAAGAGCCATAATTCAAACCAATGGGGTTCTAGAGCACAAGTAGTAATATCTGTATTGTTCTGCCTTTCTTTAGATTAGGAATTCAATAAAGATTTGTTGAATGTCACAAGCCTTTCATGCTACTTTGCTGGAATTGTAGTTGGTGCTGGGGTTTAAGATATATCTAGGGGATTTGAATCTCTGGACTGACAATATCATAGCCAGGCCCTGAGCCTCAACAGACTTCAGCTCCTACACTCTGATTTATTGGACTTACCCCACTCAGCTAACATGGAGTTGAAGAATGTCAACCACCACACCATGGAGCCTAGAGTGCCTACAACTGAAAGCAGGAGGATTGCATGCAGTATCCATGTGGAATCTAAGCCCCCTCTTGACATAGATGTGGAATGGACACAACCAAGCCAAGGTCCACAGGAAGGAGGAATACAGTAAGGATTAGAATGGACTTAATGATATTTTATTCATGAACTATTGTGGTTAATAATCAAGAAAATGTCGCACTGGTGTGGAAAAAGTGGCCATGGTGGCTTCTGGGTGTGGGGAATGGGAGGAAGAGATGAGATGTGGAGGCATTTTCGGGACTTGGAGTTGTCCTGAGTGGTGCTGCAGGGACAATTGCCGGACATTGTATGTCCTCCCATGGCCCACTGGATGGAACGTGGGAGAGTATGGGCTATGATGTGGACCACAGGCCATGAGGTGCAGCGATGCCCAGAGATGTAGTCACCAGATGCAATGGATGTGTCATGATGATGGAGGAAAGTGTTACTGTGGGGGGAATGGTGGGGTGGGGGCGGTGGGGGTGAATGGGGACCTCATATTTTTTGAATGTAATATTTTTTAAAAAATGAATAAATAAAATTTTAAAAAAAGATTTGTTGAATGAATAAACTAACAGTTAAACATGTGGGTTTTAGAGCTAGAGAGTTCTGGATTGGGGCTTGGCTCCCCTGCTTACTAACTGTATACATTTAAGTGAGTTCCTGAGTTTTAATCCCATTTCTACCACTTTCCTAAATGTGTGATGTTAGGCAAATTAGTTCACTTCTCTGAGCCACAGTTGCTGTGCCTGTAAAATAGGGATAGCAATCTTACTCAACTCAGAGGATCCTTATGAAGACAAATGAGTTACTGCAAGTAAAACGCCAGCACAGAGCTTGGTATGGTAAAAGACTCTTCAAGATCATATCTTTCAAAACTTTAAAATCCTTTATAAAATACTATCACCATATAGATGGTGGTGGTTTGGCAGTGGGTGGGGGTGATGGGGGTGCAGTAATGTGAGTGGGGTTGATGGTGCTGGAGTGTGTGTGAACGGGGCTGGGGGTGGTTGGGCAACCCATGGAGCTGGGGAGAGGACTGGAGGATAGAACAGGTGAACTCTGGGGAGGTTGAGGACTGGTTGAAAATACAATTATAGGAGTGTTCTTTTAGCAGTTATTGTAGGGGAGGGTCATTGGTACAAGATATCAGTATTGGAGTGAAGTGTGGGAAAGGGTGCTCCTGGGGCATGTGGAGTATGAATGTGTTCATGTTGGCATAGGGCGTTATCTCAGTTGGCATAGGGCATTATCTCCCATCCTGGAGAGTTCTGCCACACTCTCAAATACAGTGACAAGAATCTCTAGAGTACACAGGCAGTGCCTAATAAAAGGTAATAGACCAATATGCCAAGCCTTCATTATTAATGCAAGCCTTCATTATCAATTTCCCTTGGAAAACTATCTAAGGCAGGATGTGCAAAGCAGTGCAGCATTATTTAGCCTTAATATACTAAAAAACAAAAACAAAAATAAAACAAACAGTTCATTCAAGGTATGCATGAAGTAGTTGAAAGTTCAAATGCTAATTTGAAATAATAGTATACAAGTGTTTGTATATTATTAGATATACAAACATGATCTATTTCTGATAATCAAGATAACCTCAAGATCAGAAGTCTAGAGATGGCCAGGCTGCAGTTAGCATACATTTGTGTGAAACATCAGTTAATTCAGCTGAAAGCAAATATTAATAATTTGAGCATGAAGTTAAGTATAAAATGGGCAGAGGAGAATCTTCGTAGTCTTACCAACAAGGCTGTTGGCAAAGAAAATTTGGATGCTGTATTAGTCAGCCAGAGGGTTGCTGATGCAAAATACTAGAACTCTGTAGGCTTTTATAAAGGGTATTTATTTGGGGTAGAAGTACATAGTCACAAGGCTATAAAGTGAAAGTTACTTTCCTCGCCAAAGTCTGTTGCCATGTTGTGGAGCAAGATGGCTGCCAACATCTGCAAGGATTCAGCCTTCCTCTTCCTCTCAAGGCTCTGTGGTCCCAGCTTCTTCCAATCTCAGCTGTGAGATGGGATAAGTCTCATCTTTCTCCCAGGGCTTGTTTCTCTCTGGCTCACCTGCTCTGCTCTCTCCACAAGGCAGGCTGTAGACTATAAGGCAAATGTCTAGTCTCTCTTCCTGGCGTGTCTAATGTCTAATGGAGCCTTCTCTCTTTCCTCACATATCTGCTTCTCTGTGTGTTTACTTCCCGGGGCTCCAATATCAAAACTCCCACTAACTCTTCTGCTTTGTTGCTTTTTCTGTGAGTGCTACTGGCATGGCCCAATCAAAGCCTTAATCATTATTTTATCAAATAAAAGTGAAACCTCCAATCTAATATAATATGCCCAGAGGGACAGACCAGTTCACAAATACAACCCAGTATCTGTTTTTGGAATTCATAAACAATATCAAACTGTTACAGATGCTAAAATTTCTAACTTGACCAGTGAGATTCTACAACTTGAACAAAAAATCACTCATATAGAAAACAAAAGTAGTTAAGTGCTATGGCAAGATGGGAAGCAGACTTGGCCCAGTGGTTAGGGCATTCACCTACCACATGGGAGGTCCGTGGTTGAAACCCCGGACCTCCTTGACCCGTGTGGAGCCGGCCCACGTGCAGTGCTGATGTGTGCAAGGAGTGCTTTGCCACACAGGGGTATCCCTGCATAGGGGAGCCCCATGCGCAAGGAGTGCGCCCCGTAAAGAGAGCTGCCCAGGAATGGCGCTGCACACACAGAGAGCTGACACAAGATGATGCAACAAAAAGAAACACAGATTCCCGTGCCACTGACAACAACAGAAGTGGACAAAGAAGAACACCCAGGAAATAGACACAGAGAACAGACAACTGGGGTGGGGTGGGGTGGGGTGGGGTGGGGCGGGGGAAGGGGAGAGAAATAAAATAAAAATAAATAAATCTTAAAAAAGAAAAAGTGCTGTGGTGAGAGAGAATGCCCAGTTGTTGAACATGCCACAGATTTTGATCTGTGGATTGCTAAACTAGACTACGATACAAGACAAGAATTAGTTCAAAATCAGTTAATAGAGCAACTGAATAAGTTAAATCATCTCCTTGTTTATGTGATGGCAAAAAGAAAAGCTTTGGTAGCTAATAACCTACATCAAATGCAAGGAGAATTTTATGTGTATTTTTTAAAGATGGAAATTATCTGAAAGAATTTAGAAAATCAATCAAAGATGAAAGCTCGTGGTCTTGAAGACTGAAAATTACTAAAACTCTGAATCTTTAAGTACTATATGAATTTCAAATATGCTATGTTTTAATGTTTTACATATTAGGAGAACACTATATGCTTTAATGTTTTACATATTAGGAGAACACTATATCACATATAAATAATACTACTAACTTTTTAAATTCAGTGTTAGTGGAACATTTCATCTAATAAACACAAATATTACACCAATTTTCCCATTTTCCCCTCATAACATGCTTGTTCAGAGTACCTCAGTCCTTTTTATAACTTGAACATTTGCTTGATGGCACTGCAGTAGGTGAGATACTTAGTCCTGGTAATTTTTACTTATAGGGAAAAAGCATTATTGTATAATATAAATATTTTAATACAGTTGGTTCTATCTCCCCTTTACTATTTTTTGAGTGATGATATAAAATAATTTGAAGTAGCATATTTATTAGGCATTATGTCAAATGCTTCATGAATGCCCAATTTATACAAGGCTTTAAATACTATGTGAACTTTATAGAGAAAAGAGAAGGCATAGATATTACCTTCAAGAAATTGCCTTACCTGCTTTTAACATGGACTGCCAAGCTAAAATGTACATATTTTAGGTGGTCTTTTTGGAATTATTTTCAGCCATAACATGAGAAAATGGGCACACTTAGGTGACCAATGAGCCCTGTTGCTTTTTGTCATCCATTGATCAAAAATGTTTTTGCCTGGGAAGCGGACTTGGCCTAATGGATACGATGACCGCTTACCACACGGGAGGTCCACAGTTCAAACTCAGGGCCTCCTTGACCCGTGTGGAACTGGAACATGCGCAGTGCTGATGTGTGCAAGGAGTGCCCTGCCACGCAGGGGTGTCCCCCGCGTAGGGGAGCCCCATGCATAAGGAGTGTGCCCCTTAAGGAGAGCCGCCCAGAGCAAAAGAAAGTTCAGCCTGCCCAGAGTAGCACTGCACACGCGGAAAGCTGATGCAGCAAGATGACGCAACAAGAATAGACACAGATTCCTGGTGCTGCTGACAACAGTACAACAATAGAAGCAGATACGGAAGAACACACAGCGAATGGATACAGAGAACAGACAACTGGGGTGGGGGGGAAGGGGAGAGAAATAAATAAAAAAATTAAAAAATATTTTTACTTATTACTGTATTTGTACAGTAAGAATTTATATTTATGAAGTAGATCTTGATATACTTGAAAAATCTGTAACAATAAATTTTGTCTAAGATTAAAAAAAATACTACCACCTTAGGCTTTATAATTGTTTTAAAGTTTGAAATATTCTGATGGACTTACTTGTAAACTTTACGAAAAAAAAAAAGCCCCACCCCAGCATTTATAAATCATCAGCTGATACACTCGTAATTCATACACTTTTGTACCATACTTCTCACAGCATCCTGGAGACAAGGTCAGGAGGCAGCAATTATTCATCTGCTTTTATTGATGGAAAATTGCAGCTCTGCGAGCTGAAGTGTTTTAGGTCAGAGGCTGTGCTGAGTGGCTCATCCTAGTCTGACAGCCTTTCCAGAGCCGCAGGTTTGACATTCTTCTTGAGCACACTCGGGACATCTGACATGTCTGCTCACTGAGTAAGACAGCCATCTCAAAACGGGCTACTCTTCATATACCAATATGGCATCATTGACCCACCACCTGTCAAAGAGGCCCTGGGGATATATTCTTCCACAAGTCACCTGCAGTGGGGTATGCTTTGGGTTACAGCTTGCAACAGACAACCAGAGATTGTCTCTGCAAACCTAAGAGGGCTTAGAACAACTGAACACACCATTCAGGTCAAACAATCGTAAAATGCTAATATAGGATAGAATTTGAGGAATAAGCTGGTCTAATTCCCTCAGATTATATGTGAGGAGATGACATCCAGAGTGTCTAAATATTTAGCGATCATCACACGGTGATTTTATGGCAGAGTCAGGATCATCACTACATTACCTGCTCCCAAGCAAGGCATGAAAAGGCCTCCCACAGCCACCTCCCCAAACATCACCCTTGCTTTGCTGTCCTCTGTGCTTCCCATGCGACAGTTTTCCTCCTTCTCAGGGGTAGAATTCCCCTGTCTTAGAATACTTTCCCTGATAAGTGGATCTGTGGCAGTTTTAAGCTTTTTGTGGAACCCAGAAAAGGCCATGTCCTCGGTGCCAATCCATTCCCATGCATATAAACCCATTGTAGGAGGGAATGCTTGACTAAACCACTTCTCTTAAGGGCCTTTGATTTGGGTGGGTCTTAATTCTTTTACTGGAGTCGTTATAAACAGAGGACTAAAGGCAGCAGATAGAGGAAAAATCTTCAGAGACAGGGAAATCCCCAGAAGCTGAGAGAGAGGTCCCGGGGACAGGAGGCTTGAATCAGCAGCGCACAGGCCCCCTAGAGGCTGAAAGGGATGACTGAAGGATAGTGGAGAGCCATCTGCTTGATCGCCCACAGCTGAGCATGGCAGGAAAGTGAGCCTGGAGGAGAAGACTGAGACCCAGACCAGCAGAGCTGCCATTGTGTCTTGCCACGTGGCAGGAGCCTAGGTCACCAGCAGCTGACCTTTGGTGAGACAGCATCTCTGGTGATGCCTTGATTTGGACACTTCCATAGCCTCAGAACTGTAAGCCTTTAACTTAATAAATTCCCATTATAAACTCAAACAGAATCTGCATTGAATTATCTATTTATCAGTGAGTTCTACTTCTGCATTACTAGATATACAAATTCTTTAACACAAACATTTTGGAAACGGTGCTTTTAATCCAAGAAGTAATGCTGAAATGGAAATTAAAGGTAGAGAGTAGTACAATGGTGGTGAAGGTCAATGGTCATGACCTTCAGGCTGCTCTTGAAATCACTCCATTTAGGGCCTTCCCTCATTTGTTCTGTGCTCTAAGTAACTACAGTGTGGTTCATTTGGTCACAAGTAATTGGAACTGACTCTTAGTGGTTTAAGGGCAAAAAATATATATTCTTTGAAAGGACAGTGGCATATTTCACAGAATCCAGAAAAGAAGTGAAGAACAAAGCTTGTGAGGTAGACAAAAATAAGAGCTTTTCCAGGGAACTCGGTCAGTTTGTGGACTTCATCTCTGTAGTACTGCTATTAGCGTGACTCAGCTACAGAGACTCCCAGTCTTTGTGGGCCTCTGCATAAATTTCCACGTTTCTAGGAGAGAAAATCTGATCGACTCTGTTCAGCCAGGGTCAGAGATCTAAAGACACGTGGCTGCTGAATTTTCACTCTTGGGCAGTTTCCAAGAATGGAAAATTGTTGTAAGCCAGGAAGACTCTCCGAAATGTTTTTCTTAAATTACACTGATTGGCTGCCGACTCCATATATACCTTCTTCTAATATAACCAATCATGTTGCTGCCTAACATAATCTAATTATTGCACATAAGATCACAAGGTTGCTCATCACCTCCTCAACCTGAGACAATTCAATGTCTTATCCAGCTATTGGCTCCAGGCACTGATGCCATAGGGCTCCTATGCTCCCAGGCTAGGTTCTCAGTTTGATGTTAACACTTGCTGCTAGTTCCCTCACTAGCCTGTCTTAGATTACTATCACCCCTGGAATAAAGGGTACCTTTAACCACTACTACATATAGTGGAAAAGAGGAAGAGAAATGAAAATGGAGAAAAACAATCATGGTTATTTCTATTTAATAAAATGGAGGTGGTAATTATTCATTCTTCAGAGATTTCATTAGAAAGGAAAAGAATATTTGTGGGTGCTGTATTTCTTCAATTGGCCATGAAGTCAGAGCAGGTATTATTTCCCTCCTCTACTATCCAATCCATGTTTCCATTATGTTCTGACCCAGAATCAAGGATCGATAAGCACAACATGCTTAATGCAAAGTAAGGATAGGCATGAGATAAGTAACCAAGTTGGAATTTGAGGCTCTTCATTGTTCCTCTGGTTTTCTCATGGAGGTGCACCTGCAATTTGTCAATACAGACATGGTATGTAGAGGGACAGCCAGCCGCACCAGAATTTTAAGTTTGTTGCTTTCTCACGGTCATGTACCAGCAAGCAGAAAAGATTTTAACTTCAATATTAGAATATATATCATGTTATATAGGTGAGTCAAAGCTGGGGCACTCTCCCCTAATATTCTGCAGAGCAGCAGACCCGGGGGTTTTCCACTAATGCCTCTGGAATGGCTTTCTGTGGGCAATTCTAGTCTTAGTCTACCACAACTTTTGCCTACACCTCATTAGTCAGTTTTCACTGCTAGTTGGACTAACCCAAATCTTCATTACTGAGAGACCTTAGCCCATGGTGGTCCTGTCTGTAAAGGTAGAATGTTTACTACCTGTCATGGAAATTCAAGGATTTCTTCAAATTCCAACCATCTGCTCTTTTGTGACAGCATCTCGAATGCTTACTACAATGCCTGATAGAAGTGATCATCCCACCCAACCAGCACTGCTTTTTTTGAATTTTCTAGTCATATTAAGAACTGATAAAAAAGCAGTCTCAGCTTCCAGTTCAGTGAAACCTTTATTGTGCCCCATGGTAGAATTATTTCCCTCTTTAGTACTAATATCTTCATATGAGAATGGACCAGTGACATGGGAATAGAAAAGAAAAATTTTGAGAATGGGTCATCAAGTAAAATGGTGATAGGCTCCACTTCCATTTCTATTCTTTTTTTCTGGAAGTTGATGAAATAGCTCCATATATTTCTGATCCAGAGCACAGGGCACATCTTGCAAGAAGCATCAAATCATACCCAGGCATGATTTCTCAACTTGCATTGTAGCTATAGTTTAGTAGGTCTTCTCATCATGGGGTAAGGTCAACTGCTCCTCAGTGATAGGGCTCATGATAAAACTAATGTTTATGAAACAGCCTATCATATCACCTTACTGCTGAGATATAATTCCTGGCTAAAGGCCATGTAATGTGGGGGTAACCCAGTGATGTCTACTGACCTTAAGTAACTGCATTTTTGGTGGTGATCATTGAGATATTAAAGGGCAGGAAAAAGAAAATGCTAAATAAATATCTATTCTAATGACTATAAATTCTTGGCCCCCAATAATGGAAGAGGTCCAGTGTAATTATCCTGCCACCAGAAAACTGTCCAGCCCCTGAAGCCATTTCAGGAATCTAGAGCACGTTATTGTTGGCAGACTGGGCATTCAGGAATAGCAGCAGTTATTGCTTGTTGGTAAGTATAGGTCCATACTTTGGAAGCAAGCTCCAATTCCCATTACCATAGTCACTTTATTCATGAGACCACTGTACAAGTCTTGAGCTAGCTGGGGGAGAAGTGACACTGACGGCCGTAGAATGGGTCACTCTTTTACCTGTGTTATTAATAGTAGTTTTTTCAATTACTTTTCAGTGCTGAAAATTTAAATGGAATGCAAACAAGTGAATAGTCAAATAATGAGAGGAGACATTATTGACCAGATAAAGTATCTGGGATAGCCTTGAAAGTAGACAAATCTATAAGCTTGTTATACACAAGCAGAGCCAGTGTTCCCCATTAAGCAATTGTCCTAAACACCAATCTAGTGCCTAAATAGGCAAAAGAAGAAGGAAGCTGGAAGACTGTATTACCACCAGCCACTGACAGACACTTTTCACACTGTGTACTAGTCAATTGCTCCATGTCTTCATCTTGGACAATGAGCTCAAGGAGGGTTGGAACCACATCTTCATATCCCCAATCTTAGCATCCAGTGTGGCAAGGAGCTAGCACTTAAAGAAAGTTGGGAAGCTGACTTGGCCCAACAGATAGAGCATCCACCTACCACATGGGAGGTCCAAGGTTCAAATCCAGGGCCTCCTGACCCATGTGATGAGCTGGCCCATGCACAGTGCTGATGTGCGCAAGGAGTGCCCTGCCATGCAGGGCTGTCCCTTGCGTAGGGGAGCCCCATGCACAAGGAGTGAGCCCCATAAGGAGAGACACCCAGCATGAAAAATGTGCAGCCTGCCCAGGAATGGCACTGCACACATGGAGAGCTGACACAGCAAGATGATGCAATGAAATGAGACAAAGGTTCCGGGTACTGCTGACAAGAATCCAAGCGGACACAGAAGAACACACAGCAAATGAACACAGAGAGCAGACAACTGGGGGAGAGGAGAGAGAGGGGCGAGGAAAGGGAAAGAAACAGATAAAAAAATAAATCTTTAAAAAAAAAGAAAGTTTGTTAAAATATCATAAATAATATCCCTAATAACAATAGCTAGCATTGATTGAGGACTTAGAATATTGTGTGCACTGTTCTAATTATAGTAATACATGAAATCCTTTATAAATCTCGACAACCCTCTGAAAAAGACATTAAAATTTCCCCCCTATTTTCTTGGTAATAGAAATGAGGTAAAAAGACACAGGTAATTTGGCAAGGTCATACGTAGACAGAGGTGTGCCCAAATTTTGAGTTAAGCTGTCTGGCTTCAGGGCTTGTACTCTTAACATTATCGTCTACTATCTCTATAAATTTATTCCTGTTCCCGCTTTTTACCAACCACTGGTAATTATTTCCAGACTTTACTTAAGATGATCATTTGTATCTCAGGTATTTCAGGAGAAATCCAGGAGTTTTCTGGGCATCTGCCAGTCAAATGCCTTTAGGTTATTTACCTTGGCCCCAGGTTCTCTTCTTCAGTATCATTATCTCTCTACTCCTAGCACCTCCACTCCTACTTGGCAGATCTATTTACTGGCTAGCCTGTTTGTGCTGATAAAATAATTCTCTTTATATGCCCCATGACCTCTCATTCTTTTCTGAAGTGTTCTTGTTTTACTAGAAGCAGAGGCCAAAAGGGAAAAGTTACCATCATAGAGTTGCCCATCACTTTCCCCAATCTCTCCAAGCAACCTTGCTGATTTTGTCCCCAAGCAGATTACTTATTCCAAATTTTCACCAACTCCTTAACATGTGATTTCCTAATCTTGTCAGCTATGAAATGAAATTGGCAAATAGTGATCTCCTTGGGAAACTTTTTTTTAAAAAACCTAAATCTGCGATCTGGAAAAATAAAAACATTTTAATATACCCTAGGAGCAATATTCTACAAAGATCTTCCTAAACAAATAATTTTAAAAAGAAAAACTAAATCATCAATGACAACTAAAATGTGAAATTCAGGGTTAAGGAGATATTCAAATGCGGTTCTTCACTGAAGTATGGACAGGGTTCAAATAAACAGAGGGAAAAGAAACAGCCTGATGAGAGGCATTGAGTTTGACTGTTGACAGACCACATCAAACATCAGCCAGGTGACGTGGAGACTCACATGGAGGATAAGATGAGTATGAAATTCAGATTATGGAAAAGCTTTGAAAAATCAGACAGAGGTATTTAGATTTGCAGTAAGAAACAGAATCACAAGAAATTGGAAGCCAATACAGCACAAGATAAAAATAGATTTTAAGAGATTAGCCCAAGAATGATAAATTACAGGAATTGGATGGCATAAGAGTAGTGGACTGAGAGACTATGTAACAATTAAAACTAGAGATGAAAAAGGCTTAGAAAATGTTTCTCAAAGTGTAGTAATAAGCACATTGGGTGCTTACTGCCATGCAGAATCTTGGACCCCATATATCAAGGATGCTGCAAGCAGTTTACTTGAAGTTTAGGTGAATACACATTTATGATTTTTATATACTTCTGGTGAATTGATTCTTTTATCATTATGAAACATCCTTCTTTTTCTAATACTCTTTGTCTTGAAGTCTGTTTCATCTGACGTTAACAGAGTCTTATCAGCCTTCATATGCTTACTGTCTGCATGGGATACCTTTTCCCATTCATTTACTTACAATCTATCTGGGTCTGTATATTCAAAATGCCTCTGATATAGATAGCATATAGTTGATCCCACTTCTTTAATTAATCTGACAATCTCTGCCTTTTAATTGTAGTGTTTAGTTCATTAATATATAATGTAGTTATTGATCTGGTCATGTTTTAGTTTTCTAGGTTGCTAGAAGCAAATACAATGAAATAGGTTGACTTAAACAAGGAGAATGTATTAGCTTAGAGTTTTGAGGTCATGAAAATGTCCAAATCAAGATGTCATCAAGGTGATGCTTTCTTTCCAAAGACTGGCTGTCTGTGACCTTGGACTCCTCTTCCACCTGGCAAAGGACATGGCAACATCTGCTGGTCTCTTCCTTCTCTTCCAGGTTTTGTTGATTTCAGCTTCTTGCTTCCATGGCTTTTTTCTCTCTATCTGAATTTCATTCTCTTATAAAGGACTTCAGTAATAGGATTACACCTCATCTTGACTGAGGTAGGACACACCTTGACTTAAGTAACATCATCGGAAGGTTCTACTTACAAATTTACACCCACAGGAATGGATTATATTTAAGAACATGTTTTTCTGGGGTACATAAACCTTTACATACACCTTCAAACCACCACAGTTGTATTTATATCTACCATATTATAATTTATTTTCTGTTCATACACTCTAAGTTTTGATCCTGTAGCCTCCCCTTTTGCCTTCATTAGGATTATTTGAATACTTATTGTAATTCCATATTCATTTATCTATTGACTTTTTAACTATACCTCTTTGCATTAATATTTTATTTGTTGCTGTCAGGCATGGGTTGGCAAACTGTTTCTGTAAATAACAGATAGTAAATACTTTAGGTTTTGTAGGCCATGTATCATTTCTGTTTTATGTTCTTTTTAAAAATTTATTTATGTGCAATTCTTTTTTTTTTCTTCATTACAGAAGTTGTAGGTTTACAGAACGATCATGCATAACATATAGCATTCCCATACAACACCACCACCAACACTTTGCATTAGTGTGAAACATCTGTTACACTGATGATAGCACATTTTTAGGATTGTACTATTAATTAAAGTCCATGGGTTACCTCAGGGTTCACTGTTTGTGTAGTTCCATGGATTTTTTAAAAAATTTCATTCTCTTACCATATATACAATCTAACATTTCTCCCTTTTAATCATATTCAGATATATAATTTGGTGCTGTTAATTGTGTCCTTCACAACATTGTGCTACCATCACCACCATTCATTACCAAAACATTTCCATCATTACAAACAGGAATCCTTACAATTTAAAACTTAACTTCCCATTCCATATCTCCATATCCTGTCCCCTGGTAACCTATATTTAGTTCTGACCCGAAGAGCTTGCTTATCAAACAAATCAATAAGCAAACAAATCAATGAACAAAGCAGTTCACTGATTTGTTTAAAATCAGTGAGATCATGCAATATTTGTCCTTTTGTGCCTGCTTTATTTCACACAACATGATGTCAGGTTCAATCATCTTCAGGTTCACGCATTAGGACTTCATTCCTTTTTATGGCTGAATAATATTCAATTGTGTGTCTATACCACATTGTACTTATCCATTCATTGGTTGATGGACTTTTGGGTTGCTTCCATCTTTTGGCAATTGTGAGTAATGCTGCTACAAACATCAAAGTGCAAATATATGTTCGAGTCCCTGCTTTCAATTATTTTAAGTATATACCTAGTAACAAGATTGCTGGATCATATGGTAGTTCTATACTTAGATACCTGAGGAACCGCCAAATAGCCTCCCACAGCAGCTGGACCATTTTTTATTCCTACCAGCAATTAGTGAGTGTTCCTATTTTTCTGCATTCTCTCTAACACTTATTTTCCATTTTTTTATAGCAGCCATTCTAATGAGTATAAAATGGTATCTCCTTGTGGTTCTGATTTGCATTTCCCTGGTGGCTAATGATGTTGAGTGTCTTTTCACAAGCTTTCTGGCTATTTTGTATATTTTCTTTGGAGAGATGTCTATTCAAGTCTTTTACCAATCTTTAAGGACAAAAGTTTTTAATTTCCCATTTATCTCTTTTTTCTTTTGTTGCTTATGATTTGAGTATAAAGTCTTAGAAACCATTGTCTAACACAATGTCCTACAGATGCTTTCCTATGTTTTCTTCTAGGAGACTTACATTTCTTCTAGCATTATATTTAGGTCTTTGATCCATTTTGAGTTGATTTTTGTACATGGTATGAGAAAGGGGACCTCATTTTTTTTTTTTTTTGGCAAATGGGGATCCAGTTTTCCCAGTACCATTATTTGAAGAGACTATTTTCTCCCAAATGAGTAGTCTTTGGCACCTCGTCAAAAATCAGTTGGCCATAAATGTGAGGGTTGATTTCTGAGCTCTCAGCTTGATTACATTGGTCTATGTCTGTCCTTTTGCTAATACTACTCTGTTCTGATTACTGTGACTTTGTAACAAGTTGTAAGATCAGAAAATGCGAATCCTCCAACTTTACTCTTCTTTTTCAAGATGGCTTTAGTTATTTGGGACACCATACCCTTCCTTATAAATTTGATGATCGGCTTTTCCACTTCTACAGAGAAAGTTGTTGGAATTTTTCTTGGGATTGCTTTGAATCTATAAATTTCTCTGGGTAGTACTAAATCTTAACAATATTTGATCTTCCAATTCATGACCGTGGAAGGTCCTTCCATTTATTTCCATTTATTTAGGTCTTCTTTGATTTCTTTTAGCAATGGTTTGTCTTTTTCTGTGTACAAGTCCTTTACTTCCTTGTTTAGATTTATTCAAAGATATCTGATTCTTTTAGTTGCCATTGTGAATAGAATTTTTTCTTTATTTCTCCCAATTGTTCATTGGTTGTATACAGAAACATTACTGATTTTTGGGTGTTGATCTTGTACCCCACCATTTTGCTGAATTCATTTATTAGCTCTGGAAGCTTTCTTGTGTTTTTTTCAGGATATTCTGTATATATGATCATACCATCTGCAAATAGGGAAAGTTTTACTCCTCCCTTTCCAATTTGGATGCCTTTTATTTCACTGTTTTTCCTAACTGCTCTGGCAAGAACTTCCAGTACAATGTACAATGCTGACTAACAAGACTGACAGTGTGCATCTTTGTCTTGTTCCTAATCTTAGAGGGAAAGCTTTCAGTCTTTCACCATTAAAGAGGATGTTATATGACAGCTTTCCATATGTGCAATTTATCATGTTAAGGAAGTTTCCTTCTATTCCTAGAGTTCTAAGTATTTTTATCATAAATGGGTAGTAAATTTGGTCAAATGCCTTTTCTGCATAGAGATGATAATTATGGTTTTTTTCCCCCACCTCATTCTGTTAATGTGTTGTATTACATTAATTGATTTTCTTATGTTGAACCAACCTTACATAACTGGGAAAAATCCCATGTAGTGTATGTATTATTCAGCCAAAGGGATGCTGCTGCAAAGTACCAGAAATCTGTTGGCTTTTATAAAGGGCATTTGTTTGGGGTAAAAGCTTACAGTCACAAGGCCCTAAAGAGTCCAACTCAGGGTTACTTCCTTACCAAAGGATGTTGCCATGTGTTGAAGCAAGATGGCGAGTGACGTCTGTGAGGGTTCACCTTCCTCTTCCCTCTTAATGATCCATGAGTCCAGCTTCTTCCGATCTCAGCTGTAGGCATGTATATGGCTCTTCTCTCTTCCCAGGGCTCATTTCTTTCCAGGTTCAGCTGCTCTGTTCTCTTCACAAGGCCAGCTGTAAACCAGGGGAATGGCTCTTCTCTCTTCCTGAGGCCATGTCTATGAAGCTGTCTCTCTTCCTCTACGTATCTTCTCTGTATATGTACTTCTGTGTAAGAATCTATTAGCCCACTAAGGGGGTGGAGACTTACCCTGCACACTCTAATGATGTGGTTGAGGCAAAGTCCTAATCTTAACATAATCAAGTACACATAAACCTTTTGCATTTAATACATTCAAAGGATATCATGTTCAGAGGAACAGACCAGTTTGCAAACATAATCCAAATCTTTTTTTGGAATTCATAAATAATCTCAACCTGCCACAGTGAATAATTCTTTTAAAATGATGTTGGATACAGTTTGGTAGTATTTTGTTGAAAATTTTTGCATCTGTATTCATGAGAGATATTGGTGTGTAGTTTTCTCATAGTCATTTTATTTAGGTTTGATATAATGATGATGTTAGTCTCGTAGAATAATTTAGGGAGTGTTCACTTCAATTCTTTGGAAGAATTTGAGAAGAAATGCAGTAAATTCTTCTTGGAACATTTTTTAGAGGTTCCCTGTGAAGCCATTTGGTATTGGGCAATTCTTGTGAGATTTTTGATTACTGATTAAATCTCTTTACTAAGAATTGGTTTGTTGAGATCTGTTTCTTCTTGAGTTAATGTAGGTAGTTTGTGTGTTTCTAAGAATTTGTCAATTTCATATAGTTTATCTAATTTATTGGCATACAGTTGTTCACACTATTCTCATATATTCCTTTTTATTTCAGTAGTAATGCCTGCCTTTTTGTTTCTTACTTTCATTATTTGTATCCTCTCTCTTTTTTCTATGGCAGTCTAGCTAAAGGCTTGTTGATTTTATCGATCTTTTCAATGAACCAACTTTTGGTTTTATTGATTCTATTGTATTATTGATTTCTATTTCAATTATCTCTGCTCTAATCTTTATTTCTTTCTTTCTGCTCAGTTTGGGATTAGTTTTCTCCTCTTTTTCTAGTTCATCCAGTTTTGAGGTTAGATCTCTGATTTGAAGTCTTTCTTTTAATGTAAGTATTCAGAGCTATAACTTTTCCTCTTAGCACTGCTTTTGGTACATCCCATGAGTTTTGGTATTTTGTATTTTCATTTACATTCTCCTCAAGATAGTTTCTAATTTTGCTTCTGATTTCTTCTTTAATTCATTGGTTATTTAAAAGTATGTTGGTTGAGGTGATGAATGCATAGCTATGTGACTATGCCAAATACCATTGATTATACACTTTGGATGAAATGTATGCTTTATTAATATGTATCAATAAAATTAATTTATTAAAAAAAACTTGTTAAATTTTCAAATTTTAAAAAATTTTCCATTTTTCCCTCTGTTATGATTTCCATTGTGGTTAGAGAATATAGATTGTATAATTTCAATATTTTCTAATTTATTGAGACTTGCTTTGTGACCCGATATACAGTCTATCCTGGAGAATGATCCATGTGTACTCAAGAAGAATATGTATTCTGTTTTTGTTTGCTGAAGTTTTTTTGGATGTCTGTTAGGACCAGTTAGTTTAAAGTATCATTCAAGTCTTGTACTTATTGTTCTTCTGACTTGATATTCTATCCATTATTGAGAGTGGTGAATTAAAACCTCCTACTATTAATATGGAACCATCCATTTATTCCTTCAAATCTGTCAGTATTTGCCTCATCTATGTTGGGGCTCTGTTGTCAGGTGCATATATATTTATAATTGTTCCATCTTCCTGTTGAATTGTCCACTTATCAGTGTATAATGACCATTTTTTTTCCCTCAGAACTTTTTTTACTTAGAGGCTATTTTATCTGATACTAGTATAGCTACCTCAGCTCTCTTTTCATTACTATATTCATAGTATATTTTTCCCATCCTTTTTCCCTCAACCTACTTGTATCTTTAAATTTAAGGTGAGTCTCTTGCAGATAGCCAATGGTTGGATCATGATTTTTATCCATTCTGCCAATCTCTGCCTATTGACTGGAGAGTTTTATCCAATTACATTTCAAGTCACTTTTGTAGTTATGTTCTTTTTTTAAAATTTTTTCATTTTTTTATTTTTTTGTCTTTATTTTTTTAATGTTACAGTCACTTTTGATAATACAAGACTTCCTTCTGTCACTTTCATTTTTAGCCTTTGTAAACTTTATACCTTTTTTGTCCCTTTCATTAATACCTACTTTTATATTTATTTGATACTTTGTGTTGTATGATACTGAGGGCCTTCTCAGTTCCATTTTGATGTATTTTTTATCTTTTCTTTGTGATTACTATGGGGTTAAAATTGAACATCCTAAATATATAACAAACATTTATTTTGATCCCAACTTAACTTCAATAGCATTCTGACACCTCTCTGTCCCTCACCATGTTTTTTGTACTTGTTACCACATATGTCTTTGTAAATTGTATGTAAAAAACACAGATTTATCATTACTTTTTATGCATTTGCATTTTAGCACCTGTAGAAAGTAAGAAGTGGAGTTACATACCAAACAATATAATAAAATAATATTGGTATTTATAATGACCCAAAAGGTTGCCTTTAATGCCAATCTTTATTTTCTTTACATAGCTTTGAACAATTGTATAGTGTCTTTTCCTTTCAGTTTAAAGAACTCTCTTTTATTTTGCCTGTAGGGAAGATCTAGGTGTGATGAATTCTCTGAGCTTCTGTTTATCTAAGAATATCTTAATTTCTCCCTCATTTTTAAAAGAACATCTCACTGGATATAAAACTTTTAGCTGCCAGTTTTCTTTCAGCACTTTTAAGCACTTCAACCCACTGCCTTCTTACTTTCCTAGGTTTTTATATTTTAAAAATATATTTTCATTAAAGAAGTTGTGACCTTACAAAACCATCATATGCATGTATAGAATTCCCATATAATACCCCCTCACCAATACACCACACCGTGGAGGAACATTTGTTACAGATTATGAGACACTATCATCAGACTATTACCACCAACCAAGGAACACAGAGAGCATACATTGGCACACTTTTTACATACCTTCCCATTATCAACATAGTATATCTTTGGCATTGAAACAAGAATATTACAGTACTGCTGTTAACTATAGTCCATAGTTCATACCATTGTATTTTTCCCATGCTTCCCACATTCCTATGACCTTGTAATAGTGACATATATACATCCTAGTTCACAGAACAATATTCTCTGCATTTGTACTATCGACCACAACTCTCATCCACCTCTGGGTTCACTGTGTTATTCAGTCCCTAGATTATTCTCTCGCTTTCTTTCAATTGACATTTACATCCCTAGATTACCCTTTTCAGGCACAACCCCATTTATAAACCAGCTGCTACTCACTAAAATATGTTACCATCAACTCTATACATTTCCACACATTTACAGTCAAGTTCATTAAAACTTCTACATATATTAAGCATCAGTACCCCTTCACAGCCCTCTTCTTATCTCCTAATAACCTATACTCTAGGTTTTAACGTGAAGCATTTATTCTTTGTATTTAGTTCATATTAGTGAGGCCATGCAGTATTTGTCCTTTTGTGTCTGGCTTACTTCACTTAGCATAATGTCTTTAAGATTCACCTATGCTATCATATGTCTCCAAATTCATTTCTTCTTACTGCAGCATAGTATTCCATCATATGTATATACCACATTTTGTTTATCCATTCATTGGTTGGTGGACACCACTGGGATTGTTTCCATCTTCAGCAAATGTGAATAACACCACTATGAGCATCAGCGTGCAGATGTCTGTTCATGTCACAGTTCTCAGTTCTTCTGGATATATTCCAAGTAGAGGAATTGCTGGGGCATATGGTAGTTCTATATTCAGTTTCCTGAATAACCACCAAACTGTCTTCCACAAAGGCTGCACCATTCTACAATCCCACCCACAGTGAAGGAATATCCCTGCTTCTCCACATCTTCTCCAGGACTTACTGTTTTCTGTTTTTTTTAGTAATGTCCAATCTATGTGGTGTGGGATGATATCTCAGTGTCATTTTGATTTGCATTTCCCTAATAGCTAGTGATATGGAACAATTTTTCATGCGCTTTTTTGTAATTTTTTTCATTTTAAAATTTTATTGAAATATATCATTCATACGTGAACATACGTAAGCAATAAGTATATAGTAAAAGTTGTGAATTTCACAAAACAAACATGCGTAACATCATACAGTGTTTCCATACATCACCTCACCACCAATACCTTGTATTGTTGTGAAAATTGTTACAAATTATGAAAGAGCATTATCAAAAGTATTACTACTAACTATAGTCAATATCTTACATTTGGTGTATTTTCCCCCAACCCGCCCTGTTATTTCTTTTGTTCATAAACCATACAATTTATCTAAAGCATGAAATCAATGGTATCTGGTATAATAACAGAGCTGTGCATTCATCACTTCAATCAATATCAGAGCATTTTCATTACTCAAAAAAAAAAAAAAAGAAAAATGCAACCAAAAACAAACAACTATCATATCCATATGCTAGCACTACTAAATTACAATATCCTACAAGAATATTCTATTCTTTTACAAACATTTACAAACAACTTTTTATGACTAAGTATGAGTATATTCTTAATCTCATTCTGACATTGTCAGAATTGTCTGACATTTTACTGATCGTTATTTTTATTTGTCTTTATTTTGATTATACCTTTCAGAATTTTTCAATAGATTGTCCTATTTGTAAAAAATTTCATGGTTACATTTCTGCTTTTATTTTTTCATTTTTATACTAACATATATATACAACAAAAAAAAATTCCCATTTTATCCACTTTCAAGTATACAGTAAGTGGTATTAATTGCATTCACAATCTAATGCTACCATCACCACCACCCATTACCAAAACGTACCCATCATTCTAAACAGAAATTCTGTACCCACTAAACATTAACTCCCTTCATTCCCCCACCCTGATCCTTAATTATTTTTAAACCTAATGATTTCAGTTGTTTTTTCACTCTCTGTTTGGATGTTAAAGAGTTTCAAAATACCTGTTTTTAAATGGTTTCATCATTGCAAGTAATATCTGTAGTAATACAGCACATTTTCTGACAACAACTTTAGCTACTGAGGACTGTACACACTCATGAAAGGATTTAGTAAACAGGATAAATAACCTTTTCCATTGCCAACAAATATGTTGCCAGTAGAGAGTTCTAATTCTTTTCAATATTAATCCACTTGAGGGATTGTTTGAACTTCCTTTCCATCTAGTTTTGTTTTTTCTTTTCTTGTAAAGCATGAGTGCATTTTATTAAAGCATGGATTTATTAAGTCATTTTGTCTTAGGATATTTTAAGGACTCAACATATTGTCTATTTTGGAGAAGGACCCATGAACACTTAAAAAGAAAGTATATCCTGCTGTTTTGGGGTACAATGTTCTATAGATGTCTGTTAGATTTAGTTCATTTATCATATTATTCAAGCTCTGTTTCTTTATTTATCCTCTGCCCAGATGTTCGATTCGATACTGAGAGCGGCGTATTGATGTCTCCAACCATTGTAGTAGAGACATCTATTTCTCTCTTCAGTTTTGCCAGTGTGTGCATCATGTATCTTGGGGCATTCAGGTTAGGTGCATAAATGTTTAGTATAGTTATTTCATCTTGGGCAATTGCCCCTTTTTGAAATATATAATGACTTTCTTCATCCCTTATAACAGTTTGCTTATGAAATCTATTTTGTCCAATATTAGTATTGCTACTCCAGCTCTTTTTTGGATACTATTTTCATGGAATACCTTTTTCCAACCCTTCACTTTTAACCTAGTTGTGTCCTTACATCTGAGGTGGGTATCTCGTACACAACATATAGACGGTTCATATTTTTTAATCCATTCTATCAGTCTGTGCCTTTTGATTGGGGAATTCAATCCATTAACATTCAATGTTATTACTATAAAGGCAGTGCTTACTTCATCCATTTAGTCCTTCAGCTCTCTGTTGTCATATCATACCACTGTCTGTCTTATCCTTTAGTTTATCCTTCCTAATAATCTTCATTTCCAAGCTCTTCTCCAAATCTCTCACCCTTGTCGTTTCCTTTCAGACTGCAGCACCCCTGTTAGTATCTCTTGTAATTCTGGTCTTTTGTTAACATATTTTATCAGTTTTTGTTTGTGTGTGAAGACGCTGACCTCGCTCTCATTTTTGAAAGACAATTTTGCCAGATAAAGAATTCTTGGCTGACAGTTTTTCTCTTTCAATACCTTAAATACATTATACCACTTTCTTCTTGCCACTACAGTTTCTAGTGAGAAGTTGGCATTTAATCTTCTCAATTCCCCTTGTATGTGATCCTTAGCTTTGCTCTTGCTGCTTTCAGAATCCTTTCTTTATCTCTGATATTTGTCATTCTGAATAGTAGGTTTCTTGGGGTAGGTGTTTTTGGACTTATTCTGTTTTGGGTGCATTGTCCTTCATGGATATTGATATTTATGTCCTTCATAAGGGTTGGGAAGTTTTCATTCATTATTTCGTCAAATATTCTTTCTGCCCTTTTTCCATTCTTTCCTCCTTCTGTGACACCAATAATGTGAATGTGAATGTGTTTTGCATTATCATCCAATTCCCTGAGACTGTTCCATTTTTTCCATTCTCTTCTCTTTCTGTTCTCCTGCCTTTTCCAGTTCAGATGTTCTGTCTTCGAAATCACTAATTCTGTCTTCCAGCAATTCAAATCTGTGTTTATGTGACTCTAAAGTATTTTTAATCTCATCCATCATGTCTTTCATTCCCATAAAGTCTGTTACATTTTTTTGCAGGCTTTCAATTTGTTTTTTATGCTCTCCTAGTGTCTTAATATCCTTTATTTAGTTAGTTATATTTTCTTTAAATTCTTTGAAGTGATTTAGGAGAGTTTTGTGATTATCACTGATTGTCTTAAATCCTGCATCTCTTTAGGATATTTGGTTTGTTCTTTGGCTGGGCCATTACTTTCTGTTTCTTAGTTTGGCTTGTAATTTTTTGTTGATGCCTAGGCATCTAAATATGTTGGTGAATTTTTCTGATGTCCTATTGTTGTTTTTCTACAGTTCTTCTTTGATATTTGATTCAACTTATTCTCAGTCTTTAACATGCCCAGCTTAAGTTTTCAAAATCAGCCTGGGGACTCATTAGCGGGGTGCAGATTTTCTCCCAGGGGTTGGATACCAAGAGCGTGTAGAACAGTTTTTGTCCATGCAATTTCCAGGCTGGCCAACAGATGGCACTCGTCAGCACACCTTTCCATAGCTGTGTTTCAGTCTCAACTTTCATGTGTTCCTGTATTGAATCTCCCCATCTGAGATTCAAAGAGGGCTTTGCTGGCCAACTTTACTGAAGAGAAGCACCCCAACCTCCCCTTCCTTTTCACTTGAAACAGCTGACGGGGAGGAAAATGTCTGTTCCTCTCTCTACTGGCTGCAGTGAGCCAGGGGTTTTTATCCCAGCTTAATATCTTGGCAGTGGGGGAGGGAAGCCATTCCAGTCCTCTGGGGGCATGATAACTTGTTTGTGGTTTCAGCTTCTTTGTCCCTCTGTCCCTCACCCTCCTGGGAATTCTGTAGCACTGTCCTGGTCAGGTACCTAAGAAACTTTTAGCTCTTTCTCAGTTGTTTTTGTTAGAGCATTCAGCTCTGCCTGTTAGTCCATCACCATCTTCCCACATTTTTCATGTGCTTTTTGGACATTTGTATTTCCTCTTTGGAGAAATGTCTATTTAAATCTTCTGTCCATTTTGTAATTGAATTGTTTGCCCTTTTATTGTTGGATTGTATGATCTCTTTATACAGAATGGAAATCAAACCCTTATCAGACATGTGGTTTCCATATTTTCTCCCATTGTGGGGCTGCCTTTTCACCTTCTTTTGAAGTCTTTTGAATCATAAATATGCTTAAATTTGAGGAGGTCCCATTTATCCAAGTTTTCTTTCCTGGCTCGTGCATTCAGTGCAAGGTTTATGAATCCAACACCTACCACCGGGTCTTGAAGAGGTTTCCCTACATTTTTTTCTAGGAGCTTTATGGTTCTAGTTTTATATTTAGGTCTTTGATCCATTTAAAATTAATTTTTGTAAAAGATGTGAAATAGGGTTCCTCTTTCTTTCTTTTGGCTATGGATATCCAGTTCTCTTAGCACCATTTGTTGAATATACTGTTCAGCCCCAGCTGGGTGGGCTCGACAGGATTGTCAAAAAACACTTGACCATAGAAGTGAAGGTCTGTTTCTGTACCATCAATTCAGTTCCATTCTATCTTTATGCCAGTACCATGTAGTTTTTGCCACTGTAGCTATGCAATATGATTTAATGTTCGGAGGTGACAGTCCTCCAAGTTTGCTTTTCCTTTTTTAAGATGTTTCTGGCTATTTGGGACCCCTTACCCTTCCAAATAAACTTGATAATTGTGACACATGTGTGTCCAAATAAATTTGATAGTTTGTTTGAAAAATGCTGGTGGAATTTTTATTGAGATTGCATTGGATCTATATATCAATATGAGTAGAAATGACATGTTAATGATATTTAGTTTCTAATCCATGAGCATGGAACATTCCTCCAATTATTTAGGTCTTTTAATTTTTCTTTTAGCAATGTATTGTAGTTTTTCTGAATATAAGTGCTTTACATCTCTGGTTAAGTTTATTCCTAAATATTTTATTCTTTTAGTCACTACAATAAATGGAATTTTTTCCTAACTTCCTCCTCAGATTGCATATTACCAGTATATAGAAACACCACTGATTTTTGCCTATTGATCTTGTATCCTGACACTACTGAAATAATTTATTAGCTCTGGCACTTTGTTGTAAATTTTTCAGGACTTTCTAGGTATGGGATCATATCATCTGTGAATAGCCAAAGTTGTAATTCTTCCTTTCTGATTTGGATGCCTTTAATTTCTCTTGCTTGATTGCCATAGCTAGAGCCTCTAGCACTATATTGAACAACAGTGGTGACAGTGGACATCTTTGTCTTGCTCCTGATCTCCACAGGAAAGCTTCCAGTCTTTCACCATTGAGTACAATGTTAGCTGTGGGCTTTTTATATATGGCCTTTATTGTGTTAAGAAAGTTTCCTTCAATTCCTATCTTTTGTAATATTTTTATCAGGAAAGGATGCTGTATTTTGTCAAATGCCTTTTTTTGCATCAGTTGATAGGAAGGATTATATGGTTTTTCTTCATTGATTTATTAATGTGGTGTATTACACTGATTTTCTTGTGTTGAACCACCCTTGCACACGTGGTATAAAACCCACTCGATCATGCTGAATAATTCTTTTAATGCTTTGTTGGATTTGAATAGCAAGTATTTTGCTGGTGATTTTTGCACCCATATTTGTTATGAAATGGGTCTGTAATTTTCTTTTCTCTTAATATCTTTTTTTTTAAAATTCTATTCAATTTATTCATTTTTTAAAAAATATTACATTAAAAAAATATGAGGTCCCCATTCACCCTCACCGCCCCCACCCCACCACTCCCCCCACAGTAACACTCTTCCCCATCATCATGACACATCCATAGCATCTAGTGAGTACATCTCTGGGCATCGTTGCACCCCACGGCCTGTGGTCCACACCATAACCCACACTCTCCCACGTTCCATCCAGTGGGCCATGGGAGGACATACAATGTCTGGCAATTGTCCCTGGAGCACCACCCAGGACAACTCCAAGTCCCAAAAATGCCTTCACATCTCATCTCTTCCTCCCATTCCCCACATCCAGCAGCCACCACTTTTTCCACACCAATGCCACATTTTCTCCATTATTAACCACAATAGTTCATGAATAGAATATCATTAAGTCCACTCTAATCCTTACTGTATTCTTCCTTCCTGTGGACCTTGGCTTGGTTGTGTCCATTCCATATCTATGTCAAGAGGGGGCTTAGATTCCACATGGATACTGGATGCAATCCTCCTGCTTTCAGTTGTAGGCACTCTAGGCTCCATGGTGTGGTGGTTGACATTCTTCAACTCCATGTTAGCTGAGTGGGGTAAGTCCAATAAATCAGAGTGTAGGAGCTGAAGTCTGTTGAGGCTCAGGGCCTGGCTATGATATTGTCAGTCCAGAGATTCAAATCCCCTAGATATATCTTAAACCCCAGCACCAACTACAATTCCAGTAAAGTAGCATGAAAGGCTTGTGAAAAGAAATCACATCTGAGTCCAGCTCCATCATGCAGAAACACCAGCTCCAAAGAAGGGCCAACTGACATGGCAGTGAACCCCATCTGCCATGACCATAGAACCTATGGGTCTCTTTAGCCCTCAAAAGGACCAATATCTGTGGTTGTATCTACTTTATCTGTCTCTGAGACTCTGCTCAGGTGTGCATAAGGGAAATCCTTCTGACAACCTCCAGACTCTTTTTTAGACTCATAGCCATATAAACTAATTTTCCTTTCCATTTCCCCCTTACTTTAGGTCAAACAGTATTTTTAACTCCTGTTATTATATGTAGACAGGGATAGTCTGCTGGTCCACGTTGAACCTTTAATTCAAGGTCATTTTCTAGTTATGTCATCAGCTGGTACTTGGTAGTGATCCCTCGGTGCCAGGGAGGCTCATCCCCAGGTGTCATGTCCCACACTGGGGGGAAGGCATTGCATTTACATGCTGAGTTTGGCTTCGAGACTGGCCACATTTGAGTAACACGGAGGCTGTCAGGAGGGAACTCTTAGGCACACTGCTGTTCTAGGCCTTGTTCTTATTTCAGGTGTATAGGCTCACAGGCATAGTCATTAGTATCAGGGGCTCACTGTTGGACCCTCATTCCTTCCTGGTCCTTACCGTTGCACCTGTGGGACTGCCACTGCTCCCCTAGGGTCCACGACAGAGCCACCCCCACCCCGGCCAGGAACCCAGTACCCCCCCAGCTGTTGTTTTTAATTGTTTCCACTATGAGTATATCCAAACATTTCCATGCACCCTGGACATATGCCCTGTATAACTCCCTGTCAACCATATATCGCCTGTCAATAACATCCCATACCAGTATTCCTCCGCTGCCATTGTTGAACCACTCCGTGATCCAAAACTTCCTGAAAAGTGAAGCCCAATATAATGTCAGATTCCCTTACTAGTAAAATGGAATATAGCGATGAGTTTAAAGGTTAGATATAGAATACATATTGATTTGGAAAAATTCTACATCCTATCTTTTTCTGGCTTTGGTATTAGGGTGATATTGGCTTCATAGAATGAATTTGGTAGTGTTCCTTCTTGTTCAATTTTTTGGAAGAGCTTGAATAAGATAGGTATTAAAATCTTTGAATGCTTGCTAGAATTCACCTGTGAAACCATCTGGTCCTGGGGTTTTCTTTGTGGGAAGCTATTTGATTACTGTTTCAATTGCTTTACTTGTGATTGGTTTCTTGAGGTCTTCTATTTCTTCTAGGGTCAATATAGATTGTACATTCCTTGGAATTTTTCCATTTTATCTACATCGTCTAGTTTGTTGGCATACATATGTTCATGGTATCCTCTTATGATCTCTTCTACTTCTGTGGGGTCAGTGGTACCATTCTTGTTTTCAATTTTTATTTCATTTATTTGCATATTCTATTTTTCCTTTCAGTCTAGCTAAGGGTTTGTTGATTTTGTTAATCTTGAAGAACCAACTATCAGTTTTGTTAATTCTATTGTTTTGTTGTTTGTTTGTTTTTTAAAGATTTATTTATTTATTTAATTCCCCCCGCTGATTGTCTGTTCTCTGTGTCTATTTGCTGCATCTTGTTTCTTTGTCCGCTTCTGTTGTCATCGCCATTCCTGGGCAGGCTGCACTTTCTTTCATGCTGTGTGGCTCTCCTTACGGGGCGCACTCCTTGTGTGTGGGGCTCCCCTATGCGGGGACACCCCTGCGTGGCAGGGCACTCCTTGTGTGCATCAGCACTGAGCATGGCCCAGCTCCACACGGGTCAAGGAGGCCCAGGGTTTGAACTGCGGACCTCCCATGTGGTAGACGGATGCCCTAACCACTGGGCCAAGTCCGTTTCCCTGTTGTTGTTATTGATGGTCTCAATTTCCATTATTTCTGTTCAGATCTTTGTTACTTCATTCCTTCTACTTGCTTTGGGATTAATCTGCTGTTCTTTTTCTAGTTCTTCCAGCTGTATAGTTAAGTCATTGATTTTAGCTCTTTCTTCTTTTCTAATGTAAGCAATTAAAGCTATAAATTTCCATCTCAGCACTGCCTTCACTGCATCCCATAGGTTCTGATATATTGTGTTCTTGTTTTCATTTGTCTTGAAATATTTATTGATTTCCCTCAAAATTCCTTCTTCGATCCATGCATTATTTAAGTATTGTTTATTCTCCATATATTTTGAATTTTTCCTTTTCCACCTCTTGTTGATTTCCACCTTTATTACATTATGACCAGAGAAAGTGCTTTCTGTAATTTCAGTCTTGCTTAATTTATTGAGATCTGCTTTGTGACCAAACATATAGCCCACCCTAGAGGAAGATTCATGAGCACTTGAAAAGATTGCATATCCTGCTTTTTGGAGTGCAATGTTCTGTATATGTTATTAGGTTTAGTTCATTTATCATATTATTCAAGCTCTCTGCTTATTTATCCTCTGTCAGGATCTTCTATCCAGTGCTGAGAGTGGTGTATTAAAGTCTCCAACATTATTTTGTGGAGACATGTATTTCTCCCTTCAGTTTGCCAGTGTTTGATTCATGTATCTTGGGACATCATGATTAGGTGCATATATACACTTATGATTGTTACTTCTTCCTGGTGAATTGCCCTTTTATTAATATATAATGCTATTCCTTTTCTCTAATAAGAGTTTTGCTTATAAAATCTATTTCATCTGATATAACTATAGGTACTACAGCTTTTCTTTTCTTTTTGGTTACAGTGCATGGAATATCTTTTTCCAGTCTTTTACTTTTTATCTATTGTTATCCTTGGGTCTAAGGTGACTCTCTTATAGACAGCATATAAATGGCTCATATTTTGTTATCCATTCAAGTCTGTGTCTCTGGAGTGGGGAGTTTAAAACATTAATATTCAATGTTATTACTGTAAAGGCTGTTCTTATTTCACCCATTTTGACCTTTGGGTTTTATCTGTCATATTTTATTTTCATCACTATTTTTGCACTTTTGGTTACTTTTACTGATATAATCTTCATTTCTAGATTCTCTTCCAAGCCTCTCTCCCCTTTCTTTCCTTTTCATGCTGTAGCACTCCCTTTAGTATTTCCTGCAAAGCTGATACCTTTGTTATAAACTTTCTCAGTTTCTGTTCATCTGTGAATATTCTAAACTTGCCCTCACTTTTGAAAGATAATCTTTCCAGATATAAAATTATTGGCTGGCAGTTTTTCTCTTTCTCTTTCAGTATCTTAATTATATCATACCACTGTCTTCTCATCTCCATGGTTTCTGATTAGAAATCAGAACTTAATTTTATTTAGTATCCCTTATATAATATAATTTTTTCTCTTGCTTCTTTCAGAATTCTCTTTGGCTTTGGCATTTGACATTCTGATTAGTATGTGTCTCAGAGTTGGTTGATTTGGATTTATTCAGATGGGAATACATGGTACTTCTTAGATGCTGATATCTATGTTCTTCAATAAGGTTGGGAGATTTTCTACCATTATTTCTTCAAATATTCCTTCCGCCCCTTTTCTCTTCTCTTCTCAGTCTGGGACTGCCAAGACACATATGTTTGCATGTCTCTTGCCATCATTTAGTTCCCCAAGACCCTGTTCAATTTTTCCATTCTTTTCTTCATCTGCTCTTTTGTATGTTCACTTTTGGAGGCCATTTCTTCAAGCTCACTAATTCTTTCTTCTGCCTCTTCAAATCTGCTATTATATGATGCCAGTGTGCTTTTAATTTCATTTATTGCAACTTTCATTCCCATAAGATCTGCTATTTTTCTATGTATGCTTTCAAATTCTTCTTTGTGCTCACCCAGTGTCTTTTTAATTTCTTTAAATATCCTTAATCTCTATAGCCATTTCATTGAATTTATAAAGGGGATTTTTTTGAACATCTATGATTAGTTTTCTCAATTCCTTTATGTCATCTGGAGGTTTATCTTGCTCCTGTAACTGGGCCATATCTTCCTGTTTTTGATATGTATTGTAATTTTTTGTTGGTGTCTTGGCATCTGGCTTACTAGATGTATTTATTCTGGGCATACTTTCTTCCTTTAGTTTAGGGCTTTGCTGTCCTTTCTCCCTTGCTGGTTGTATAGTAGGAGCCAAGGATGTAGTTGGTTCTGTAAGCTGTGGAGCCTGAAGCTGCCCATGTTGCCCCAGGGACTGATGAAGCCGTGTGTAATAAACCAAGTTGTGCAGGCCAAGACTGTCTATAGTTGCCCAGAGAGCCAGATGAAGCTTCATGTCCCTTCTTCCCCTGCCTGGGGCAGTGATGCAGCTGCAGGTGTGGGTAGCAATCTATGCCATGCAGGTCCAAAATGACAGCAGTTGCCCAGGTAAACTGATATTGCACTGGACCCCCACTCCCTGCCAGGGGTAGGAATTGATCCTCTGGAATGTCGAACAATCTAATCTGTGTAGGCTGTATGTGCCTTAAGTGGCCCTGACAGGTGAGAGAGTACTGTCCCTTCTTCCCTTTAGTGTCTGGGGATGAAACCACCAATACCCAACAGTTCAGTCCATGCAGATCAAAAGTGCTTGCTGTTGCCTGGAAAGGCTGCGGAAACACCAGCCTCCTCCTATCCTATTAGGGGGTGGGGGTGGGTTCACAGTCCAGTCTGTGCAGGCTGAAAGTGCCTGCCATTGTCAGAAAAGGCTGAAGAAACACAGCTCTCCTCCTATCCTACATGGGGGCAGGGATGGAGCTATAGGTGTCTGACTATTAGTCTTTGTGGGTCAAAAGGACCTGCAGTTACTCAAAGAGGTTGGGGAAACATTGCCCCCCTCTTGTCCTATTGAGGGGTAGAATCAGAGGTGCCCAACAGTCAAGTTTTTGCCCGAAGTGCCTGCAGTTGCTCTGAGAAGCTGAGGAAACATCAGTCCCCTCCTATCCTATGGTGGGGATGGGTGGAGATGGAATTGAAAGCAATCAACAAACCAGTTCATGCAGGCCAAAAGCACTTGCAGTTGCCTGGAGAGGCTGAAGAAACACAGCTCCCCTCCTACCCTATTGGGGAGTGTGAATGGAGCTACAAGTTTCTGAGTATACAGTCAATGTAGGCTAAAAATGCCTGCAGTTGCCCAGAGAGGCTAAAGAAACACCAGCCCCCTCCTATCTTATGGGGGTAGAGGGATGGAGTTGGAATCAAAGTTGCTCAACAAAGCAGTTTGCATGGGCTGAGAACACCTGCAGTAGCCCAGAAAGGCCAAGGAAACTCAGTTCCTCTCCTATGCTATTGGGGTGTGCGGATGGAGCCCCAGGTATCTGACTAGTCAATCTGTGCCAGCCTAGATTGCCTGCAGTTTTCTGGAGAGGCTGGTGCAGGTCCCCCCAGCTTCCTCTCTGCTGGAGATGGAATGGGGCTTAACCTAGAGCTGCAATCTGATCTGGGTGGAAAGAAGCCAGTCTCTACCAGTACTGTGATTTTCAGTCAGCCCCACTTCCTCTCATGCTGTGGGTAGAGTTAATATGGTGGCTACTGGCCTCTTTCCAACTTGGGCAGGCTCAAACTTTAGCTGTTCTCAGAGCTACACTTCAGCCAGCTGAATTTACTAATCAGTAGCTGAAGTTGTCTCAGTTGTCTCTTCCTCCCCATTTTTGGAAAATGGAGCCTCCAACTCCAGCAATGGAATAGCTCCTGAGGTGGCTCTTGCCACCAATAGAGGATGAGCACCAGCCTCTGTGGCTTGGAGTGCTCTACTCATGAATCTTCACTGCGGATGGGCAGTCTGCTCCTTCCATTCTTTCAAAGATGTTACAAGATGCTTTTCTGAGTACCTGAGCTCCCCAAGCAGGTGCTTTAGATAGCTCTGGGTGATTACTAACTACCCTGTAGGATGAAATGACTCTTGGAGCTCCTTAATCCGCTGCCATCTTGCCCCTCCTCTTGCCTCCCTAGTTTTTAATGAGAAACTAGTACTCAATCTAATTGGGACCCCCTTGCATGTAACATGCTTTTCTCCTGCAACTTTCAGAACATTCCCTTTGTCCTTTGCATTCAGTAGTGTGATCAGTTTTGTGATACGGTGTATTTTTGTTTCATGTTCTTCCTATTTGGTATTCTCTGGGCTTCCTGGATATGCATATTCACACATTTTGCTAAGTTTGGGACACCTTCTGTCATTATTTCTTTGCATATTCTTTTTGCTTCTTTCTGTCTTTCTCCTCCTTCTGGGACCCCATAATGGATATATTTGTGTGCTTGGTGGTGTCCCAGACGTGTCTTAGGCTATTTTTGCTTTTAATATTTCTTTTTTCTTTCTGTTGCTCCACCTGACTCTTGCTTCTGCCAACTCCAGTCTGTTCTTGAAACCCTCCTAGATGTTTTAATTTTATTGTGATCTCCAGCTCCTGCAGTTCTGTTTGGTTCCCTTTTAAAATTTCTATCTCTTTATTGAGATTCTGAATTTGTTCATTCATTGTTTTCCTGATATAATTTAGTTCTTTCTTTCTGTTTTCCTTCATCTCCTGGTGTGTGTGTGTGTTTTAAAAGATTTATTTATTTATTTATTTCTCTCCCCTTCCCCCCCCCACCCTGGTTGTCTGTTCTCTCTGTCTATTTGCTGCATCTTCTTCTTTGTCCGCCTCTGTTGTTGTCAGCAGCACGGGAATCTGTGTTTCTTTTTGTTGTGTCATCTTGCTGTGTCAGCTCTCCGTGTGTGCGGCACCATTCCTGGGCAGCCTGCACTTTCATGCTGGGCAGCTCTCCTTATGGGGCACACTCCTTCCACGTGGGGCTCCCCCTACGCGGGGGACACCCCTGCATGGCAGGGCACTCCTTGCACACATCAGCACTGCTCATGGGCCAGCTCCACACGGGTCAAGGAGGCCTGGGGTTTGAACTGCGGACCTCCCATGTGGTAGACAGACGCCCTAACCATTGGGCCAAATCTGCCGCCTCCTGGTGTGTTTTCAAGATCATTTTTTAAAGGCTTTTTTGTTTGTTTGTTTGTCTAAAATCTTTCCTTGGTGTTTTCTGCATTTTTATCCTCTTCCATTGGATAGGCACCATTTCCTATTTCTTTGTTTGTCTTGTACTCTTTTGTTGCACAACTGAACATTTTAATATTCTGAAAAATTTACTCTGGGATTGATTCCCTAAGATGTCTGTTTCTTGAATTTTTTGCCAGCTGGTGCTAAGGCTGAGATTTTCTTGAGCTTCACCTTCCTATCAGGAAGTTATGCCCAAGGCAATTGCAGTGTGCAGGGTTTACCCTATCTTTGTGGGCCACCATCTTGTCCTGGGATTTTGTTCGTTGGTTGTTTTACAGGAACTTGGTTGTCCCCTCTGTTTTCCAAGGACGGACCTCCCTCTCCCAGGTATTTAAAGCTAGCAGGCCTTTGTCCCAGACTGTCTAAGTCTATAGTATTTTACACCCCTTTTGTTTTCTCAAGCTGTTTTTGTCTGGAGGGCAAATTCTAGGAGGAGGGAAAACCAGAGAGGACTTTCTTCAGCCTTTCCTAGCCAAATCAGCTGCAGGTACCCAAGAAGGGGGTGCAGACTCCTGCCAAAGTGCCCTGAGGAGTGGATCAGGAAGGGTGCCAAGAGTTTCTCCAATGGCTCCCCAAAGCTGTGTTTTCCTGACCTGCCCAACAAACTCAGTTCTTCAGCCTACTGTTCCCTGCAGCTCTGAGGAAGCACAGCCCCTTTAAGTCTCCACTCCCACTGCCCCTTTCCAGGAAAGCTTGAAACAATGGCTGCTACCGCCCCTGCCCATGGTGGGTTGAAACAATGGCTGCCACTAACTTTGTCCAGGTACGTTGAAATAATGGTTTCCCTCAGAGCCGGGCTCCTGGTGATTCAAATTTGCTAATCAAAAGCTGTTATCAGTCTTAGGCTGTGCCCACCCCTGTTGGAAGAAGCTGGCCAGTGAGCTAGCCAGGGCCTGGGCCCATTGTGGCCTGCCTTGAGAGTGGCAAATGGGCACCAGTAGCTACCACAGGGAGAGAGCAATTTATTGTTCTTTACCGTAATGTATCAGCTGCTTCTTCCTGCTGTCCTCTGGATACTGTGCAGTGTCCTTCTGACCTCTGGAGTTTCACATTAGTGGTTTCAGAAAGTTCCTGCCTGTTTACTACTTGTTTTGGTGGAAGGACTAAATCTGAAGCTCCCTACTCTGCCATCTTCCCACAATCCTAAATCCATATTTGTTTTTATTTTTACAATCCTTTAAATACATAAATGCCATTCTTAGTTTGGGGGCCATGCATAAATAGGCCATGGAACAGATTAGACCTGGATGCTGTAGTCTGTGAAGTCCTGCTCTAGGAATTACAATATACACTCCTAATTATTTACAGCCTACTTAGATTCAATATTGCACCATTTCATGTAAAACGGTCCAGCTATTCCACTGTCCTTTATGCTATAGTTTATATTTATACATATAAATATATATATATCACTCCATAAGACAATGCTTCAATTTTTGCTTTAAACAATCACATCTTTTTTATAAATTAAAAGGAAAATAGTCATATATTCACACACATATTTCTTTTTTTGGTGTTTCTTATTTCTTCCAAAGGATCTGCATTTCCATCTGGAATTATTTCCCTTTGTCTTGAAGAACTTCCTTTAACATTCCTTGCAGTTCAGCTCTGCTGGGGACAAATTCTCTGAGTTTTCTTTCATTTGAAAATGTCTCTATTTTATGTTCATATCAAAGAACATTTTCAATGGATATAGAATTGTGGGTTGACAGTTGAGAAGTCTTTTAGACCTTTGTTCCTATCCATTGTGTAATGTTTATTTTTCCTTTGGCTGCTTTCCATGAATGTATTGAATTCTCAAGTCATAAATCACAATTCTTATCTCACATGATGTTTCCCTAGTTACTCAAATATTACATTACATGCTCTCTTATTTCCAAAACATTGAGGTATTATGATTTCTAACTACTTTATGAAGAGTTAGAATTGAATATATAGTTTTTTACCCGTCACTCTCAAGTATTTCAAGATTTTTTCTTTACCATTGGTTTCACGCAAATTGACTATGATGTGCTTAGGTGAGGTTTATTAAAAATTTTTCCTGTGTGGAGTTCACTGAACTTCTTGAATTTTTCACTAAAATTAAAAATTTCTAGGCTATTATTTCTTCAAATATTTTTCTGGTCCAGTGTCCTTTTTCTCTCCTTCTGGGTCTCCAAATACATGGATATCATACCTTTTGGTATTGTTCCAAAGATTCTCATTCATTTTTTTCATATTTTTCCTTTATAGTCTTCAGTTTAGATTATTTACTTTACTCTATTTAAAGTTACTGACTCTTCTGTCATTTCCACTTCCATGCTAAACCTTTCCAAAGAATTTTTACTTCAGTTATGTATTTCAGTTCTAGAATTTCTCCTTTATTCTCGCTCATAGTTTCTATTTCCTTGCTGATATTGCCTATCTTTTATTTACTGTGAGTATATTTTCCTTTTATGTCATTGAGCATAGTTATAATGCTGTCTGATAATCCCCAAATCTAGATCGTCTCAGGGATGTTCTCCATTGATTGTCTTTTCTCTTGAGTATAGATAACATTTTCCTGATTCTTCATATGTGGAGCAATTTTGAATTGAAAAATTGAATCCTAGAGTTGAATGAATGCTATGTTGTGGAAGCCTTGTATTCTGTTTAGTAATCCAAGAATTCTTCTGTTGTTCTTCTTGTTGCTTTAATATGCAATTAACTTGGTTGGCCTCAAAAGGTAATTTCTGTCTCTCAGGTAGCAGCTCAAGTTTCAGCTCAATTCTTTCGTCCTTACTGAGGGACTTGAAGTCTTCCCCTTGCATGTATAATTCAGGGACCACCATAAAGTCAGAAAACATCTATTTGGTGTTTTCCCTCTCCACCCTGTTCTCTGGAGTACTTTCTCCTCAGTTTCCAGTATAGGATTTTTACCTGAACTCTGTCCTCTGATTTTCCAAGCCAGAAACACTGCAGGTTTGTTATCTGAGTTTTAGGTGTCCTGTGGAATGTCAACTGCAGCCTGCCAATAGGCTAAAAGCACTAAACAATGGGGAATAAATCCATGACATTTTCTTCTTCCCAGTGTTGACTTCCCTCTGGCATCAGACTGCTTGGTTTAACTCTCCAGAGTGGTCAGGTAGGGTTTTTATATTGTATCCATAGTTGATAGTTGTCAACAGTTGGAATAGGAGGTTACTCGGCCATACTATCAGGAAAACCAACTGTTTTGGTTTTAATCGCACTTCATCACTTATTACCTGTGTGAACCTACGTCTTAGTCTCTTTATCTAAAAGATAACAATAATATTATTCACATTTAGGGCTGCTGAAAAGAATGTGATACAACACATTTAAAGTGCTTAGGCAAGTTATTATTCCATATCTGCAAGTGCCATTTTGTACCATTTTTGAGGTATCTCCTAATACATTTTGCCATTTCCTCAATGAATAATTATTATGAGTCATTTCAAATTTTCAGCAATCAATATATCATCTTGGATAGCACTAGGTAAAATTCACTGATAAAGTTTCATAAATGTATAGAATTCCCCAAGTAACTAATCACTATTCTTATTTCAGGGGACATTTTCCCAGTCACTCATTCATTATATTACATTGTATCTTATTTCCAATGCATCCAGATATTATGATTTCCAAATACTTCATAAAGAGGAGGAATTGAATTTATGTTTTTTCACCAGCCACTCTCAGATGTTTATTACAATTCTCTATTTTTAAATTAAAAAAAAAAGCGGAGTTAGCCTTTCTACTTTTTACAGTAAGGTACTCAGAAAGATTTACTTACTACCCACTATTTCCAAGTACAAAAATTACAAAGATTTGATGTCTACAAAAACTTTATATTATTTTGGAGCTGTCTCTGCAGTGAATTAATCTTATTTAAAAAAAGATCTGGCCTTTGTCCTTAGCCACTAGGAGGTGATCTCTAGGCCCTGGAATGTCCTTCCTGATGAGGGTGTCTTTGTTTGCCTGGGGTCACTGGCCACTGGACAGTCTGACAATGTGATTTCTGATGTGGGTTTTGGGGCACACCGTATCAATATTGACCTCCAGAGAAACTGATGCATAAAGATATTTGACTGACCTCTGAGAGGGGCTGGAGACTAAAGGTCATCCATGGGAGTGATTGGGTTCACTAAAAACTTGACACCAAAGGCTTGGGTGACAATACTCTGTATTGAGACATATCATGGCTGCGAGGTAGTCACACCATCCCTGACACTCCATGGGGAGATGACAACCAGAAGCTATGCATTTGGACTCCTTCCAGACAGCCCTATTCATCTCTTCCTTTTGCTGATTTAATTTGTATCTTTTTGCTGTACTAAACCTGTAATCACAAGGAGAGCACTATCCTGAGTTCCATGAGTCATTTCAGCAAATTATTAAATCTGAGAGTGGTCCTGGGAACCCCCAAACCTACAACTGGTGTCTGAAGTGAGGTCAGCCTTGAGGGGACTGTTCCGACTTGGCAGTTTGGCCAAATGCTCTGCAGTGTTCAAAATGTTTGTTTTATTAGTTTATCTTTATTTGGATCAGAAAAACTAATTCCTACGATAATGTATATATTTTATGATTGTATAGCAGTTCATTAGCATTCCCTACAGCATTTAGAACATCATCTAGGACAGAAATAGAAGTATAAATCATATATTCCCCAAGGCATGCATAAGAAAAGAATCCTTTGTTTCAACAAGAATTTGGAGCCAAGAAACAGAGAACCTGACAAGAAGGGCTTCCGTATGTAAGGCTTATTTTTTCATGCAATGAAAATCCAGATGTAACCAGACCAGGGCTGGTGCAGCTTCCCAAGGTAGATGGTAAGCACGCAGGATCCTGTGATTAATCTCTTCTTCCATTATGGTTTTTGTTCTCATGGTTGTAAGATGACTGCTACACCTCCTGAGGTTGTGTCTGCATTCCAAAATGGTAACAGAGGACAAGGTGAAAACAATTACTTCAAAAGACTCCTCCTCCCCTGCTCCTCAGAAACTCAGTTTAGATTTCCTTGGCAATAACTAGGTCATACACCAAGGCGGTCTGGCACAGTGAATATTTGGGCTGTGCATGATGCCACTCCAAACAATTGGGCTTCTGTTAGTAACAATAAAGAGAAAACTGTAATATTGGGTGGCCTAAAAGTTTTCAAGCACAGGCAGGCATAATTGCTGGGGAACATGAAGGTTTTCCAAGAAGGACTTGGAAATCATTTTACAGTTTTTCAAGTTCCATCTGAGTTCAAGGCATGATATCAGTTTGACTTTACCACTTCCACTTTCAAAACTACCCTACCCCACTTTCCAAAAGAACTATGTATCTATCTCTACCTCTAAATTTTACTCTGGCACATCATCCAGGGGACATAGAAACCTCCAGGCAGGAAGAAGTGAAAAGCAATGGGATCACAAAGCCTCCTTCTCTCTTTAGGCAGAATCATCCTGGTGGGGCTTCCAGTATTTCCCTATATTTTGTGTATTTCTGTTAAGAGCAAAGAATGGTATTAGAAATGTGGGATTTGGGCCCACGCAGTCGATGTTTTGAATTCAGCTATGTTGTCCAGTGGCGCAGCAGAGTTTTGACTCCTTTTTATTTGCATGTCCTTACCTCTTGTCAAAGAATTTACTGCCATTGAGAAATATTGAGGAACAAAGATGTTTTACTCTTCCATGACAACAAAATTGTGTGTCTTTATCTCTCTATGTATGTGTCTGTCTATCATCAATGGAAAAACTGTACTGGACAATATTAAACCGACAAAGATGACTTTATTCAAGGGAGTGCCATGGCAGGGGAGAGAAAGAACAACTCCACTCCGTTAAACAAAGGATAGCCAGCTTTTTAGGCTATTCTCAGGGGCCTAAAGTGGGTTGGAGGAAAAGCACTGGGAGATTATAAAAAGGGGCTTATCTCTGGAGTGGGGAGCGCTTTACTGAGGTTGTAATTAGGACCACTTGGTGGGAAGGTGTGTGTTGTGCTGTGTTTTTTGAGGTAATGAGGCCACCTGGAGTCTGGGAGGGCTGGGAGGGAGGAGGTAAGGAATTGCCTGGGTAGGAGCCTCTCAGCAGACCAGGTGAGCGGAAGAAGGGAGGAGAAGAGTTAGGGCCTGAAGTTGCCTCCTTTCCTTTTTTATGCTACTGTCCAGCTGCCTTTCTTTGCAGTCCCACAGCAGCTAGATTAGCTTCAAGGTAGTCAGGAAAGGGGAGGGAGGGAGGGCACGCGAGGACAGAGGCTGGCAGCCTGGTCGAGAGAAAGATAAACAGCCTTGGTCTAGGTCTCTCTCTCTCTGTCTCTCTTTCTCCCTCTAGAATCAGAAGTATGGTGGCTGACATAGGGAAGCCTATAAACAATGCTTATTTGAACTGAAAATTGAGGAAATATTTTTCTGACAAAAATAATCAGGTTTTGCTGATTGGTTTGATAATGATTTGATTTAGCAATTAGGTTACATAGCGAACATTTTTCATAAATTCAATTAGGTAAATCTGAAGCTCCATTGTTTCAAAGAAACACTTTTATAATTCATAATAGGAGTATTTTATTTAACAATTCACAACGTTTTGAAATGAACAATTTCACTATTTTCCCAATACTTTCTGTATATAGTAGGTTAAATAAGTGATTCCAAGTGAAAAATAACAGGTCTAATTAATAGTCATTTGATAAGTCAAGGTAAATATTTTTTGGAACAGTCCTAGAAACCAGTTTTCTTAAAATACATTTATATATATTATGTATGTCGATGGATATCAACTCGTTCTGATATACAGAATTCATGGTATATAAGGTATTTATAGTCCATTGGATATAATTAAAATACTGATTTCAAGAGTTATATTTCTAAACTTTATTTAAAATAGCTGAATTAACATCCTTTGCAACTATTTCAATTTAAAAGGAAAAATCTTTTATGTCATCTTAAAAAAATACATTGTTTTAGGGAGCAGATGTAGCTCAGTGGTTGAGCACCTGCTTCCCATGTATGAAGTTCAATCTTTGGTAACCAAAAAAAAAACACTTTTTCAAAATTCATTTAGGAGGCATGTGGGCAAATATTTAAAGATCACGTGTAAGTACAACTACCAGTGTCAACTACATTCTTTCCTTCTCTGATCTACTGTCACAGAGCAGTTATGTTATAACTAGGTTTTCAAATGTATCTCACAAATTAAGCTATAGATCTTTTAAAAGAAGCTCCTGATATTACGGCTATTGCCACAGATGGAGTGGTGTGCATAACTACTGGGACCATTAAATAACAACTGATCTTAGGCACCTATTTTATGCTGTGTGGGGACCTTAGAGACCTTAGTATAAATAAGAGATAGCACCTTCCCTCACAGGGTTCATAGACAGACATGTAAACAAAACATTATAAGGTGAGATGTTTGCTATGTTTACATAGCCTTCACAAGGATGTGTGGATTTGAGAGGAAATGGGTACCAGAGAGAGTCCACTGGAACAGAATATTAAGATTCCTTCCTACAACCCTACAGATTTATAATAACACATTATTTTCCTTCCTTTTATGTACATAAATAGATAGGTGTAGGTGTAGACGTAGATAGATAAAGATATAGAAAGACACAGGTATAGATACAGATAGATATAAAGATATATCAATAGATAGATACAGATAGGTGTCTAAATTTGTATGGTAGTGAGCACATTTCATTTCCTCATGTCCTTTGAGTTAACTGTGCTATATAATTTTCACATTATAATTGCAGATAAGTAAAATTTTATATTTGTTTTTCCCCCCAGGCATTATCATAAACATTTTCACTAATAGATACTGTACTATGGAAGAATCATTTAAGGTAACCCAAGCCTACGGTCTAACTTGGTATGTTCGTTACTAGTAACAATTTATGCCAACCAGAGTCTTATGTGTAGCTGTGATTGAAATATTCCTTTAGAATTCAACCTGAATCTTAGATTGAATTAGATGCATGATACGAGCAAATTCTAAGGGTAGAAGAGTAATGGCCTACAAAGAAAAATGACTGTAAAGATAATGTTCGCACCACCTCCTGATCCCTTTATAAAGATGAAATGTGGGAGAATGGGTAGCTTCCACTAGAGATACCCAAATTGTTTTGGAAATCCCACACTTCTACAAATTTAGGCAGGTTAACATCTATGCTATATGTTTTAATCTATATGTCTATTATGACTGATTATGTGTTGTCTAAATAGTATGGGAAATACAGAAATAGATACAATTCTATCACAGTAGACAATACTCTCTTCATTTTTGTCATGAAATGCAAAGATGAGTTTTGTCTAATTATTTTTTAGGCAATGCTACCTTAATACCCTATGCAATCTAATATATAATAAAGGATCTTTCATAGCAATGATCATGGAAAATATACTGGCTTCACCATAGCAGAGAATAGTCATGCTGCACCCTGCGGGAAGGATGATAGCTGCTGCAATGAGCTGCACCTGCAGCCAAGCACAGTGGTGCAGATGGAGTGTGTGAGATGCGTCTCTGTCTACCAGGCAGTTATAATGTGGCTGGGGAGACAAACCACATACATCTCACGCTATATGGAGAGATGTAACTAATGCTGTCACAGCTTATAAGTACTATGTCTGTCTTAAGAACTTACATTTTTGGAATGAAAAATAAGGCAGCTCTGACAGCTGGTAGCTATCAGCTGAGAACTGGCCTGGTTCTCAGCTAGATCATTGTGTTCTCCTGCTGACCATAAATAATTTCATAGAGCACTCACATCGGACAGGGTCACTCTGACCATGACAGAGTGAGACAAAGTAAGATTTCTCCATTATCATGTCTGAGGACAGACAAAAATAAGAACACTATGCAAACCACAAAAAAGATGAAATATGCCTTTCTCCTGGCTCATAGGAGTGACTATGGCTTCTATACCAGTTACAGCTTTAGCCCTGTTCTTCCCACCTTCTAGATAAAAACTTCAAGGTTAACTAATCACAGTATTTTCCCTGATATCTGACAATGTCCAATACAGCATAATTACCTACTTTAGACCCTTCCCAGGGCACCTCACACGAGCCCAAATCCTTTACCAAGCCCTCCTGACATCCTCTTCCGAGGTTCCCCATAGTGCCCTCCCTTTCTGCTGTAATAGACTGTTTGACTACAGGTGTGTTCCCTGTGGCCTTTGGCTGGTGGCCATGAACTATATATGAATTCAATTAATCCTTAAGGTGGCCTCTTATGGTGAGTACTATGATTATCCCTGTTTTATAGATGATGAAGGTTGTTAGAATTATCTGACAAAGCTTTAAGAGCAGACATCATAAAAGTACTTCAATGAGCAACTAAGAATATACTTAAAGTAAACAAAAAATTTGAGTTGGAGCAAAGATATAGACAGTCTCAGCAAAGAAAGAGAAGATAAGAAGAATCAAATGGAAATTTTAGAAATGGAAAATATAATATCTGAAATTGAAATTTCAATGAATCGCCTCAAAGAAAAAATAGAAGAGAAAGTGGACAAACTCAGTGATCTGAAATATAAAACAATAGAAATCCAATTTGAACAAAGAGAGAATATAGACAAAAAAACAAAAAAACAAAAATGAAGTGTTTCAGGGACCTCTGTGGCTATCACAAAAGATCTAACAATTGTTTCATTGGAGTCCTAGAGGATAGGAAAAAGAGGCAGGGCTGCGAAAGTATACAAATAAATAACGGATGAAAACTTCCCAAATTTGGAAAAAGACACAAACCTACAAATTCAAGAAGCTAAGTGTCTTAGTTTTCCAGAGCTGCCATCACAAATAATACACGAGTTGGATTAAAGAGTGGGAATTTATTGACTCATGGTTTTGAGGCTAGGAGAAATCCAAAATCTAGGTATTTGACAGGCTTGCTTTCTTCCCCAAAGACGGGTACATACTGATGCTGTTGATTCTTGAGGTTCCTCGGCTTTCCCAACACATGGCAATGTTATCTCCTTTCTCTTTGAGGCTCCTCCTGACTTTCTATTTCTCTTTGTGGCCTTCTCCTTGTCAGGCCTCCAGTAATCCAGATTAGAAGGATGATGGTCCATTGATGGGCCCTTAATATCAATGACTGTACTTATGAACATTTACTCTTGAAGTTGAAACTTAGCATAGTATTATAGGATGTCTAAGAGTTACCTTCTGAGCGCCTCCTTGGAGCTCAAATGTGGCCATTTTCTAAGCTGAACTTATCATATAAATGCATTACCTCCCCCTCTTCCCCGCCCCCCCGCAGTGTGGGACATGTCTCCTGGGGATGAGACTTTCTGGCACCAAGGGATTACTACCAAGCACCCACTAGCAATGCAACTGGAAAAAGACCTTGACCAAAGGGGTGAAAAGGTAAAGATAAATGAGTTTATATATCTAAGAGACTTCAAAGTGATGCGGGAGATCATTCCTAAGGTTATGCTTATGCATGTCTCAGCAGGCTCTCATTGACTAACACAGTAAATACTACCTCAAATGGGGTTCATGAGGGCTCTGGAGACATCCAGACACTATAGTCAGGGCAGACAGTCCAGGAGTTTAATGTCTTGCCAGTGGCCCCTACTTTGGACTTTATGCTCCCCATATAATAGAGTTGGATTCGGTTGTGGTTTCCCTAAACATGGCTCTTCTGACCATTCTATTTGAATCTATAATTAGTACTAGAGTTGATAGGTATACGTCCAAGAGACTTAAATTTTGGGGCTGTCTATGTGCCAACTGGGTCCTGAATCTCAATGGAATTGCAACACTATTCTCCAGTTCATTGGACTCACCCAGGACAACCAACAAGGAGATGATGATGGATAATGACCATCCCAAGGAACTGAGAGACTCTACAACTACAAGCAAGAGAGTCCCATCCATCTGCCCTATGGGATCGAAGCCCCCTCTCAATCAGAGGTAGAGTGGGCATTACTGATCCCAGAATCCTCAGGATTAGGGAATGAACTACGGACTAAGGTAGACTTATTGGTATTCTATTACAGACTTATTGTGACTCTATCAATGGAAGAAATTCTATCACTGATGTGGAGGCAGTGGCCTCTGGAGGTTCTGAGAGGAGGGAGAGGGAAAAACAGGTGTAACATGGGAGCATTTTTGGGACTTGGGAATTGTCCGGAATGACATTACAATGACAGATACAGGCCATTACATATATTCCCATAACCTACAAAATTGTGTGGGAATAAAGTGTAAGCTACAATGTTAACTATAATCCATGCTTAGTGGCAAGGCTCCAAAATGGTTTTTCATCAATTATAATGAAAGTACCACGCTAAAGAAGGATGTTGTTAATGTGGGAAAATGTGGGAGGTATGGAATGGGCCATATGGGAATCCCCTATATTTTTATGTAACATTTATGTAACCTAAATATCTTTAAATATATATATATATAGTTTTTTTAAACTCCACTCTCATTCAGTTGGATCACACCCTGACTAAAAATATCACCTTCAAGAGATCCTATTTTTAATGGGTTCACCGCTACAGGAATGCAGATTTAATTTAATAATATGGATAAACTGGGGTTAACCCTAATCAGGATAAACCCAAAGGAATATATACCCCAATACGTCATAGTCAAACTTCTGAAAATTAAAGACAATGAAAAAATCTTGAAAACAGCAAGAATGAAACAGTACCTTATCTATGTAGGAAAAACTTTTTGAAAGACCGATTTCTCATCAGAAACCATGGAGGCCATAAAGAAGTAGAAAATCATTTTTCAAGTGCTGACAGAAATAACATAAAACTCAACAACCTCAAAAACCAACAGGATCTAAATGACATTTATATAACACTTCAACCAACAACAGCAGAATACACATTCATTTCAGGTACTCACAGAGCATGTTCCAAGATATAGCACATCCTGGGTCATAAAACAAGCCTCAAAAGAACTGAAATAGTGTGTTCTCCAACGAAAGTGGAATCAAACTAGAAATCTATAACAGAATGATAATGAGAAAAACTCCAAACACTTGGAAACTAAACAATACACTTCTGAATAATCCACTGGGTCAAAGAGGAAGTGAAGTGAAATGAAAAACTATATACAGCAAACTGAACCAAAATGAAAATCTAACATATCAAAATTTATGAGACACAGCTAAAGCAATTTATGAAAGTTTATGCACTAAATGCCTGCAATAGAAAAATAGAAATTAATCAGATTAATCGTTAAGCTCCCCCCTCAAGAATCTAGAAAAAGGAAGTAGAAGGAATGAATTAATGAAGATAAGATCAGAAATCAAAGAAATTGAAAACAGTGAAAATCAATGAAACAAAGAGCTAGTTCCAGGAAGTGGACTTGGCCCAGTGGTTAGGGCATCCGTCTACCACATGGGAGGTCCGCGGTTCAAACCCCGGGCCTCCTTGACCCGTGTGGAGCTGACCCATGTGCAGTGCTGATGTGCACAAGGAGTGCCCTGCCATGCAGGGGTGTCCCTTGCGTAGGGGAGCCCCACACGCAAGGAGTGCACCCGTAAGGAGAGCCGCCCAGCGCGAAAGGAAGTTCAGCCTGCCCAGGAATGGCGCTGCACACATGGAGAGCTGATGCAGCAAGATGACACAACAGAAAGAAACACAGATTCCCGTGCCACTGACAACAACAGAAATGGGCAAAGAAGAACACGCAGGAAATAGACACAGAGAACAGACAACTGGGGCGGGAGGGGGAGAAGAGGAGAGAAAAAAAAAAAAAACAAAAAAAAAACTAGTTCCTTGAAAAGATAAAAAAAACTGACAAACCTTTAGTAAGACTAAGAGAGAAGAAACAAATTATCAATATCAGGAATGAAACAGTGTATCACTAAAGAGCCTGCAGATATCAAACAATAATAAGGGAATACTAATAATTACTCAACACACAATAATTTGACAGCTTAGATGAAATGGACCAATTCCTCAAAAAACACAAACTATCACAACTTGCCAATATGAAATAGGTAATTAGAATAGCACTAAACTAGTAAGTAAATTGAACTCATAATTTAAAAAACTACCAAAAAATAAATCTCCAGATATAGGTGGTTTTGCTGGAAAATTCTAGGAAATGTTAAATAAGAGTTAGCAACTATTCTACACAACCTCTTCAAGAGACGAGAAGGGAACATTTCCCAAGTCATTTTATGAAACTATTATTCATTTTATGAACCTCAAAATCAGACAAAAAAAGCCACCCCCCCAAAAAAGAGTAATATCCCTCATGGATATAGATGCAGAAATCCTTAACAAAACATTAGCAAAATATAATTCAGCACTATATAAAAAATTATACACCATGATCAAATTGAGTTTATCACAGTGATGCAAGGCTAGTTCAATATTTTAAAAATCAATCATTGAAATCCACCATATTAACAGAAGAAGAAAAATGACAGCATCACATAAAGCAATGCAGAAAAAGCATCTGATAGGATTTAACATTCATTCATAATTAAAAAGTTAAAAAAAAAAATAGGCAGAGGGGAGCGGATGTGGCTCAAGCAGTTGAGCACCCACTTCCCACATGGGAGGTGCCGGGTTTGGTCCCTGTTGCCTCCTAAAAGACAAAAACACAAACAACAAGCAAACAAATGAAAGGGCTGACTTGGGGGAGCCAATGTGGCTCAGTGGGTGAGCACTGGCTTCTCACATACGAGGTCCAGGGTTCAATCCCTGGCCCCAGAAGCTAAAAAAAAAAAAAAAAAAAAAAAAAAGGCAAAGTGGGGAATTCCTCAACTTGATAAAGAGCTTCTATAAAAATGCTAGCATTATACTTCATGGTAAAAGACTAAATGCTTTCCCCCTAAAATTAGAAACAAAAGCAAATACTTTCACTCTCTCACCACTTTTATTCAGGATACTGCTAGAAGTTCTGATCAGTGCAATAAAATGAGAAAATAAAAGACAGATCAGAAAGGAAGAAATAAAAACTTTGCTCTTTGTGTATGAGATGATGGTCTAAATTGTAAAACATCAAGAAATCTACAAAATCTCCTAGAACTAATAAGTAAGTTCATCAAGGTTTCAGAGTACAAGATAAACATATAAAATCAATAGTATTTCCTTATAATAGCAGTGAACTTGTAGACACAAAATATTAAAATAATGCCATTTACAATCAGGCCAAAAAAATGAAATGCCTAATCAAACATTTATAGAATTTGTATGCTGAAACCTAAAAAATGCTGATCTAAATGAATGGAGAGTTTGTTTTCATGGATTGCAAAACATAGATTGCAACAACTATATGTCAGTTGTCCCCAAACTGATATATAGTTGTTGCTGTTTTGTTTGTTAGTTTGTCCCAAACTGATATATAGTTGTTGCTGTTTTGTTTGTTAGTTTGTTTAGGAGGTACTGGTAATTGAACCTAGGACCTCGTACATGAGAAACAGGTGCTCAAACACTGACTATATCCATTCCCATGATACAAAGTTTTAATGCAATTCCTATCAATATTTCAGGAAGACTTTTTTAGATATAGATAAGATTATTCTTCTAAAATTATTATGGAAAGGCAAAGAAACAAGAATAGTTAAAATAATTTTGCTAAAAAGGAATATGTAGGAGGAATCAGCCTACCTGTGATTTCAAGACTCATTATATAGCTACAGTAATAAAGACTGTGTGGTATTAGTAGAGGGATAACACATGTATCAGTGAAACAGAATTATAGGTCCCAGAAATAGACCCATGCAAAAAGTGCACAATTGATTTTTTACAAAGGTGCAAAAGCAAGTCAATAGAGGAAAGATCACTTTTTCAACAAATAGTGGTGTATCAACTGGTCATTCATAGGCAAAAAAAAAAAAAAAGAACCTTGACAGAAGTCTCACAACTTATATAAAAGAAAACGTGGAATTAAATGTAAAACATAAAATTATAAAACTATTAGGGGAAAGAAGGAGAAAATCTTCAGGATCTAAGACTAAACAATGAGTTATCAGAAATGACACCAAAAACAACGCTTCATAAAAGGTAAATGTGATGGTTAGGCTGAGTCTACTCGGCAAGGTAATGGTGCCCAGTTGTTGGGTCAAGCAAGCACTGGGCTAACTGTAATACAAGGGCATTTCATGGACTTTAATCATCAGTGAGTTGATGCATAAATAGCCAGTTACATCTACAGTCTACTAAGTATATTGCCATCAGCAATGAGTGATGTCTCATCAAATTAGGTGGAGGCCTTAAAAGGGGAAGTGATTTCAGCATTCAGAGAGAATTTCCATCTCTACTTCAGACAGACAACATCTCCTGGGAACTCACCAAGGACCTTCATTGGAGTCCCTGGTTTGCTGCCTGCAATGCGGGGTTTGGACTTGTGCATTCCCACATTCATGTGAGGCAGTTTTATAAAATCTCATACTGTTTATAGATAAGTCCTATCCGTTCTGTTTCCTAGAGAACCCAGACTAATACGGAAATTGGTACCAGAAGAGTGAGGTCACGCTGCTTCCAATTACCTAACATGGAATTCGTTTTATAAATGAGTAAGGGGCATTCTTTGGAGGAACTGTGAGATGCTTGATGCAAAAAGTCTAGAGTGCTGTAAAGAGGTTGTTGGTAGGAATACAGAGCCTGAAGTTATTTCTGATAAGACCTTAAAAGAAAATGATGAAACTGTTTTTGGAAACTGGAAGAAAGGTGGTCCATGGTTTCAAAATTGCAGAGAACTTAGAAAGATTGACTCCTTATGTTACCAGGAAGGCAGAATTTGAAAATGACAAGCTTGGACATTTAGACAAGGAGATTTCCAAACTAAATGTGGAGAATGCAACCTGGCTTCTCCTTGCAGTTTATAGCAAAGTGTGAGAGGAAAGGAATAAGCTGAGAACTGAATGATTAGACATGAAGAAACCCATGACTGATTGCAGAAATTCCAAGTTTCCAGAAAACAAGCCCTCAGAAGATAGTGCCTCATTTGAGGAATTAACTAAACTTGGACCTTGTTTAAGTCAGGATTGAAAATGTAGTCATCCAGGAAAGTCTTGTGGAAAGTTTTACTGTCTGATGGCTTGGACCCCTGCTTCCTGCATGCTAAACCAACAAGGTTTTTGAGAGAGCTGTGTGAATGAAACCACTGTCAGCTGGACTAAAAGGGACAGGAAGGGGAAAGATGGAAGGGAAAATGGCTTTATGAGAAAAACCATGGAAGCTGAGGTCTGGGGTTAAGACATCTCCTTGGGCCAAGAGAGGGACCCCACCGGTGTATACAGAGAGGGTGAGTTTACCCCGGCATTTGAAGAGGATGGATGTTCTAGCCTGCTGTTCAGGGAGTTTGGCTGCCCCAGGCTACAGGGAGGGTGGAGTGCATTCCCCAGGGGTTAGTGAGAGTATGTCACCACCCCGCTTCTCTGGGGGATGAGCCTGTTCCCCATCAGATGGGGAGAGCTAGATTGCCATCCCACTGCCCTGGGGCAGTTGGACCTAGTCCCCACAGATTAGGGAAGGCCAGGTTGCCACTGCACTGCTCTGAGGGGGTTGAGTCTGTCTGCCAGAGATTAGGAGGAGGGTTACACCACCACCTCACTGTACTAAGGGGTTAAGACTGTGTCCCAAATATTGGGAAATACGTGGCCATCACCCCAGCGTTCTTGGAGGGTGAGGTCTGGGGCTCGTTCACCACCCAGATGCTTGAGTAGAATGGCACCTAAAAGTATGGCCCTTGGGCAAGACTTCGGAAAGGTGGACCCCTAGGAGGCCCTAAGGAGAAGGAGGACTCTCAGACTTGGAAATATAATGGAATATGCCCTGCAGGTTTTTGGAAATGTCGGGGACTTGTGATGCATGTTTCCCTCTCAAAGTCTCCCTATAGCAATGTAACTGTTTATCCTATGTCTGTGCCTCATTTGTATTTAGGAAGCAGGTAACTTGTTCTGTAAGTTTCATAGTTGTACAGCCAGAAGGAACTTTGCCCCAAGATAAACTGTAATCCTATAACTGATTTTGATGTGATTTTTGTACTTAGCATTGCTACTGATAGTATTTAAGGTTTCTTGGGTTTTTTTTTGGGGGGGAGGGGAATATTGTAATGTCTTTTTGGGATTCAGAGGGTGGGGTGTGCCACTTTGTGATTACTTTTTGAATCCCAAAGAGAGAAAGATTTTGTTTGTAAACTAATCTATTCCTCTGGATATAATATCTTTGACTGCATTAAATTTAGCTGAGCTGTCTTTGATTAGATTCCCTGTTAAGATTAGGGCTTTTGATTTGACCATGTCAGTGGATGTGACTCAGGTTGAGTCCCAGCCCCCTTGCTGGGTCTGATATAAACAGACAATCACACGGACAGAGAAACACATAGAAGAGAGAGCTCTGTCATTTTTTATCCTGCCATGTGACAGAAAGGAAGAGGCTCCAACAGCCAAAGCCCCCGGGGAGAGATGACCCATCTTGCCTTATAGCTAAGAGCTGACAATGGGGAAAGAGCCAAGACCGATCCAGGAAGCCCTGAGATAAGCCCCATGCCAGCCTGCGGCTGAGATCAGGAAGAAGCGGGCAGTTGAGCCAGAGCAGAAGGCTGAGACCTCAGAGGAAGCACCTGCCAGCTTGCTTCAACACGTGGCAGCTGACGCCGCTGAGAAAGCACCTTGAGTTGGACTTTCACAGCCTTGGCATGTAAGCTTTTACCGCAAATAAATACCCTTTATAAAATGGAGGTTGGCTATCACTGAGGGCACCAAGGTGGAAGGGAAAATGGACGTTAAATGTGTGGAACCAAAGTAAATGGGGGGTAAGAGAGGAGTTTCTTGAGAGTACACAAGGATGGATATAAAACATGTAATATTACACTATAACATATAGGAGATGACAGACTGATAATGTAAACCATAATGTAAAACATAGGATAACTAAAAATGTAAAGAACTGTGTATCCTAAAGTATGCACCACAATGTAAGCACAGATGTCACCTTGTTAGAAAGCTAATGTCTCAGACTCTGTACATCACTTTAAGTAAATATGATATGAATAGGGCGTAAGAGTATCACTGTGGAAGGGAAAAGGTTTTCTGGTGGATGTGTGGGAGTGCTGTATATTATATATATACATTGCTGTGGTCTAGGACTCCTGTGAAGAAAAGCTGAATAATTAGGGGGGGGGGGGGGGAAAAAAGAAAAAGATAGGATGTGGAATTTTTTCAAGTCAACATTCTTTATCTAAGTTCTTTATCTAACTTTATCCAAGTTCTTTATCTATCCTTTAAACTCATCGCTATATGCCATTCCCTAGTAAGGGACCATGAAATTATATTGGGCTTCAAATTTCGGGGAGTTCTGGATCACAGAGTGTTTCAACAATGGCAATGGAGGGATACTGGTATGGGGTACCAATGACAGGTGATATATGGCTGACAGGGAGCTGTACAGAACATATGTCCAGGGTGCATGGTAATGTTTGGATATACTCATAGTGGCAACAATTAAAAACCACAGTAGGGGGGGTACTGGGCTCCTGGCCAGTGGTGCTCTGTAGTGGTCCCTAGGGGAGCAGCGACAGTCTCCCAGGTATAGTGGCGGGGACCGGGAGGGAGTGAGGGTTCAACAGTGAGCCCCTGATGCTAATGACTATGCTTATGAGCTGATAAACCCAAAATAAGAACAAGGCCTAGAGCAACTTTGTGCCTGGGAATTTCCTCCTGTCAGCCTTCATGTTACTCAAATGTGGCCAGTCTCGAAGCCAAACTCAGCATGTAAATGCAATGCCTTCCCCCCAGCGTGGGACATGACACCCGGGGATGAGCCTCCCTGGCAACGAGGGACCACTATCAACTACCAACTGATGATGCAACTGGAAAATGACCTTATACCGAAGGTTCAATGCGGATCAGCAGAATATCCATGTCTACATAAAATACCATGACTTTAAAATGCTGTTTGACCTAAAGTAAGGGGGAAATGGAAAGGAGAAATGAGTTTATATGGCTACGAGTTTCTAAAAAAGAGTCTGGAGGCTGGCAGAAGGTTTGCCCTCATGCACAACTGAGCAGAGTCAGAGAGACAGATAAAGCAGATACAACCCCCAGATATTGGTTCCTTTGAGGGCTAAAGAGACCCATGGGAGTTATGGTCATGGCCGATGGGGTTAACTACCAGGGCAGATGGCCCCTCTTTGGAAATGGTGTTTATGTGTGATGAATCTGGACTCAGATGGGATCTCCCTTCATAAGACTTTCATGCCAATGTGCTGGAGGTGCAGTTAATGTTGGGGTTTAAGATATATTTAGGGGATTTGAATCTCTGGACTGATAATGTGATAGCCAGATCCTGAGCCTCAACAGACTCCAGCACCTACAATCTGATTTATTGGACTTACCACACTCAGCTAAGATGGAGTTGAAGAAGGACAACCACCACACCATGGAGCCTAGAGTGATTACAACTGAAAATGGGAGGATTGCATCCAGCATCCAGGTGGAATCTGACCCTCCTCTTGACATAGAGGTGCAATGGACACAACCAATCCAATGTCCACATAGAAGAGGTGGCATTGGAATGGGAAAAGTGGACATAGTGGACGAAGGGTATGGGGAAAGGCAGGAAGAGATGAGAGGTGGAGGCATCTTTGGGACATGGAGCTGCCCTGGATGGTACTTCAGAGGCAATCACCGGACATTGTAAATCCTCACAGGGCCCACTGGATGGAATGGAGGAGAGTATGGGCTATGATGTGAACCAATGTATATGAGGTGCAGAGGTGCCCAAAGATGTACTTACCAAATCCAATGGATGTGTCATGATGATGGGAACGAGTGTTGTTGGGGGGGGGAGAGGGGGGGTGAGGGGATGGGGTTGAATGGGACCTCACATATATATTTTTAATGTAATATTATTACAAAGTCAATAAAAAATAAAAAAATTAAAAAATAAAAAAATACCCTTTATAAAAGTCAACAGATTTCTGGTACTTTGTAATTGGCTATCCTTTGGCAAACTGATACAATCAACATTGATAAGTTGAATTTCATCAAAATTTGAAAGTTTTCTCTGAAAAAGGCCCTTGTAACAGGATAAAAAGAAACACTACACCCAGGGAGAAAAATATGTGCAAACACATGACTAGTACCTGAAATATATAACAAATACTCAAACTCCAGTTTAAAAAAAAACAATTAAGAAATGGGCAAAAAACATGAAGAGAGGGAAATGTGTGACAAATAAGCACATGAAAAGATGTTCAACATCACTAGTTATTAGGGAAATGTAAATTAAAACCAAAATGAGATCACTACACAACCATGAAGTGACAACACTGAATGCTGATGAGGATGGGGAAAACCTGGATTAATCATACATTACAGGCAGACATATTTGGCAGTTCTCTCCCAGCCTGTTTCTTGTCCTGGAATTGTGGTTCCTAGTGGCCTTACGAGTTCCCATGGTTACAAGAATTTGAATGCCACCTTGACTCCCTGTGAAATAGACTTTCTCCCTTTCCCAGGTGCTCTGTTGTAGGACTTAAATCAGACATGTCTTTGCCCCAGGATGCTCTTCCCTAGAGAGCAAATTCTGGTGAGGGGGTAAGCCCAAGAGCAGTTTTCTAGGTCTTTCTTTCCCAGCCCAAACAAGGCGAAGGAGTACAATGGGAGTGTAGGTTGATTCCACACTGCTCTGGGGAGGGATAGGGTTGAGGCCAGCAAAGGCACCAAGATCTTCTACAGCTATTTTTTTTTTAATGTTTTTTTTTTTTTTAAGTATTTAGATTATATAAATGTTACATAAAAAATAGAGGGGATTCCCAATATGTCCCACTCCCTGCACCTCCCACATTTTCCCACATTAACAACATCATTCATTAGTGTGGTACATTCATTACAACTGATGAGCACATTTTGGAGCATTGCCACTGAGCATGGATTATAGTTTACAGTGTAGTTCACACTCTTTCCCACACATTTTATAGGTTATGGCAAGATATATAATGGCCTGTATCTGTCATTGCAATGTCATTCAGGACAATTCCCAAGTCCCAAAAATGCCCCCATATTACACCTGTTTTTCTCTCTCCGTCCTCTCAGAACCTCCAGAGGCCACTGCCTCCACATCTATGATGTAAGTTCTTCCATTGCTAGAATCACAGTAAGTCTATAGTCTATAAGTCTATAGAATACCAATAAGTCTGCTTTAGTCCAAAGTTCATTCCCTAATCCTGAGGATTCTGGGTTGGTAATGCCCACTCCACCTCTGATTGAGAGGGGGCTTCGATCCCATAGGGCAGATGGATGGAACTCTCTTGCTTGTAGTTGTAGAGTCTCTCAGTTCCTTGAGATGGTCGTTATCCATCATCATCTCCTTGTTGGTTGTCCTGGATCAGTCCAATGAATTGGAGAATAGGTGTCGCAACTCTATTGAGATTCAGAGCCCAGCTGGTACAAATACAGCCCAAAGATTTAAGTCTCTTGGACTCAGAAGTGATCTTCGTTCACAAGCCTCTCCTGTTACTTTTACTGGAACTGTAGTTGGTGCTGGGGTTTAATGTATACTCAGGGGACCTGAATCTCTGGACTGACCATGTGATAGCCAGGCCCTGAGCCTCAACAGACTTCAGCTCCTACACTCTGGTTTATTGGACTTACCCCACTCAGCTAACATGGAGGTGAAGAAGGTCAACCACCACACCAGGGAGCCAAGAGTGCCTACAACTGAAAGCAGGAGGATTGCATCCAGCATCCATGTGGAATCTAAGCCTCCTCTTGATATAGATGTGGAGTGGACACAACCATTCCAAGGTCCACAGGATGGAGGAATAGAGTATGGATTAGAGTAGACTTACTGATATTCTACTCATGAACTATTGTGATTAGTAATCGAAGAAAATGTGGCATTGGTGTGGAGAAAGTGGCCATGGTGGCTGCTGGGGGTAGGGAGTGGGAGGAAGAGATGAGATGTGGGGGCATTTTCAGGACTTGGAGTTGTCCTGGGTGGGGCTGCAGGGACAGTTACCAGACATTGTATATCCTCCCATGGCCCACTGGGTGGACTGTGGGAGAGTGTGGGCTATGATGTGGACCATTGATCATGAGGTGCAGCGGTGCTCAGAGATGTATTCACCAAATGCAATGAATGTCTCATGATGATGGAGGAGGTTGTCGTTATGGGGCGAGGAGTGGGATGAGGGGGGTGGGGGGTATATGGGGACCTCATGTTTTTTTAATGTAACATTAAAAAAATAAAGACAAAGCAACAACAACAACAACAACAAAAAGTTACCTTGATTCCATTGGGAATCTTCTGTTTTCATTTTAACAATGAAAAATAGTTTTACCTGTACTGCTAAAGTAAAATATTTGCTAATTAACATCTTCATGATAAAAGAGAAAAAATAAAAGCAAAGTATTAAAAAGTTTAAAAAAATGATTTAAGTCTCTTGGATGTATACCTATCAACTCTAGACCTAATTATAGGTTCAAATAGAAGGGTCAGAAGAACAATGTGTAGGGAAACCAAAACTGAGTCCAACTCTGTCACACTGGGGAGCACAAGTTCCAAAGTAGGACCCATTGACAGGGCACTAAACTGCTGAGCTATGTGCCCTGTTTGTAGTGTCTATATGCCTCCAGAGCCCTCAGGAGCCCTGTGTTTTGAGGTAGTATGTACTTCAAAAGTCAATGAGATCCTGCTGAGACATGCACACGTATAACTTCTGGAATGACCTCCTGACTCACTTTGAAGTCACTTAGTTATTTAAAGTCATTTGTCTTTACCTTTTCCCCCTTTTGGTCAAGGTCTTTCTCCAGTTGCAATGCTAGCTGGTGCTTGGTAGTAACACCTTGGTGCCAGGGAGGCTCATCCCCAGGAGTCATGTACCATGCTGGGGGGAAGGTAATACATTTATATGCTGAGTTCTGCTTAGAGAGAGGCCACATTTGAGAAACAAGGAGGCTTTCAGGAGGTAACTTAGGCATCTTATAATACTAGGCTAAGTTTCAATTTCAAAAGTAAAGGTCCATTAGTATAATCATCAATATCAAGGGCCCATCAATGGGCCATCCTCCTTCACTAGTCATTGCCCTTGTACTTGGGGGATTCTTGCTGTTCCATTAAAGAATGTGGCAGAGCTCCCCATTTCTATGGCTTTTGAATTTGTGTTTTCTTGATTCAGCATTTGCTCAGTTAATGCAACTTTTTAATTCTTTTCCATAGTTTTGAGGAAGGGTACTATATTCATGCCCCTTCTACCACTTTTAGCTCAAGTTTAATTTATAAACAATGGCCACCCTCAGTGCCAGGCCCCCAAATATCTGAAATATCTGCTTAAATGCAGAAATCTGCAATCTGACCATATACCCCTGGATCTTGGGAAACTAGGTGTTTATAAACCAACTGGCAGTAATCTGTACCAGAAGCTAAGGCTGCAAAACATCTACTGGAAAAGAGATAAACATATGGTAGTACATTCCTACTCAACAATAAAAAGAATTGACTAAAATATAAAATAATACATATGAATCTCAGAAACATTATATTGAATGAAAGATGCCAGACATAAAGGAGTACATGTCATATGATTTCATTTATATAACATCCAAGATTGTTAAAACTAATCTATGCTAATATAGCTCAGAAATGGTTACCACTGGGGGTTGGGGAAAAGTGTACAAGAAAAATTTCTGCAGTGACAGAAAGATTATCTTATTTTATGGAGTGGTTACACAAATATATAAAATTGTCAAAACTCACCAACCTGAGCATCTGTATGTTTGATTTTATGTAGACTATATCACAATTTTAAAAAGTAAGTAAATTTAAAAATACATTTAATAAAGTAAGGCAAAGGGCCCTCTAATAGTGATGGCTTCTGCTGTGTACATGACTCAAAATCTAAGGATTACTCTGCATTAACCTCAGATCACTCATATGATTTAAATATTACTACTAGTTAACAAATGAAGAAACTGAGGCTTAGAAAGGCTAAACTTTCCGAAACACAAAGCAGATAAGGGGCAAGTTACCAGTGTGCCCAGAGAGGGAAGGCACGTAAAGGAAGGCCTCAAGCCGGAAGACAAATTTGATTGGCTCCATTTCTAATTTTTTATCTGGGGCCGCAGTACATCAGCAAACAAAGGTCTGAGCAGCTTTGTATTTTTTTTATGGCAGAAAAACAGAGACGAGAGATCCCAAACCTTTAAGCTCGCTTTGCTTTAGGGAACAAATAAAGAGTGACTATGCCCCTACATTGCCACTGATGCACAGAAGCTGAAATTGCCTGGGTGGTAATTGCTTTGCTTATTAACTTTCCTCTCTCAGATCATCAACATAAGGTCAACAGATGGTAACATGGATTCGTTGTATATTCTCACCTTATAAAGCGCAATTATTTACATTTATATAAATCATATCCCATGCCAAAGCAGCTAAACACAAAGAACGGAAATGCAAGGCTCTGAAAACTCAAAAATGAAACAATGAGCCAATTCTCTCCAAAGAAGCTTCTTATGTAATTGAACTTGACATACTCCACAGATGGCAGGGATAATAAAGTTTGCAGATAAGAGGAAACTCAAAACATGAAAGATGGACAAGGTCTCTCCTCTTCCTTCAAGACTGGCTTTTGCAAGGTGATGAGTACCTACAGTTAAGCCAATACCACCCACTTTCCATCCAGCTCATCTTACACCGTGAATTGATGAATGTACCAGAAACAAAACGGGTATATTTCCATAGCATCCCACTTGAGATAAGGTATATGCACATTCTTTTAAATTCTCCTGAAGTTCTGTATAATTATTATTTATTTACATGTTGTATCATTGTAACACTGATATCAAATAATATCCACATTTTTAAAGACAGGAATCCTAACACAAAAAAAGTTCTCAAACTCACCTAAGGTAGTATAATCAGTGGTAAGGCTGGTATTTGAATCTAGAGATCTCTAAAATATAGTAGCTCTTTCTTTTCCATTTCATGATGACCCCTCTAGCCATTTCCCGTCTTAATTATTGCACCTTCACCTAGTTGAAATTATTTCTTCAGTACAAATATTTCTCAGCTTTCAGCTGCCTCAGTCTTCTGTGAGACCTTGCAGAACATATTACGCACTTGTAAGTTTTTACTCCCTTCTTTATAACTTAATGATCAGTTTTCTTACAAGTTCAGCCCTCACCCTGAGTTAGTGGCACCATCCTAAACTTCGTGCTCCTGTACAAGTGAATAGGGCAGGTTCTTTGTTGAAATCCACATCCCTTAAAAACTGGGAGGGTTGCCCTGTTTTATTCTGTTTTCTTTGTTTTGTGTGTTGACTTTGGTGTAAAGGCCAGGTTAGATGCTAAGCTTATTGAAAGAAAGGAAAGGCTGCCTTCCTAAATAGAAATAAACCCAGGACCCCCAAGGTGGGCACTGTAAAGAGGACCACCTGATGGGAAGGAGCAGCTGGACTCCAGCTATCATCCTAAATTCAGCCAAGGTGGTTCTAACCAAGAAGGCAGAGAATGACAGCACTTTAACAATGGCCTAGACACTGCTGAAACTATGAATCTAGGAGAGATCTTTTGTTCCTGTATAATTCCATCCATTGATCTGAGTACCTATTCTTCTTCTATTGTCTTTATTATCATCACTTCTAGAGCATACATATCTGATGGGAAAGCAGCTCACACTTGATTGGATCATAATCTGCATGATTGCCTGATAATTCCTATCCCTCTCAATTCTTTAATCAATGCATTCCATTTTCATGTCACAAGATCAGGTCAGTTAATCAATTCCCAGGAATTAATTGACAGATTGCTTTGCCCAAAGTTTAGGAATACAAGAAAATGTAAAATATATTTCAAGGAGATGAGACATCTATTCCTTTATATCACATAGATGGATGCTGCAAAAGAAAAAGCACAGAGGCAAAAAAAACATCATGTTAGGTACAGGACTTGACAAGCACTTTGGTACAACCAAGCATAAGGCATAAGGTAAGGGATGGGAGGTGAGACTAGAGGGGCAGAGAAGCCATACCTTGAAAAGGATTCCCTGCCCTGGTCCTCACATATTAGAACATCTCTGTTTCTCCATTAGCCACCTTCCTCCTCATGGTGAGAAGAATCCGCAGGACCAAGGCCACATGCCTACCTGAACCTGTTATTCTAACATCTAGACCATGCTCTGGGTACTCAGGGCCCCAGTGGCCCTGCGTCTGCTCCTGTGAACTTGGGTGGCCTCTTCCCTGGGTCCATCCTTCAGTGTCAGACCTCTCAAAATGCACTCATAGGCATGAGAGGTAGCCAACAGGTGGCTGTTGGTGAGGGTTTCCATGGAATGTGTTGTTGGAGTTGGCATGGTCCCTTGAGGTACAGGGCAGAACAAAGGGTTAGGAGAGGAGAGGATCAGATGCAGATCAGGGACCGGGGTCTGGGTGCCAACTCTCCCCATGCAGGCATGTCCCAGCCTGGAATTCTGAGAAGTCTGTGAATTGCAAATGTGAATATGAATTTTTTTTCAATGCAAGGGAATAAAACGTATTTTATTTACTAGTATGTTAGCTTGATAGACATTTGCACATATTCTATATGGGCCTTCATGTTCCTTCTTGACTCTGATCTTGTTAGAGGTGATCCTCCAGTTAGAGATGGAGCATGGATCCTTCCGGTGGGCAATGGACATCTCTGAAGTAATTTACCTTGGGTATTGGTTTAGATATGGAAAGATCCCCTTCTGAAGTATACGTGGTGGTGAGTACTGAAAACTAGAAGCAGGGAAGCTAGCTAGGGAACTATCAGAATAATTTAAGAAAAAGATGATGAAAGCTTAAACTCTGATGGTAACAGCAAGAATGGAGGGGAGGGAACATAGTAGAGAAATATTTGAGATGTAAAAATCAGCAATACTCTTTCTCAGTGGTAGAGAAGAAGCTTCCTTTATCCCATGGTAGGCACCTATCAGGGCCAGCACTGGGCAGGGCTGTGCTTGCAGGCAGCAGTCAGAGAGCTGAGCCCTGTCCTTCACAGAACCTGAGCTTCAGACACAATGATTCCTATGCAGAACCATTTGCTGCAACATCCAAGCTGTATTAGTTTCCTGTTGCTGCTGTAATAAATAACCACAAGCTTCATGGCTTAAAACAACACAAATGTATTATCTTACAATTCTGGAGATCTGAATTCTGACAAGGGTCTCGATGGGCTAAAATCAAGGTGTTGGCAGAATTGCATTCCTTTATGAAATCTCTAGAGAAGAATCTATTTTCTTGCCTTTTCCAGATTCTAGAGGTTGCCGGTAATCCTTGGCCCATGTTCCCCTTCATTAATCTTCAAATTCATCAATGCAAGTTGAGTCCTCACATCTCATCACTCTGACTTCCTCTTCTACCTCCTTCTACTTTTAAGGAGCCTGTGTTTATGCTGGGCCATGTGGGTAATTATTAGGGTAGTCTCTGCATTTTAAGGTCAGCTGATCAGCCACCTTAATTGCATCTGCAACTTAATTCCTCTTACCATGAAATACAACCTAATCACAGCTTTGGGAGGCCATTCTTCTGCCTGCCACAAGACCTCAGTACTTGCTTTCTACATCTTTGGGCCTTTATCTGGGGTAGTGATTGTAAATGAATTAGTGAAGCAATCTGTTGGGCAAGATATTTTTACCATTTTATAGCATTTGGGACAAAAACCCTTCAATTATTTTAGAACTTAGTATGGAGTTCTCTAAAACCCCATTTTCTTCAAGTAATATAAAGATGTGGCACCCACGATCTGCTGCCTGTTGTATTCAGAAAGACTCTCCTTCCTGTGGCTCAGTGGATGACATTCTCAGGACGACGATTTGAAAGCAACTTCTTTCTCTAAATCCTTGTTCCTAACCCAGGCCATTGCCACAAATTTATTTCCATGGGTTAAATTTCTGTCACTCAAGAGACAACCTGTTAAAATTCAATCCTCTAAAGTTGGTTACCAGATGATTTTACATGTAGCACAATAAAACATGGCCCTCACAGACACTGTCTTTCAACGGAAGGAAAAGTATAGAGAAATGTCTAAGCAGTGAGGCAAGGATTCTAAGTGTTGTGGGGGTACAGGGGTCTCCAAGGGCTGAGGTGCACAAGCATTATTTTTACTGTTTCTGTTTTACTGACTGGGGTGGGTAGGGAAACTGGTTTTCAGAACTCAGTCCTGTAAACTAAGATGGAATCCTTACGGAGCTGTGGACTACATATTCAGGAGAAGCAGCCTTGGAAGATGAGAAGCCTCCAGGATAGATAGCCAGACATGAAATTTTTCTCAGGCCTGTCCTTATATGTTGAGTGGGGTCTCAGGAAGTGATTCATAGCATAATACATAATTCATGCAGAAGCTTCATAAGCAAAAGCGATACATAGATGCAATGGAAAAAAAATACAGTCTGGGACTTCTAGAATATTGTCAGATTGCTTTAGTTCTAGCCCTGTAATTACTAGGATGCAATTTGAGATTAATTGTGGAGTTACTGGTATTTCAGATAGAGTTTCTATTGATTTCCTCCTCCACATCTTTTCTAAAACCTACGAAATACAAGTTTTAAAAATCTATTGAATGTGTTATGTGGGTTGCAAGTTTCAGCTCACTAGAGATGCAAAATGGTAAAAGAAACCTCTTATGGTGAAGATAATTTAAGCAAATTGTACATGCAAAGTACAATGCTTTAGATTAGTAGTCAAACATCCAAATATCACATCCATTATTTGATGTCATAGAAGTGAGAACAACAATAAAAGAAACTTCACTTTTTTATTACTCTCAATTTGATAATTTAAAATTTCAAATAAAAAATGCCTTTTTTTGGCAAATAAACAACCTATTTATATTCAACTGCAATAATTTTTATAATTGTTCTTTCACATAACTTCGAAGTGAATTTGTCTTATATATGACAAACCAAATCAGAGCTCACTGTTGTTTATATGATGTCAGAATAATCATTTGCCAAGTTACCTGATTTAGAGATTGCATTGTGAGAAGGTACTACCACAGCCAACTGTGTACAAAAATAAGAGAGACATCGGTGGCCTAATTGTAGAAGGTATAGCAAATGGTATATTTTATGTACTAAATGCATTCCATATTTTATCTTATTTTTTCTACTCTTATTTTCCCTTTGTCTTATTTCATTGACATAAAATATGTATTATTCAATTACATTTATTTTTGAAATTCTTTTTGCATCTGTTTTGGGACAGAGAATAATTTAAGTTTTTCTCCTTAAAAAACTTCAAAATGACAATCCAGTTTTGATCCTTTTAATTTCGAGTTTCTCAATGATAGCATGATATGTTAGGTCAAAAAATTGTTTCTTATGGAAGGCTGTCCTGTGAATTGTAGGATATTAGCAGGTTCTGTGGCCCCTTCCCATTAGATGTCAATAGCAACTCACAGTAGTGACAACTGAAAATGTCTCCCGACATTTTGCCCTGGAGGTCAAAATCAATCCACATTGACAACCACTGACTTAACTTTTTCAGATAAATAAAATGAATAGCTATCATTGGATCGTGAATGATAAACGCACATATATTCATCCCCTTTGCCTCTGAACCTCTCACCTGAGAGAACATATAAATAAGAAATAATGGCCAAATGAGAAACCAAGAGCCACTTTATCAGTAGATGATAGATTTTCTGATCTTCCACCCTACAAACTTGATTTACTCTCCTAGTCACAGATTTAGAGGAGTTGGATCAAAGTTGGGGGGAGGTTGGGAGAAGAGGGAGTCTTGCCAGGCCTGCTGAGGTTCTTTCTGCCTACTTGAGAAGCACAAGAAGAAATCTGCCTCTCAACAGTCTTTATGTAATATAAAGTAAAATGACTCCATACACGGTAAAATTTTCTAGACCTGAATAATCATCATAGAAATTTCTACTCCTACAAATGCATTTGGAGGTGAGGGGAGAGGGGAGTGGGCAACAGCCACCAAGGAAGATATGGTGAAAGGCAGATGTACAGGCACTTAAACATGCCCCTAAAAGACGGAAAGAGCAGAAGTAACATTGTCTTAATTGATAATGCTAATGACAATGATGGAGAGCAAGTCCACTTAGTCTCTCAAGGATGTACAGTTAAACAACGTGGGCAAGAATCCAAGGGGCTCCCCTAAGGTGTGTGGTGCCCTGAAAATAAGTGGGTCAGAACCGTTCTGGAAGCTCCATCTCATACAATCCTACGAAAGAAATACTGTGCCAGTTAATGGACATAATCTGTTCACCAGGCTGCTCTCCTGGAACTAGGGCCTAGCCACAGGTCCCAGGGTGACCTCATAGGTGCAAACTTCCCTGAGGTATCTGGTTGACCACACTACAGGACAGGGAGTCAAGGAGAGCTGCAAAAAGAGATCTGGGCCCTTGTACATCTTAAGGCTTGACTCACTCCTCCCCTACAGTACTGCTGGCTTTGGTCAATTGCAGGCATTGGAGGGGAATTTAGAAAATTTTGAGGAAAGCACTCTGAAGTAAATGGTTCCCTAAAGCACGGGGCCCAGAGTAGGGGCTCTACATGGCTACATCTAAGTACAATACTTCAAAGGAGACAAAGGAAAAGATAAGAGCTACAGGCCTAAAAAGCTTAGCAGAGATTTCAACTGATGCTTATCACAGGGGAGATAGAGTTTGAAGTGCCAAGTCAGATGGGTTTGATTTCATTTTAAGCTTCTATTGAACCTGAAAGTATCATGCCTTCAGAGTGAAAACTATATGCCTAAACTAGCAAATTTCTCCTTAGATGAGGGACAAAACTGAAATAGATGTGTCCCAGCAAAGCCTGTTAAAAACCTTGGCAAGTTCAAAATGCACCAGGGTGGGGTATACGTGAATTCCCAAATTTTAGATGTAACATTTATGTAATCTAAAGCTTCCTTAAAAATAAAACAAAAATAAAATAAAATAAAAACTCTATGTTCTACATAAGAAAATAACAAATACCAGAATCTTCCACAACATAAGTTCTACAAATTTTATTATAGGATCAAAAAATTACTAGAAATAAGGATATGTAACAAATGGGGAAGGAAAAAGTAGTCAATAGAAACAAACTGACAAATGACTTAAATTTTGGAATTTACAGAAAAGGAATTTAAAATAATTATGCTAAATAACATTTAAAAGTCTACAGGAAAATATTGATATGAATGAAGAAGGTAAATTTCAGAAGATATTTGAAATTCATGAAAAAATAATGGAAACCCTATAATTGAAAAAGACAATATATGAAATCAATAATCAATTGATTGGGATTAGTGGCAGATTGGATAAGGCAGAGGAAAGGATTACTGAACTTGAAAACAGGTCAAGAGAATAATCCAAACTGTGCAGAGAGAGAAAGACTGGGGGCAGGAAATGTACAGAGCTATAATGACCCCTGGAATAATATCAAGAAGTCTAATGTATGAGCATTTAGAGACTCAAAAGGAGACAAGGGATAATGGCATAGAGAAAAATATTTCAAGAGATATTGGCTGAATATTCTTACAAACTTGATCAAAATAGCAACCAACAGATTCAGGAATTCTAGTCAGCAGCAGGCTGAATAAATAGATAGGTTTGTCATAGTCAAAGTACTGAAAACCAAAGATAAAGCAGTAAATAAGCAACAGAGGATAAAAAGATTATATAAAGGAGAACAACAATAAGAATGTAACTCACTTCTAATCAGGAATAATGAAGGCTGAAAGTTAATGAAAGAGTGCTTTGAAGTGCTGAAAAACATTTTCAACCTAGAATTCTACATATTCAGCAAAAAATTCTTCCAAATATAAGGTAAAATAAGAGTAAGATATTTCTATATAAACAAGAGCTAAAAGAATTTGTCACTAGCAGGCACACACTACACAAAAATATTTTTTAAAAAGTTCTTAAAGTTGTAGGGAAATGATGCTATATTGAAATTTGAATATATGAGAGACAATATGTATAAGGTTAAATAGAAAAGACCATAGTTTATTTTTCTTAAATTCTTTAAAGATAACTATTAAAAGCAAAAATAACAAAATTATATTATGGAGTTACATCAAATGTAGAAGAAAATATGTCATATTTCATTAATTGGAAGACTCAATATTGTTAAGATATAAAATATTCATTAATTGACATAGAGTTAAGATGATCCCAATAAAAGTCCCAGCAGCCTTTTTTTTTTTTTTGTAGAAATTGACAAACCAAATCAAAATTCCTGGAAACAGAATTTAAATTAGGCAAAACAATCTTCAAAACAAAGAATAACATTAGAGGACTTAGATTATTTGATTACTGTAAAGCTATAAATATCAGGGTAGTATAATATTGGTAAAGATAGACAAACAGATCAGTGGGATAGAACAGAGAGTCCAGAAATAGAACCAGACAATAGTTTATAATTGTTTTCCACTAAGATGCCAAGTCAATTTAATGAGTTGTATCAAATGGGTTTCCAAGTGTCAAAAAAAGTTAACCTTGATCCCCATCTAACTCAAACCCAAAACATTTATTCAAAATGCATCATAACCCTAAACATGAAAGCTAGAATCATATAGCTTCTCCAAGGAAACATAAGAGATTATCTTTGTGACCTTAAGATGGGCAAAGATCTTTTAGACAGGAAACAAAAAACACTAATCACAAAATAAAATATTTATAAATTGGATTAATCAAAAACTAAAAACTTCTGTATTTCAAAAGACACCGTCTTTTGAAAATGAAAAGGCAAACCAGAATCTAGGAGAAAATATTCTCCAGACATATAATTGACAAAGGACTTGTATCCAAAATATGTAAAGAACTCAGACAGTTCAATAATAAAAGATAAACATCATGTTTTATAAAATGAGCAAAAAAGATGAACAGGCACTTTAAAAGAAAAAGAAGACAGAAAAATGACAAATAAGCACATGATAATGTGTTCAATATCATTAGTTCTCAGGAAAATGAAAATTAATACTACCATGAGGCACTACTTTATACTCTGGAACAGGGGTTCTTAACCTTTCTTGTTTCATGACCCCCTTTGCCAGTCAGGTGAAAACCATGAGCCCCGTACTAAGTCTACACTATACTGTGTACTATTTAATAAATATATCATACCTGCACCAACACATCCCCACAAGAATCATGTTTTGTTTTTTTTAATGTCAATTCAAGCTCATGGACCTCTGGTTAAGAACCCCTCCTCTAGAATGACTAAAACACTTTTTTAAAACCTGACAAGACCAAGTATTAGCAAAAATGTGGAGCAACTGAAACTCTCATGGGTTACTGACAGGTGTTGAAATACGATAATCAAGAATGAAAAATTATTTGGCAGTTTCTTATCAAATTAACATACACTTAACCCATGACATATCAATTCAACTCTTAAGTATTTGCCCAACAGAAATGAATATGCATGTCCACAAAAGGACTTGGACATGAATGTACATAGCATTTTTATTCATAATATGCCGAAAAGAGGAAACAAATGGATAAACAAATATGGTTGATCCACACAATGAAATACTATTCTGCAATATAAAGGAATAAATTACTAATATATACAACATGAATCAATCTAAAAAGCATGAGGAAAGTCTTACACAAAAGAGTACATACTCTGTGATGGTTAGGCTAATGTGTCAACTCAGCCATGTAATTGTGCCCAATGGTTTGGTCAAGCAAGCCCTGGGCTGACTGTAATACAATGGCATTTATGGACTTTAGTCACCATTGACTTTACTGCAGTGGTAAATTATAGATGGTTGATTACAATTACATCAGTCAGGGAGATTGCCATCGCCAATGAGTGACACTTTATCCAATCAGTTGAATGCCTTAAAAGGGAAGTGATTCCAGCACTAAGTGAGAATTTCCCAGCTCGTCTTTGGACAGCCAGAGTCTCCCAGAACTCGTCAAGAACCTTCACTGGACTTTCATCGGAGCCCTGTTGCAGCCTGCCTTAGGAACTTGGACTTGTGCATTCCCATGGTCATGAGAGACTCTTATAAAATCACTACTATTGACAGATATTTCTTGTTGATTCTGTTTTCCTAGAAAACCCTGACTAATACAGCAAAACTAAACTCTGATGACTGAAATCTCAATGGTTTTTACCTCTGTGGTAGAGTGGTAATTGACTTTAAAGGACACACAAAGATTTACTGGGGTAATGGGAATACTCAATATCTTGTTTTGCATTGCGGCTACATAGGTATGTGCATTTATCAAAACTCACCAAAAATACACTTAAAATATGGGTATTTTTATTTACATAAACAGTATCTCCAAAACTGGGCTAATTTATTGCTTTAAGACCAACAAAATGTAGTGGCCACTTCTCTCCTTAACTTCATATTTTTTTTATCTGTGTTAAGGATCTGCTATGTTGTGGCAATGTTGGCATGTTGGGGAATGACAACTTAAATTCAGCTTCAGAAAATGCTATAGGCCACTGGAGAAATAACAAGAAGGCTTCAGGATTTATAGCTATCAGTAGATTAAGATTCTTCAATGAAGAACGACCCAGGTAAACATGAATTTCTCCTGGATTGTTTTGGGTGAGTTAGAAACTCACCCAAATGTATAAGAAAGCTGAATTCTGCCAAGATTAACTGACATAGGGGATCCTTTTGGAACGTGATGCTGTACAATTACACTGCGCATCCCTCAAGGAACAGGTGACAAATTCATAAAGAAAGGGCACATCAGCAAAAACTCAGCAAGAAAAGTGAAATGAGAGCCAAGATTCTTTGAGGCACTCAGTTTTCTTTGCCTGGTATAAAGGGTATTTGGAGACAAAAGCCATTTTCCTGGGTGGTATTCAAGGTCAAAAAACTATTTTCCAATTTTTGCTGTTATTTTCTACATATTCTTGGGGCAGGGGCTGGGGTGCAAGCTCTGAACTGATAGAGAAATGCAACAAAATTTAAGTGGATTTTAGCTGACTATATTGAGATGCAAGTGGACTAATTCTGCTTCGCTACAGAATTAGCCTTCCCATCCAGTTAGAGGCAGTGCTGGGACACTGCAGACCTCCTCCACAGGGCGAAGGCTTCTGAGCTAAGTTTTGCACAGGACTGACACTCATCAAGAATACATGCCCTCTGCAGTCAGAGAAGGAAGGAAGAGAATGGAAATAATGTCTAGTTTTTCTTCCAAACTCCCAATTGGGCAAGTCACTCACTATCCCTGGGTGAGGTCACGAGTATTATGCTCATGGAACTCCTTCCACGAGCAAGTAGGGAAGAAGCATCCCGCACAGTAACGTTATCCATGGCCCTTGACCGTCCACCTTCAGGCTTGTTTAGTCTCTGGAAGCAAGGATTAAATATGTTGTTTTAGTTGTCTCTATTTCCATCTTCCTGTTGCAAATTCTGTTCAATTTATTGAAACTGGTTTGATCGCCTATCTACCTGGTACTATTCCTGGATACCAGAGAATTTTTTCTTCCATTCCAGGTGGTATCTTCTGCCTCCTAAACTTTTAGAATGAGTGAGGTAGTATCATGTAAGTTTGAACGTGGAGGGTCTAGAGTCAGATCAGATTTCAATCGCATGTCCATCTCTACCTATCAACATGGCCTGGGACAAATAACTTAACCTCTCTGTGCTTGAGTTTCCTCTTTGTAATAATGGGTTAATTATACTACTTATTTCAGGCATATATAAGTGCTCAATACATGGGGTCCTTTTGAAACAGATTCTAGTCACACATAAGGAAAATACTATTTGTCAGAATTAGTTGGACACCTCTTGCAGCTATTTCCATGTCCCTATTTCTATCTTCCAGGTCCCTCATTCATTGAGATTTAAATTCCCAATATTCAGGACCTTGGATAGCCTACAGCTTTGAGCATCTTACCCTTTCAGCTCCTGAAAGCATCTAACAGCTCCTGATGTCCTCCTAATTCCCTTTGACTCTGACTTTTCGACCACAGACTTGGACCTGGCTGCTGAATATTTATTTTCAGTACTGACCTTGCATGCCCTCGGGTTTTATTTCTATTCTAGTTTGCTCAGCAAGATATTTGTCTCTTGGTCTCTAAGAAAATGTTCTGTTACCTGACCTTCAATGAAAACGCTTTTCCCTCTGCTTCTTACCCCGTGTGCTCCAATATTCTCTGGAGCCATCTCCCTTTTTTCTCTGTCCTGCTGCTCCTGGATCTTCAATCCCTTCTTCTCCATCAGCTTCTTTCCCCAAGCTTTAAGTAGGCCAACATCTCCTGTACATTAAAAATAATGGCATATCTCTCCCCCCTTTACCACTGCATTTCTCATTTCCTTCATTGCAAATGCACTTCAATATTCATCCAAATTCCGCATTGCCTCCCTACCCCACACTGTCACCTCATGTCAGCATGGCTTTCTGCCTTACCTCTCAACTATAATTACTCTCACAAAGTCGATGACCTTTAATCCAGCATTTGATACTGTTGACCAACACCTTCTTATAACCTTTCTTTTTCATTTTCTACCTGATAAAAGTCCTCCCAGCATGAGATTATGAAACCAGCTTTATAGATTAAACCAATGGTTAAGTGTTTCTCAGTCTGCATCATAGCTCTTTTACATCCTGATGTTATTTAGTTAGTTATTGTTATGTGCTTCATTTTTAATATCTATGAGTATGATAATCATATGATATCATATAAGAATCATAAAATCTAACTCATGGGGTTGACATGAGAACTACGTGTGGTAAAATGTTTAAACAGTGCTTTGGCACATAGTAAATACTGAATGAACAGAAAATATTAACTCAACATTAAATCTACACATTTCCAAAAGACACACAAACCTCTTAAATCCCCGTTCTCATAAGACGTATGCATGTCTTAGTAAAGGTCATTCTATGGAGAAGAGGAAGGGAATCACGGTGCTCCTGCTCCCAATACACGAATGAGGTCCTTTGTCATCATTTCCTAAAGGGGTTCCCTGTGAAAAATCCTATGTGGTTTTCCCAGCATCACTGTCTTTGCTTTAGCACAGCTGCCTTTGCATTCTCTGTTTATTTATATAAGAACCTAAAAAGACCCCAGAATATTGCTGTCCTTTGTCTTAGAGGTTGGAGCAAAGAAGGAACCAGCCCATGGTTCCTTTTCTTCATGATTCCATTTTTTATTTTCCCAGTGCCACCAACATCTGCTCTTCCTCTCTCCATTTTCATCAGTTCGTTTGTTATCAAATTATAGGTGGTATTTCAGATTCCTGGCTTCAATCACAAATACCACGAAATGGGTTGGCTCAAACAACAGGAATGTATTGGCTCATGGTTTTAAGGCTAGGAGAAGTCCAAATCAAATTGTCAGCAAGGCAATGTTTTCTCCCTAAATACTGCAGTGTTCTGGGCCTGGCTAATGATGATCCGTGGGTTCCTTGGCTTTTCTGTCACATGGATATGCATATGAGGCATCTCCTCCTTTCTCTTCTGGGTTCTGTTGACTTCCAGCTGCTGCTCCTCCATGTGGCTTTGTTACCAAAATGCCTTCACTAATAAGATGAAGGCCCAACCTTATTCAATTTGGCCACATCTTAACTAAAATTAACATCTTCAAAAGGTCCCACTCACCATAGGTTCACATCCACAGGAATGGATTAAGATTATGAACATATCTTTTTTTGGAGTGCAAAATTCAACTTACAACAGGTGGCACAACTTTTAGCAACAGTGAATGACTACCAGAATCATCCTATCCATTCTGCTAACTTCCCAAGATGGGTGCAAAGATGGTATGTGAAAATCAAAGGTCTGTAATTATTATTATTTGTCAGGGAAGTTGGCAGGATTTCCTGGATTAGATGGAAGGTTGGTTATTTTATCTCTATATCAATTAAAAGATAGTATAACTCTATGAACACATAGGTCTGGACTATCCATTATGGCAGCTTCCAGCCACATGTATCTATCTAAATTTAAGTTAATGAAAATTAAGTAAATACAGGAATTCAGTTCCTCAGTGGCACTCCGCACATTTCAAGTGCTCAGAAGTCATATATGGCTAGGTTTGACAATGCAGAAAAAGAATATTCCATCATTGCATTGAAGAATGTTCTATTGGAGAGTGCTGGTCTAGATTGCCAGCTTTTGTAGAGGCAGGACTATGTCCCACATAGGGAGAGGTCAGCATTACTGGTGCCTGACATGTCATCTCACACATCACAGATACTTAATAAGTACATGCAATAAGTGAATGAATGCTTTACATGCCACCAACAGAAAATTTTTCCTTGTATTTAGCACTATTTTCTCACTGCACCTCCCTTGAGAAGGAAAATTCCTTGGAAGGGGAAATATATTACCTGCTTGACAATTTTCCCTTGCCTAGCACTGCCAGGAGCATACTTCAGTAAGAAGAGGGCTGTGTGAGCACCAAGAGATCCAAGTACTAGATTTGGTTCTGCTAAAATAAATATTCAGTATGACCTTGGGCAAGTCCCTTCTCTCTGGACATCAAATACCTCCATGAAATGAGAGGGTTGGACTAACAAACCTCGAAGGCCCTTTTCAGCCCTAATTGTCTATAACAGAGGACCATGGTAAGATTTTATTGTTATTGTTGATTTCATGTTGCTTCATTTGTAGTAATTTCTACTTAGATGATAATTGTTTAATGAATAATTCTAAATAAAACCGTTAAAAAGAAAAGGAATAAAAAGGGGTGCTCAACATTTTTTATAATGGAACATGATCTTAATGTGATCATATCCGGCTGCAGTATTATTGGGTGCTAGGAAATTCAGCGCATTCTGGAAGGCTAAAATTTGTATGCACTTATGTGATTTTAGCTGAATGAGAAAATGGCATTTATTGCTCTATTGACCTATTCTATCTGAATTTCAGAAAATACGAAAATGAAAATGGAATATATTATCCTATAGAACAAATGCGGAGGAAGATGGTTATCTTATTATTCTCCCTTGAGTCTAAACTGATTCCATATTCTTCTAATCCAGCTTCTATGTGTATAAATATTGCTTACAATGAGTCACCAGGAAATAACCCTTGGTTCTTAGAGATAATAACATATCACATGTGATTCTATTTTCTAAGGGATGTAGAAGAGTGAAGGCTTTGGTTTTAAAAGAAAAACAAGGGGGAAGCAGATTTGTCCCAGTGGATAGGGCATCTGTCTAACTCATGGGAGGTCTGCAGTTCAAACCCCGGGCCTCCTTGACCCGCGTGCAGCTGGCCCATGCACAGTGCTGATGCGCGCAAGGAGTGCTGTGCCACGCAGGGGTGTCCCCCGTGTAGGGGAGCCCCACGTGCAAGGAGTGTGCCCCATAAGGAGAGCTGCCCAGTGCGAAAGAAAGTGCAGCCTGCTCAGGAATGACGCCGCCCACACGGAGAGCTGACACAGCAAGATGACACAACAAAAAGAGAAATAGATTCCCGTGCCGCTGATAACAACAGAAGCGGACAAAAAAGAACATGCAGCAAATAGACACAGAGAGCAGACAATGGGGGGATTGGGGGGGAAGGGGAGAGAAATAAATACATCTTTAAAAGAAGAAACAATTTATTTCCTCTTCTTCCCCACTCTACTGACTAAACTAGCCCTCTCTTCTGGACAGCCTACCAGGATGCTCTCCTTCCTATCCTCTTGGTCCAGTTAAGGAAGAGGCTTTCCCTTTGGGGCTTAAATTGAGAACATCTCATTAACATATTCCCATTTTTATTCAGGAATAGGAATAGGAATTCCAGAGACCTAGAATTTGGGAAGCACAGTGGACATTCCCTGCATGTAGTCTGTTTCAGAACCAGTACAACAGAGAGAGCTTCACTATGAAAGACCTCAGAATTAGTCATATTTTGGAAGACAGCAATAACTAAAATATTTTACATTTTTCATAATTTCATACAACTGTACACATCACGTTCACTATATGATGTTATTTGATCAGTATGCACACATGTTGAAGATTTTGCCATTTTTTGTGTGTGGTTTGTTGATTTAAGTTTTTACTGAAAAACTGAGCACAATAGCATTGTTGAAAATAGTTTTTAAAAAGTCAAATACAACGGGAGCACAAAGAGCCAATGTAAAGGTCCATCTTTTTCACTTTGCCCCCACACATATTCCCTCTCTCCTTCTTTGTGGACGGATTGGTGGGCTGCAGAATGTGATCTGGGAAGACAGCAAAAGGTCCCCATCCTCACTTATCTCTCCTTCCAGCCTTGTTACTATACAGGGCCACTTGCTAAAATGGAAAAGTAGCATATAAAGAGATGATCATTCGTTAACATCATGAAATTGTTTCATCCATGGACACTCAGCATTCCCTGTTTTTTGCTCAGTCTGGTTCCTCTGTCTTATTTATCGATCTTTCAAATTTTAGTTCAAATGCCACTGTTTTCAAGAACCTTTCCAGACCCATACCTCTACCTCGAGGAAAGATATTTGATGTCCTAGAGGATAGGAACTGTCTCAGTGATCCTCCCGGCCTCCCTTACAGCAGAGCATACTTGGCACAAGCTAAAAACATGCTTTTGAACTGAATATATTTAAGACAGAGAGATTAAGAATCCGTCCAGGGTGTCAGCTGCAAGGATGAAGCCCTCCCACAATGCCATTATCAGCAACATCACAAGGAAAATTTGAGAAATAAAGGTTATATCGTGCAGAATAAATTGGAACACAAACAATCAAAGATGGAAGACAGCGTGCTGGAGAAAGTACATTCCTTTGCATTTCAAATGCTTAATGTCAGGTTATTTTAGCAACTGCATTTTCTATACCAACAACCATCCAAATGGCTCCCACCTCCTCCATTTCACTTGGCCCCTTGGGAGAAGACAATGGCAGAATTTTAAATTCCATCCCACCCACTTTCTGCATCCACACAGAAGTATACACAGTGCGGAAAAGTCAACTCCTACGCTCACCATCCTCTTTCCCAGGCAACTGTGGAACCAGCCAAACAAAGATCCTTCTTTATGCAAAGCACAGTGTGGTTGGTGATTAAAGTTATATTATAGGTTTTTTCCTCCACCAACAGCATTCAAATTAACTGCCAATCCATTACTTTAGATTTTTCCTAATAATTCATTTCCTGACAATTATAAATTAGGGAAAATGTCTTTGCAAAATACAGTTAGAAGGCCCTGGATCCAAGCCTCTGTGCATAGAATCACTTTCTAACTCTGTCCCTTTTCTGGTTCCAGACATTCATTCCCATTCCATGATCACTGAAAGAAACAAAACCCTTTTTCTACCCAACCAAAGGGAGCACACCACACTGCCTTGCCACAGCGGAGGAACTGGAGTGAGATTGTCTAATCAGTCTGGTTGGTTTCTATCAAGAAGCCTTGAAGAGGCGGGATGGAGGGGGAGGTCTCAAGGGGACAACAGTCTGGGACTGGCTGAGACTTTTAATTGCAAATGCGTCCGTTAATTGAGCAGATCAGGAGGTCTTATGCCCACTCCTGTACTGGAGTTGTTGGGATTTTCGTTATTACCATTATTTTGCCTTTGATGTTACCATCCCTTACCTGCTTGATAAGGAACCCATGAATTCAGATTCAGTATTTGCTGACTGCTTCCCACACACCTACGCTGGAACAGTTCTTTTATCAGGTTTTCTGCAGGGTGGGAGTTATTCGTCCTTGGGCCAGGGATACTGACCGTTCAAAATCTATAAAAAGTCCAACTTAGGACTGTCTGACTTCAAATGACAGAGCGGTATTTTCTTGAGTGCCGGTACTTTCCAGGGGAGAAAGCTAAGTGCACAGTTCGCTCTTGTCACACAGAGCTGGGACTGCCTCCCATTGTGTCCTTTAGCTATTTTCCCCTTTTTTCCTGATCCTGTGAACTTTCCATTTGCGCTCTCTTCTCATGCTGTAAGATGTCCCAAATTAACCCTGGTCAGAAGGACAGGTGGAAGAGAAGGAGGAGGATAAAAGAGGATTGTGAGCAGTCCACCAACGCCCTCCCTCTCACAAATAGACAATATGTCCCGCAGATTGCTCCTTACTTCCTACAGCTTTTTCTTTTTCTGTCCATGCTCATGACTAATTCTCCACAAAAGCTCCCCGATAATTCATGTGTTGAGCCACAGAGCTGTAACCAAAGTGCGTTAGAATTGATGGGATTTTTGTTGAGTTGCATTGCCATGAGCTATAACTAATAAAAAGACCTGTATGTGATTTACAGCTGCCTTTAGGAGAGGAAATCTACAGCAGTAACATTGTTTTCCCATTTATCCTTGCCTTAATGTTGGTCAATTGAAGTACAACCCAGTCCTTTGTCAAAATGAGAAAAATATACCCATATATGTAGGTTTACCATTAGTAAATTTAGCCGTAGACAAGTTTCGTAGCTACACTGAGGCTTACCATAGGATTTAACACAGTAGGTTTCTAGTTTCCTCTAAACGTTATTTGGGTTCCCATGTGTGAGATTTTATTCTTAGCTAACAGAGACAGAAAGATGAGAGAAGAAGGAAATTTAATTTAAAGAGCTGTTTCCCTAGTAAAGGCCATTCCCTCAAGTCCAAATGAAACCTCTTTAAAACTAAATTGGAAATAGTTCTGAGTCTCTGCTTGTAGATGCCTCTTCCCTTTGGGCATCCAACTGCATGCTGGGGAGGCCCCTCCGGGGCGCTGCTGGCGATGGCCACCTCCAGGTGCTGTCATGCACGGAGCAGGCTTTGCCGTGCACTTTTAATGTTCACAGCCACCGGAGGTCTGGGAGGAATCAACAGATGGGGAAACTAAGGCTCAGAAAATGGCATTAACAGATTCACGCAGCAAGCACAATTCCTCTATTCTAACCTGCTAACAATCAGAAAACTCGTCATTGACTAGCCAGCAGATTTTCTGGGAAAAAAGGAGGTACTCCCATATTAAGTATCAATAATGAAATGATAACAGTATTAACTAACAGGTTTGAGTGCTGATTGGCATCTGCCATTGTTTTAAGCTCATCACATCAATTAATTAATTTAATCCTGACAGCATTCCTATGAGGGAAATAGGTGATGACACCCACTTTATAAATGAGGAAAGTGAAGTACGAAAGTGCTAGGATCTTGCTCAAGCGCACACAAGGAGTAAGTAGCAGAGCTGAGTTTGTCCATGTGAGGGTTAAGAATTGACAAATAATTATGATTATTCAATCAAAAGTAGGTGTCTTTTACTTCCAGTATATCATAAAATAGTCAAAGGTTAATGTCTGAAATTACTGAAACTGGCTGGACTAACCTCATCCTTTATATATGGTTATTTCCAACTAAAAACCTGCCATGGTGATAATTAGTCCAGATTGATGTTATCCTTATATATGAACATTTCCATTGACATGGTAACCACTCCACCTCCTCGGTATGAAATTCACAAGAAAAGCCTTGTAACTAACCCTCCTTCTATAGCCCCCCATCCCCAGATGCCTTGATTTCTGATAATGATAATGACTGCTCTAACCTTGCCATTCAGTCTGTTTTTACCTGCTCCCATCCTGTTCAACCCCTTAATGTTTATTAATGAAGAAACCCGAGCCAGCCCCACCCCAATTTACTCATTAGCATAAACTGCCCAGCCTGGATATTACAAAACCATCAGATTACAGCAATTCTGGGAGGCAGTTTTTGGGCCATTAGGCCACGGTCCTTCTTTGCTATGCACTAGCAAATAAACTTTCTCTCTTTGAAACCTGGATGTTTCAGGAATTGGTCATTAAGGAAGTTTATCAGTCAGCCACCTGCTTTTGCTTGATGAGAATGATACTCATTTGGAAGTTGCTGTCTTAGCTGAATTGAAAGTCTATGTCTTCTAACTTAATATTACTGCCCTTTCCATATCACCACACCAGATCTTTAAAAACAGATATAATCTTTACAATGAAGAGCTTAAATATGTGCCTCATAATTGGTAATCCAATGGGGGGGAATGATTTATAATACCTCACACCATGCATTAAAAAATAATTCCTAGTGGATTGGAGTATAAAAAATAAAATCATAAAAAAACGAAAAAGTGGAATACATATTTATTCTCAGGATGGGAAGAAAATCCTGAGCGTACAAGCAAAGAAACCACAAAGGAGAAAAGATTCGGACTGATAGATCGAACTACAAAAGATGTACAACAATTATCATATAAATGAAATAGAAAGAAGTAAACAAAATGCAAAAAGTTTTGCAACATGAATGATGACTTTTGGGGAAAGTTTTTAAGTAAAATCTCCTGTCTACTCTAGAAATCCTCTCCACAAATGTAGAAAAGAAAGACAACAGTTTTATTATTGAATAGGCATTAAACAGACTGTGATTCCTATCGCAGGTAATCGGCTAATGAGATTACAAACACAGAAATTCTACCCTTTCTATAAAGCTGAGCAGATATAATCCATTTTATACATGTCCTCAAGATTAATAATAATCTATCTTCATACAAGAGGATTTGACAACTCGGTTTGAGAATCATTCATCTATAACAGGAGAGGTCATATATGCTAGTTAATTGCCTTTACTAGAAGGAAAAATAAAATTTCTTGCATCTCTCTGACAAGCAGGTAGCAGCTTGGTGCAAGATACCTACCTAGTCTAAACTCCCAGTTACAGGAAAATAGGGCGTTAACTTCCTTGATGTTTCCTTTTCAAAGTGATGGCTCCCAGGTCCTTAAGAAATACATTCTTGGCAAGTGGATTTGGCCCCACAGATAGGGCGTCCGCCTACCACATAGGAGGTCCGCGGTTCAAATCCCAGGCCTCCCTGACCCATGTGGAGCTGGCCCATGCACAGTGCTGATGCGCGCAAGGAGTGCCCTGCCACACAGGGGTGTCCCCCGTGTAGGGAGCCCATGTGTAAGGAGTGCACCCCATAAGGAGAGCCGCCCAGCGTGAAAAAAGTACAGCCTGCCCAGGAGTGGTGCCGCACACACAGAGAGCTGACACAGCAAGATGACGCAACAAAACAAGACACAGATTCGGGGTGCCGCTGATACAAGCAGACACAGAAGAACATTCAGTGAATGGACACAGAGAGCAGACAACTGGTGGTGGGGAGGGGAAGGGGAGAGAAATAAATAATAAATCTTTAAAAAAAAAAGAAATACATTCTTGTGTTGTAAGGCTGGCAAGGGGCTTATTTATTCCTTTTTTTTAAAGATATAAATTTATTTATTTCTCTTACCCTCATTGTTTTTGCACTTGCTGTCTGCTATCTATGTTAATTTACTGTGTATTCGTCTGTGTCTGCTTGTCTTTTTTTTCTTTTTTAATTGTCTTTTTTTAGAGATACATAGATTTTAAAAAATGTTACATTAAAAAACATAAGAGGTTCCCATATACACCACACCCCACCTTCCCACTCCTCCCACGTCAACAACCTCTTTCAACATTGTTGCACATTCAGTGCATTTGGTGAATACATTTTGGAGCACTGCTGCACTATTTTATCTTTTAAAAGATTTACATATATACCAAAGGGAAAAAGGAAGAATTTGCAAATCTAGTTCTTTTTCTTGGGCAGGGAAGGAATAGGGAGTGAGGGGATTCTCTTTCCCTTTTGGCAACAGAAGAAATTCTATTTTTTTTAACTTTATATGGACAAATGATAACATCTTTCATATATGGAGAACTTTTACAGATTAACAAGAAAAAGACAAGCACACCAATAGAAAAATATGTAAATGATTTGAAGAGATGATTCACAAAAGGAGACATTAACAAAGCCATTAAATATATATGAAAACAATCATTTCATTAATTATCAAAGAAATGACATAAATTGGCACAGTTTTTCTGGATGGCAGGTTAGCAGTGGTTGTCAAAAGCCTTAAACATGTTCAACATTCTCCTTCTAACGAGTTATCCAAACATGTATCAGAGATATACATAAAGATGTATGTATCAGTTTATACTTCAAGGCATTATTTAAAATATTGAAAAATGGGGGAAATATCAATACAAGAGAATTAGTTAAACTTTAGTATATCCATATACTGCAATATTGTTTAGCCATTAAAATCTAATTTTCATCAAACATTTAATGACAGAAAAATGTTCCTCATCCGATATTCCATAAAAAATAATGTGCAAAGGAGAGAAATACTTGTAGTGGCAATGTTTATCTCTAGGTAGTAGGAGTGATTATGATTTCACTTTCTTCATCTTATTTTTCTCCCCAATATGTAGGTATAGATAATTGGAAAATGAAAACACATATTTAAAAAGAGCTATTTACTCACCCAGAGACAGTTACATAAATTAATTTAACTAGCTGACATCCTCAGTAAACTCCAACTGAGCTTCTGTCAAATTCAGGATCAGGTACAGGTCTTGGCAGCATTCTTTTGGCAATTGCCCCTTTCCTGACTACTGATCTGGCACAACCCCAAAATGTTGTTGTTGAGATAAGCGAACCCAGAGAAACAGATTGTCAGGATTTATTTGTATATTAAGCTCTTTTAGGCTATAAGGAACAATGAGATACTTTAATTAGTAGGAGTCCATGGGTCACCCCTATCTTAGGATACATGGCAAGTAAGGAAAACAGTGGCTTAAGCCAGGCTCCAGAGTTCACCAGAACAGTCCACTTTAGGAGGCAATTGCAACGGCCAGTAGGTTTTCTTTGCTGTCTCTTCAACCATAGTCTCTAATCACAAACCTAGTTTATCATTCCAGTGACTCAACCACTCTCTACTGTTTCTAATCATTTTTCTCTATTCTTCACATTCCTTGTTGATTTCTACTTCTTTCTTCTGCTTTCTGGCTTCCACTGTCTTTACAGATATTGTTCAGCTTCTGTCCACACTCTTAACTGTTATGCTTTCTCTCCGAATCAAATTCAAATTCCTCTTCCATCATTGTAAGACTGACTGGACGCTAACACACTGTAAGGATGCTCCGTCTGTGCCTATCAAAAGATGCCAGCCCAAGCAAATCCCTTTACCAGGGTAGCAGAACAGAGGCAGGCAAGATTAGGGAATGAAAAGACAAATGTGGAACCTGGCAGAAAACCATGGCTGTGAAACACGTGGCCATGGGAAGCCTCCCTGCGTTAAAGACACTACATGATGTCTGCTGGAAGAACCTGGTGAGAATTTCCCATTTGGAATAGGATTTCATCTGGGATCAAGGAAAAGCCCGGGATATTCTCAAAGGGCCTTACCATTGGGCCCCCTGGGAGGATTGACAGGTGGGGTAACCAATCAAAACAGCAAACAGCTGGTACTCTACCCCTGAACACTAACCAGGGACGGAGTAATTAATGGTTTAAGACGCTAAATAATCCCTTTTCTCTCCTTTACCCTGTTAGGCCCTCTGCTCCCTGCCTAGACCAGCAGCAAGTAGACCTGGGGACTTGTCATCTGACATGGGGACTTGGAGTCTGTAAATCGGCTCTTTTCCTCTCTCTGCCTGGACCAACCCGCAAGTATACCTGGGATCCAAAATCTGTTCTTTTCTTCCGTTACTCTTCTCTCATTTTCTTAGTAAACTGACCTAACTGAACTGGCATGTACTTAAAAGTCTTCTTTTGTAAACATAGCCAAGGACGTCGAGAAAATCTAGCAACAGAACTGTTTGGTATGGAGAACATTGGCCAACACATAGCCTATTCCTCAGAAAGGGACTGAGGCACATGGGTAATAAGGCTCCCCAAAAGGGGACAGTACAACTGCAGATTCCTTGTTTGACCTTTCCGATAGTTGATTCAGCCTTTGTCCCAGCACACTCAAGCTTCTTTTGAGCACAGTGTCTCTCCCATTCCATTAGAAGTGGAATGCAAAGCTGAGAGAGACGTAAAGCCTCTCTAATTTACTGGTAAAAGCCATACACTTGCAAACCTTGACACTTCAGCTACTACTGGTAACAAATTATTTAGTATTCAGTTGATAATAATCATTTTTAACTCCATAAATGCAAATCAATGAATTAATAATTATCCCAAAGTTACCCAGCTTCTTAGAAGCAAACCCAGAACCAGGTCTCCTTATTTCCAGTTCAGAGTTGTTTCTTATATACCACAATCAATTAGCAATTCATTTTTAAGTCTAGCTCTGTACTACATGCTATTAAACTTTTTGCTGAGATTATAAATAGACCAGGTCTTAGAATCTGTTTGGAGTGCCAAGACAGACACAAATGAGATAATTAGGGAACAATAAAATCAAATTCTAAAAGGGAGAGCTACAATGTCCAGTTTGGAGTCATTAATCATACATGGCTAAGTTTAAACTGTTAAAATTGCCAAGTCTGCTTCCCTAGTTACCCACTATTGAAAGATGGAAAGGTGACAGAGAAGTGGTAGTTGGGTTAGCAGTCAAGCAAAGATGAAACTTAAGTCTGTGAAGGATCACCACTTACCTGTGACTTCAATATTGCCTGGTGGTATTTTTTTTTCCTTGACTTTCCAGTGTTCTGTGTCTGAAAGCAGCTTGCTTCTTTTTGGCTTCCACATGCTGATTAGACCAAGAAGCAGCTCCAAAGCACTTCCTTCCCAAAGCCAAACTAGCATTCTGTTATACCTAAGAGGCCAATCCTTTACTAAAATTAAAATAAACATTGGTAAAGTCCCTTCTCGTGATGCAGCTCACGACACATCCTCAATGGCACACTAGAGAATTTTCAAAATAACATGAATCTCATTACACCCCTCTCCTACTTAAAACTGGTCAGTGGTTCCCCATCACCTTCCACAATAAAGGTTCAATTTAAATGACACCGAAGGCCCACTTTTCTACATCGCCTGCCTTTTCCCCAGCCTTGCCCCTACATCTATTCTTAGCTACAGCCACCAAACTATCTGCAATACCATCACACCATCATGTGCTTGAACCTCTGAGCCTTGGCATATACTGCCTGATGCCCTTTCCCATGCCTTGGCCATGCAATCACCATCTCATCACAGACCTTCAGATGCAGAATGCAACTGACTGCTCAAGAAGATCCACTACTTATTCATCAAGGAGAGACATGATACCTCAAACTGCTGAACCTGAAGCTATGAATCCCATGCCAGGATTTCCTGAATACAGCCGTTAAAGGGCAATGTGCCCCCCTGTTCTCTCTAGTAAATTCCCAAGGCAAAGCAAGCACAAGACCAAAGATTGTGTCATAGGTTATTATGGATCCTATACTCCAGAGGTGGTGAGGTGGGATGGGGTGGAGGGCTGGGCTAACAGGGAGGATGGGGAATGGCTGAGTGCTTTATCATCCCTTACTTACAATTCCAAAATCCAAAAAGACCTGAAAACTGACAGTTTTTAATTCATTTGATGGCAAAATCTCACCTGACCTGAACCATTTGGCAGCAAAATCTGATCTGAAATAATGGGAATCTTCTTATACCTTTATCCCACTCAAAGTGAATTTTCATGCATTTCACTGATATATTAATGTGTTTGATTTCAGGGTGCTGCCTCAGACCCTGTTGGGGTGTTGGATAATATAAAATCAAACAAAATAAAAAGCTGAATTTTAGCCTTAAGGATTTTAGTTAAGGGATTGTGGAACTGTGTTTTATTTCTCAATAATTAATATCACACAAGCTCCCGATTTCATGTCTATGCTTGTGAGAACTATATGTACACTTTAAAAAACAAAACAATGCAGCTTGAAGGAATGCGCGCTGTGGAAATGTAAAATAAGAAATTTGGCCAGGAAGATTTACTTCACCCTTGACTATGTGATCTGATTTTTTTTTAAAGATTCATTTCTCTCCCCTTCCCCCCCCCCCCAGTTGTCTGTTCTCCATGTCTATTTGCTGTGTGTTCTTTGTCCGCTTCTGTTGTTGTCAGCGGCACGGGAATCTGTGTTTCTTTTTGTTACGTCATCTTGTTGTGTCAGCTTTCCGTGTGTGCGGCGCCATTCCTGGGCAGGCTGCACTTTCTTTCGCACTGGGCGGCTCTCCTTATGGGGTGCACTCCTGGCGCGTGGGGCTCCCCTACGCAGGTGACACCCCTGCATTGCAGCGCACCCTTGTGCGCATCAGCACTGTGCATGGGCCAGCTGCACATGGGTCAAGGAGGCCCAGGGTTTGAACCACAGACCTCTCATGTGGTAGACGGACGCTGGGCCAAGTCGGCTTCCCCAATGTGATCTGATTTTAACATCTCCCTAGCTGAACCCTTGTCCTACTACCTTCATAGGGAATGTGTTTGCCAATTAGAACAATGCAAAATATGTTGAACTGAGTCTGTTTTCCTGAAATCCTAGAATCCCTAGCCTAGCTTCTACATCTATCCTGGGGGCCAAATGTCATCCCCAACTCATTCATCAGGCCGCTGCCAAGTCCCCAAGCCCCTGTCCCTGGAATCTGGCCAGATATGCTCAGGCATAAGCAGACAGATGTGTGTTTGCAGCTCATACAAAGTTTTGCTTATTTCCTGGGACATGCCGCATACTTTCAAAGAAGAGAGAAAAAAAGTCTTTCTATATATTCACGTTACAAGGAACTTAATTTAGTTCTTGCAAGCTTCATTAACAGTGTTCCACTATCTCAAGGAATAACGTGATAATTAAAGGCAGCATTAATATACTTTTAAAAATCATTATCATTTCTTTACAGGCTCCAGAAGCAGAAAATCTTTTTTATAGATTTACCTATATTCAGAAGCTTAGTGTATATTTTCTTGAATCTGGCAGCATATGACCAAAGCAAAAACGATTACCATATTATTAAGCTATCACAGAAGGACAGCTATGAGATTAAATTAGGATAGTAATCGTATTTCTTCTGGTTTCCAAAATTTTCAGACTTTAATAACTGTTCCTAAGAAAATGAGTTATTTCAGATAATAATGGTGAGCACAGTTGAAGATTTGCTAATATTTCATAAAAGTTATTCTAATGTATAATTAAGAATGGTTACTTAATATGTATATTAGCCACAGGGGTACTGATGCAAAATACCAGAAATCAGTTGATTTTCATAAAGGGTATTTATGTAAGGTAGAAGCTTACAGTCACAAGGCTATAAAGCATAAGTTACTTCCCTCAACAAAGTCTTTTGCCACGTGTTGGAGCAAGATGGCTGCCAACGGTTGCCAGGGTTCAGGCTTCCTGGGTTCCTCTCTTACTGGAGTTCATTTCTCTCAGGACTCAGCACCTCTGCTTTCTCCAAGGTCAGCTGTAATCTATGAGGCTCTCTAGGCTTTGCTTCTCCCCACAAGGCCAGCTGTAGACTATTAGGTGAACGGCTTATTTCTCTTCCTGGGGCCGTCTCTCTTTCATGGAGACCAAGCTTTTCCATGTGCTTACTTCCCAGGCTCCAGCATCAAAACTCCAACATCAAAACTCCAACTCTCTTCTTTTGCCATGTCTTTTACCTGTGAGTTTGGTGGGGACTCAACGCCCCACTGATGTGGCCCAATCAAAGCCCTAATCATAATCTAATTAAGTAAATGTGAAGCTTCAGACAGACCAGTTTACAAACCCAGTATCTATTTTTGAAATTCATAACTATATCAAACTGCTACAATATGGCAGAGGGAAATTCCATTTCTGTATAGTGCAGGCATGGTTTCTGGTAAATGATTTGTTTTTGGAGAAATACATTTATTCACTCAACACGAATTTACTAAATCTTTACCATGTGTTGGGCATAGCATTAGGCACTGGAAATATAAAGACAAATGAGACACTCTCTCCCCTTCACATGGGATGGATTTGAGAACACTGAAAACAAGAATAGAAAGAACCAAAAAACCTTTAGGATTTAAAGGTAGGGTATCTTGTACTATACTTCTTTATTGGAGGGCAGAGTCTCTGTCTTCTTTTAGTTTCTAACACAGTTCTGAGCTTACAGTACATAGTCAGGTTTTCACTGAAATAGAAAACCACAAAGAAATCAATAAATCCATTATTAAGTGAGCTGCAGGGCAAGCCCCTTAAGGCATGCAACTTTTTCCTTTTTATATTTTTTCTAACTCACCACCTCACCTAAAGCTTGTCCTGACTTCAGAGAGCTCTCAAAAAAAATACTGTGTATGTGAATGTCATTCTTCCTACAACTAGATCATTAAAGCTATCTTTATGCATATGAAATCTGTGATGGCACTATCATATTTCTTCCATATGCACTCTATGAGTTACTATGGTGATTATAACTTATCACTGCACTCCGGTTATTTTTTAGCTAGTTGCAATATAACTACTTCTGTATTGCAGATGAGGAAAAAGAGCTGAGAATACAACAATAACAAGTTACCATTCAAATTCCAGTGCCATTTAAAAAACAAGGAGTGTGTGTGGGGGGGTGTGGGGAATAGGGTTTTTGGGAATCTCATATTTTTTAATGTAACATTTTGTGTAATCTATGTATCTTGATAAAAAAGATGAAAAAATAAAAGCATATTCACACTTAAAAAATACATAACATTTTAAATTGCAACATCATGGTCTTATAAAGAACTCTTCTATTGTCTTTCTTCTTCAAAGCTAGTTTCCATCTATAATTTCGGGTACACAGAAATATACTAAGTCCAGAAAATAATACATATCAACCCACTGACTTAAGAAGAAAAATTCTATCACACCTGCAATCATTAGGTTCTTTTAAAACTCCCAAATAAAAGCAAGTTGTGATGAGAGTATATGGGTATGGGGATTTTCCATAAAAGAGAACTAATAAAGTACACATTCTCCTTGGATTGCAGCCTATAGGAAATGAAGATGGCATAGCTAAGGTAACTAACAAATATAAATAAATATAAGTAAATGAAAATAAATGCATCCTGAATTACAAACTTCAAAAAGCAAAGCAATTGCCTCTGCTGTCAAATGTGGCCATGTTTTAAAAAGACTACTAATTTTTCTACAGTTAAGAATAGGGGAAATAATTTCAAGGCAGAACAACAACTTTGAAATTTATTTCTGGGTCATCACACCAGACTAATTAAATGTGCTTTCAAAATTACCTTTTTAGTTGTTCCTGATTTCTCACCTTCAGCAGGTAAAACAATTTAACACAGAGAATATAATCAAAGGAATGCAAGAAGAGGGATGAAATTTAGTGTGTAGTAGAGGGGAAATGGGGCAAGGAGTGAAGAGGAGAGGGGATGCAAAGATGAAGGATGAGGGAATTTATAGGTCACATCACTCAGTTTAATGCCTTCCATTAGTGGACCTTGAGTAATAACCATTGCTTCACCCCAACCGGGAATCAAGGGTAAGTTACATAACGTAAATATATAGCCAAACAGTCCCCCAGCCCCACTTCCTCAGCCTAGGAACAAAGAGCCACATAATATTTCAATTCCTTGGAGCGGAGATTTTCAGATGGTTTCAATAGATCCTGCAGATTCCAGAAATAATAAGGATAGCTAATATTTATGTAACTCTTACTGTGTGCAAGTTCTCCCTTAGCTAACTGCTTAGCTTAAGATAGGGGTACCATTATCATCCCTATTTTTGTAGATAAGAAAAACAAGGCACAGAGAAATTAAGGTTAAAAAGGTGGTGCATAGCAGAGTTGGGATCCTGCTCCAAGATCAATGCTCAGAACCACGAGGCTACACTGCTTCTTGGCAAGGCTGGTCCTAAGGCGCGCCCTCACGTTCTGGCTACAATAGTTAGTTTTGGACTCCAGAATACAAGTATAATACATAATATACTTTTTAAAGGTTTAAAAATGGATAATAGGGAAAATTTGTTTACATTCATTTAAAAGTTTCCATAATGATTTGGCTTTGCATTGTGCGATGCTCAATGGGTCTCCTTGTCTGCCAAGAACTGTGGGGGGTACAACCAGAATACAAATATTTAGGAGGAAGGCGGTGGAGCACACAGAGAGAATAATTGGAACTATGTTCTCTGAAGGAATCCTGCTTCTCTAGGATCTCCATAATCTTTGTATCTTAAGTATTTTAAGTAAACATGAAAAAGTGCAGATAAACACAACCTGTGGAATTCAGTAAGCAGAACAGTTTTCAAGTCAGAGACTTTTTTCTTAAAAAGGATTTTGGTGAAAGAACTAATGGGAATGCTAAACACTTAGGGTTGGTGGATCGCCGGTAAAGCCCAGACAGACTTGGCCCAAGTATTCAATAACCTATATATTAGTTACTTACTATGTGTAAGGCACAGCTAGAAATTGGCGGGGGTGGGGAACAAAATCAGTAAGAGGCTTCAAGGAACTCATATCCAAATATGGGGAGAAAATGTATTTTCTAAGATTTTCTACAACTTGTAAACCTACATTTAAAAAAAAATTAAACATGGACTTTGATTTTAATATTCGGCAACTGAGAATTTATTGATTGAATACCTATTATGTACAACTGGGAACCAGCATATATGTATGTAAGCCGTAAGTTCTCTTATGTCCCTTTAAAAAACAAAACTCATTAGAATAACAAGGAATGGAGATGAAGTGATTCAAACTGCCATCTTTGATCTTTCTAAGGCCCTACAGAGTTATAGTTTGTATCCTGCAATTTAGTAGTCAATTCTCTATCATCTGTATTACCTGCTTGTTAATCTTTTTCCCTCTCCAAATAATTATGAAAGTTCCTGATTAGGGAGACTATGTCTTATACTTCGGCAATGCTTATTAAACCATGGTCCCTGTGCTTCAGTTTCAGAGGGTGGTAAAGCCAAGGAACCAGAAGTGTTTACAAATAACTTGAGTCTTTTACCTCTGTTGGTTCAATGTCATGAGTACAATTTTTCTTAACCTTTCCTTTTTCTCTATCCCATCCACTGGCATCCCATATTACTGTTTCTTTTGCACTTTTTAAGTAAAAAACAAACCAAAAAACCCTCAGAAAACAATTCTAACTCTTGCATCTATCACAAGACTCTGTCTTCCATTTTTCCCTTTCCTTGTTTTTTCATAGGTATAATTCACATGCCATAAAGTTCACCCTTTAAAAAAAAAAGTGCAATTCAGTGATTTATAGTATATTCACAAAGTTGTGCAGCCATTACCACTACTTAATTCTAGAACATTTTATCTCCCCAAAAAGAAACTCCGCGTGCATTAGAAGTCAAATAACCACCCCTCTCTCCCCCACACCCATGCCCAGGCCCTAATCTACTTCCTGTTTCTATGCATTTGCCTATTTGGGGCATTTCATATAAATGGAATCATACAATAATGTTATCTTTTGTGTATGACTTCTTTCACTTAGCCTTATGTTTTAAAGGTTCATCCATGTTGCAGCATGTATCAACTCCATTCCTTTTTACGACAGAATAATATTCTATCGTATGAACGTACCACATTTTGCTTATTCATTTGTCAATATATGGACCTATGGGCTGTTTGTGATATCACTTTTTAAATGAAATGATTTAACTGTTGTATTAGTTATCTGTTTCTGCATAACAAATTAAGTTTTAAAACTTGACAAAAATAAACAAATATGAATTATCTAGTTTCTAAAGAGTCAGAAATCTGGGAGCAGCTAGCTGGATGGTTTCACGGTGTCTCAGGAGGTTTAGGTCAAGTTCTTGGATGGAGCTGCAGTCATCTGAAGAAGTCAGCCCGAACATCCACCTCCAAGCTCACATGATCGTTGAAAGGCCTGTTCCTTGCTGGTTGTTGAACAATCAGTTCCTGACCACATAAGCTCACCACAGTTCACCCTCTGGGTACATCGGTTCCACGTGCAAAACCCATTGCCCCAGAACCAGAGCGCAGGCGCAAAATGGCGGAGTGGGGGGGTTGGACCAGTCGCTCCCTCCACCACAAGAATGAATGAGCTGGAAAAAGAGATGGAATTGGCTAGGTGGTAACCCTGGGGCCAGATTAAACATTTGGAACAACTGTGGGAGCGCTGGGTGAAGCGAGAGGCTGCAGAGTGTCCAGCTTTTCTGAGTGTAAACACAAACCGGCAACCGGCCCTTAGTCTTCCCTGGGCCAGAGGAAACGCCGGTCCTCGGTGGCCGGCTGCCCCCCGGGCGAGCAGAGGGAACCTCATCCTCCGAAAGTCGGTCCCGGGGCACCAGGAAAGACCAGCACGATGCTGGCCCTGGTTTCGGCTGGGTAGAAGCAGCTTCCGGGCTCCCACCAGCATCCTGGGGGAGGTAAAGAGCCCCTGCTCCTTCTTTGGTGGTCGTTTTGGTTTGCTTTGGTTTTCCTCTGTGTGTGGGTGGTTCTTGGCCTGGCACATCCCTGAGGGACCAACACTGATGCTGACCTTGGTTTTGGCCCTCTGGGCAGAAGCAACTTGGCCTCACCCCAGTGTTGGAGGAGAATTACAGACTGAGCTGCAAGGCAACAATAGCGTTCATTTGTGGGTCTTAGAATTGCAATTCGGGGAGCACAGATTCAGGTAGTGACACAAACTGTGTCCCATCTTGGGGCTTTCAGGCTAAGGTTTTCAAGAAAAATAAAGACTATTACATAGCTGTTTGTAAAGAATTAAGATTGGTGGATATTTGGGGCTTTTCAAACGTCCTTCGAAAATCGGACAGCTTACTGATTCCTTCCTCTTGTAGTTGGTTCCTGGCGTCGAGCTGTCCTTAGAAACGTTGTTGCTTTTGATTTTGCATAGCTGAGCAGTTTGTAATACCTGGTTGAGATGTGGAAAAGAGTGACTTCCTGAATGGCCTCCTGACTCCATTTTAAATCTCCTAGCCATACTAACTACAATTTTTAAAAATCTCTGTTTTTTCAGATTCAAGGCTGTGCATTTAAGGGTAAAAACGAAACCAACCTTTCTGTAAGGGGCTGGAAGAAACAAGTAATTCATTTTACCACTGAAGACATGCTGTGTTGTTTTCATGTAGTTATAGGTATACTTTTTTGGCTTTGCACTACTTTCTGTAAATTCCATAAAACAAGGAAACTGTCATTTATAAACCCTGAATATAGGTAAAGTCCCTAGGAGGGTGTCAGAGACTTGACCTAAAAAGTGCTTAATAGATAAATTCATCTATTTATCCAACATTTATTCATTGGTTCACTCTTTGAATTCAACAAGTTCATATTATGAGTTCTTATGTCCATCTCTGTGACATGGTGGGATACATCAAAAAACAGAAATCGTGTTTCACCTCATTCTGAAGCAAAATTCAGCATTTTCTCTAAATGAGTTAAATTGGAAAAATTCACACCCTTTCCAAATTCACATTTGAAGACTAAAAGCAACATGTGATAAATGGGCTACTAAGGATTAACAGAAGATAGGAAAAATAGACAATATTTTCCAATGAGTTATGGTGGAGGTGTTGTTTGTCCTTTTCCCAACAACTTATTATAAAAATGTTAAACAGCAGAGTTGAAAGAATTTTACAGTAAGCCTCTGTATATCCACCACTTAGATTCTACTGCGAACTTTTTGCTTTCCACATATCCATTCATCTATCCATTTTCTATCCATTTTATTTTTTTATGCTTTGCAAAGAAAATTGCAGACATCAGTACACTCCCCCTAAATACCTCCACATACATATCATTAACTAGAGTCCAAAGTTTGTTTATAGATATTTTCTTGTATATAAAATTTTCACACAGTGAAATGCCCACATCTTAAGATTCGCTGAGTTTTGACAACTGCATACACATGTAACCCCTGCCAAGACAGAACATCATCACCTCCAGAAAATTCCCTCTTGTCCCCTTTCAGCCAATCCCCACCTTTCCCCTCCTGTGTTGTTATATTAGTAGTCTGTTCTATTTATCTCTTACTAAAAGCTCTTATGAATATTCTTGTCAAAGTCTTTTGGGAGACATTTACTTTCATTTCTATTAAGAAGGGAACTGCTGGGTTAGGTGTAAGTTTAGTTTTATAAGAAACTGCCAGAACTTTTTCCAAAATTGTTGTACCATTTTACACTCCTACCAACAGTGTATGTTCCACACTCTTGCCAACATTGGGTGTTGTCAGTCCTTTTCATTTTAGCTATGCTGGTGGGTGTGTAGTGATAGCTCACTGTAGTCTTAATTTGCATTTCCTTATGACTAAAGATATTGAGCATTTATTTCCCAGTACTTAATGGTCATTTATATCTTCTTTTGTGAAATGTCTGCTAAAGACATTTGACCACTTTTTAATTAGGCTATTCGTCTTTTTTATTATTGATTTGTAGGATTTCTTTATTAACTAGATACCACTCCTTTGTCAGATAGATAGTTTGCAAATATTTTACCCTTATCTATGGCTTGCCTTGTCATTTTCTTGACAGTGGCATTTGATGAGCAGAAGTATCATTTACCAATTTTAAAAATTTTTATGGTTTTTATTTTTTGTGTGTGGTTATTTGCTTTCTGTGACCTAAAAAAACTTTTTCCTATTTCCAAGTAATGAAGAGCTGCTTCTACATTTTTCATTAAAAGGTTTATGATTTTAGCTTTTACATTTAGGTGTGTGCTCTAAAGTCAATTTTGTTTCTGGTAAGAGATAGATGTCAAGCTGTTTTCTTTTTTTAGATGGATAACCAGGTAGTGCTGTAACATTTGTTAAAAAGACTCCTTTCCCCAGTGGATTGCTTCGGCCCCTTTGTCAAAAATCTGGTGACCATATAAATGACATCCTGTTCCTGGATTCTCTATCCCTTGATCTAGATGTGTTATAGTTTTTCTACAGTTTAATCTGTTATGTGTTCATGTGTCCATGTTGTAGATGCTTTCTACAAGGGAATATTTAAGGAAGGGATAATAGCATAGAAACTAAAAAGTAGAATAATATGCTTCTTAGCTGTGGCTATACATTTAATGAAATTCGTATCGGATTAAAAGAAATGCTTAAACTAGTTGAAATGAACAGCAAACGAACAGTAAGAAAAGTTGATATGCATTCAATAAAAGGCCTGATTGAAATCCAACTCAGTTTGACAGTGACCTGTCATTCATGCTCTTTATTGCTTACATTTCTATAGCACTTCCATAGCAGAATTTATTAATATAATAATACTCATTGGTTGTCTAAATGCGGTTCCTTAACAGTCATTTTTAGATTTCTGTCCTTTGACAAACTCAAATAGGAGTTTATAGATAACAGTGACACAAATATTATAGCAGAATGAATTAAAATCACATTTGGGCCAGATGTAGTTTAATGCAATAGATGTTATTGGTTGGAAAAATATATTTAGAAAAAAAATCTGATAAATTTGTTACTAAAGTACTACTATAAATATATATATAACTTAAAGAGTCATATCCCTTAAGAAGGGATATATGTACACACACACACGAACATATATATTTGTCTTGTATAATGGGACTCTAAACCTATTGGTTGTGTTTCTGTTCATTATTAGCAGTAATTCTAAAGTGGGGGGGGGGGAATAACATCACTCTTAAAATATCTTCTATTTAATTTCCCCATGGGAGAGGTGTTTGTAATCTCTGTGTGCTTATTGGTGTGCGTTAAAACATGGTTCATGTGAGTGTCTGTGATAGTCAGAACTGTTGGCCGGAACATGGGGCCCATCAGGTTTTAATTTTGGACCCCCTCACATCATCCCCCCATATCACCAGTTAACTTCTTTAAGAGAAAACTCCCAATCCATTATCAAAATAGTGAGTGTCAAAACCTGCTAGAAATATTGAGTGTACTTTATAATAAGGTGAAGAAGGATGGATTAATATAACCACTACTAATTAAAGTATAAAACATGTTGAGGTGGTGGTGATTGTCTAAATATTCATGTTTTTATAGGAATTATATCTATTAGTTTTGTAGAAAAATACAGATGTGAGGATGATTGCTCTTGTTTCTTGAAATAGCAAAAGAGTACGCTAGCTTTAATTTATTATACTGAAATAATGTTTGCCCAGGGTCTACTATTTTTAACTTATTCTGGAAAATCTCTTTTAAGTGAAGCAAATACACTTAACAACATGAGTTTTACTATTTTCAATAATGGAAAATCCCTACTTTGGGAGAGCTGGTATGAAAAAATAATGTCTTGCTAACACTTTAGTCTAATGTTCAACATAGTTGATTACTAAAACAGGACGATAATTTCTTACTTCTGATGAAGGGCCAAACATTTTGTACAAAGATGTTTTGCAACTATAATTACACAAATGAAAAGTTTACATCAAAGTTTTCATGGCAATATTTCCTTAACCTTCTGGTTGGATGACACATGTATGATCCTTTTTTTTAAATTACATGATTACATGGAGCAGGTAACCACAGGATATAGTCATGGTATTCATCAAATTTTATAAAATAAATTCCTTAAACTGACACACTAAACTACATCCTTTGAAATATTGAAAAAAACACTGTAATAAAAACTGTGCTTTATTCTTGTTTATCATAAATTCTAGCAAAAGCAATGAGGATAGAATATTTATTTACCCCTTAAATTACTATGGGTGATTAATAAATATAGGACAATAATATATTGATTAAGCATTTAGCTTAATGTGTTAAGCATTTCTGGGGCAAGGACTTTGGGGTTTTCAGCTTTTTTTGTTGTATTTTTGGTTCTCTCCCTGCGATAGGTTCCATTTTCTTTCTCCTTAGAATTGACCTGCAGTGTATGATTTGGGTGGGAACACGAGTGTCAAACAGTCCAAAAGATTGAGAATTGAATTGAGGATGCCTGGAGAGTAGTTGGACCTTCTGAGTTACCTAGCTCAAAGAAAGCAGAAAAAGAACTGGAAGGGAAACTGAAAGCTTTACTTAAGGCTCCCTCAGAGAAGTGCATATACCTCAGTGGGCAGAGTTAAAACAAGTCAATGATAACTCCAACCATTTTATATTTTAGATAAATATTAATTTGAACCATATGAAATTTCTTGTATTTGATCATCATTTCACCCATAAAGACAGCAATTCCATATGGTTCAACTGAATATTTTAAAATTTAAAATACTTGCTATAAAGTCTAAGTAAAGATTTGTGATCGCTGTAAGTATATGGTGATGTGTATCCCAAATACCTCATCTTTAGCTTTATCTTAAATGCATAGATAAAGTGAGCGTTTTTACTTTTTATAATTCAGGTTGATTGTGTTTGGAAAAGATTTCAAAAGCTACAGAAGCCTTTTATCTTCCCTAATCTCCAAATGCCTTTGTGCAAAATTTATTCTTGGAGTTGTTCATTCAGAGAGATTTCTGCCATTTTAAATTTTGGGCCAAAAAGGTAGCAAATCTCTTAGGATGGTAAACATCTTAGAATCACTGATTGACGTCCATTAACTCTTATTTTTCAGTGACTATGCTGTCTTAAACAGATATCAAACATGCTCATTGTTTCAAAGGCAGCCACCACAACCAATCATTCTTATTATTGATTTACCTTCCCATTTTCATCTGCATTCAAGTGGTTGTCAGCAAAAGCCAAATATATTTCTCTGTGATATAAAAGTCCTTGAAAGATGACAAAGTAATAGTGATAGGAAGCTGTTATTACTAACCCCTTAGCTATCATTTCTAAATATATCACAGAGTGCATTGTAATTGTTTTGCAGACATGCTTCATGCAACTGTAAGTATGCTCTGGGACTGTTCATTTCAAAGGACAGTATCCTCTGTGATGTTGAAAGAGCCTTGAACTAAGAATTCCTTGAGAAAGTATTTCCCTATTTCTTAGTTTAGTCATCTGTAAAAATGGATACTAATTCCTTGCCTACTTACAGTTACTGTACAGAAGCTATAATGAGGTTATTTACATGGAAATGATTAGCAAATTTAAATGCACCAACTAAAAGTGGAGTTATTTAGTGAAAAAAACAAAGGGAAAAGTAAAAGTAAAAGGAATTTAAAAGGGAAGTGCTCTAAAATTAAGTTAATGGCTAATCTAGAAAGAAAACTTCTAGCAAGCACCCCACACTCAGAATAGAAATAAGGTTGGTATTTGGCTTATGTGGCAATACTTCTCAAGTTCAAATTGACAGTGTTCTTCCATCCATTGAAGAGCTGGAGATGGGCAAGTTGTGAACTGAGATGGGTGGTGGAGAGGGGAGCAGAATTAGAAGGTATTGCCTACTGCCATTGCCAAGTAGATGGTGGCAAGGTCCATCCAAACTTAAGTCTCAGTGGCACCTGTGCTGAAGTTGCTTTGTAGCACAGTTCTCTTTGAAACCTCAACATCAGTTAATTCTGCTTTGCTTCATTTCTCCATCTTCTCCGTCATCTTGAAAATGTAAGCTTCAGATAGCCATCCTCTCCTGTACTCTCATCTGCAGGTTCTTCTGGACTCCCTCTCCTATAATTAAAATTTCTATTGCTCTCCTCTTGTGCAAAGTTTTCTACCAACCTTTGGGACCCTAACATAAAGCCTAGTCTCCGTTTTTACTTCTATCCTAGAGTCACCCCCTCTGCCTCTTTTCTTCCTGAAACCCAGTCCTCCGTCCTCCTAGTATATTCCTGCAGCCCTTGGTGGCAGTTGCTCATTTTGCTACATTTCAGTCTGGAGACGGGTTCAGCATCCTCCTCAAAGTCCCTGTACCAATTTCCAAACAATTGCTTTCCTCTCCAGTGAAAGGACCATCAACTGGAGGTGTTCACTCCAGCCATTAATACTTTCCTTCAACCATCATCTTTGTCATCTGTTAATGTCCTGCTACTCCTGAAACACTGAAAGTCTGTTCTTGGTATGTAGTCTTTTCCTCTATACCATGTGCTGTCATTGTCTTTCATGTTTTCAGAGTTGATATATGTAATCCTAGACTTGCCCCTCATCCATTGACTTTCTTTACTCCACTTTGGCAATGGCTAAATCTTAGACGTTGTCTTCATCACCCTTCTCCAAATGCTGTCTTTCTGTCCCTTGGCCTTCTTTGGGTTCTTCAATGTATTCATCCCACAAATATTGGTTTCATATCTACTCTATGATAGGTACATACTAGGTGCTACAGATGCCATATGGGCAAAGCAGATGGAACTTTGAGATATAATAAGTACTTATTAAGTTTCCAGCATTGTGCTAAGAACTTTACATTCATTATCTCCTTTATTCCCACAGTTCTAAGTGGTTGGTACAGTTATTCTTATTTTTTACAGAGGAGGATGAAACTGAGGTTTAGAAGGTTATATAATTCCTCCAATATTGCACTAATTATAGTTGGAGGAAGTGATATTTGAACCTAGATGATCTTACTCTAAAGTGCCAATTCTCAGTCTTCATACCAGAGCAATGTAATTGTTTATTCTACACCCTCTAAATTGTTGAGGACAGAGACTCTTAGTTATCTTTGAATACCCAATTTCTGGCACATGGTAGATATTTAACTAATCTTTTTTCGCTTTTAAAAATCATTATTATTGAGGTATAATTTATGTCTAAGAACTTTCATTTATTTACACAGTACAGATGACTTTTGGCAAATGAATATGACTGTGTAACCACCATCCCCATCAAGATATAAAATATTTCCATCTCCCCAGAAATTTCCTCATGTTCCTTTGCAGTTAATCTCTATCCCATCCCAAGCAATCTCTGATCTGATTACTATCAGCATTGATTTCTTTGGCCTGCTAGGATTTCAAATATAAGAAATCATTTGGTAAGTACTCTTTTCTTTGTGGCTTCTTCAGTCAGCATATTATTTTTAGATTCATCCATGTTGTTATGTTTATCAGGAGTTCATTCATGTTTGTTACTGGGGAGTAGTCCATTGTGTGAATTTATACAATTTAAACAAATTGAATTATAAATAAAGCTACTATGAATATTTGAGAATAAACTCTTTAATGACTGTTTTCAGTTCTCTTGGGTCATATGAAATGAAATGGATCACAGAAATGTGTGTCATGTGAAAATTTGTATGTGGGCCTTTATGAGAAAGTACCAAAATTTTTTTCAAAGTGGTTGCAACATTTTAGACTCCCATAAAAAATGAATGAGTTCCAGTTGCTCCACATCCTTGATAATACATTGTATTGCCATTATTTTTTCTTTTAATTTTTCATTTTGAAATAATTTGAGACTTACAGAAATAGAAATTCTATTTGATTCTTTTTATACTTTCCATTTATCTATGACGAGTCACTATCTGTTCCCCAATGAAGACTGTATTTTCCTTTAATTCTTTAAGTATGTTTGTAGTAGCTGCTTTAAAACCTATATGTGCAAATCCAATATCTCAACCATCTTGGATTCACTTCATTTTCTCTTGACTACCTTTTTTCATGACTATGGTTCACATTGACTTAGACCATTCTATTCTGACAATTTTAATTAAATATTGGATATTCTGGATAATATGTTATAGAGACTCTGGATTCTGTTATCTTTCCCTTAAATGTGTTGATCTTGTTTAACTGGTATTGCAGTTACTGGCCAATCACTTTGGACTTGTGTAGATTTAGTTGAATGTTTTGTTAGTCCAGATCTGTAAAAAACCTACAGCATCCCCAGGACCCTCTTTACGTCTTTACTTAGTGGAATCCAATGTCCAAACTCACTCTTTCCTGTGGAGCTTTTCAAGGTTAGTTTTAGACTTTAGGGGACTGGTCTAACGTAGGTCTTCCTCAAAGACATGATCCTTACTCCTAAGGCTGGGTCTTTTCTACGGTCACATTCAGGTACCAAGTTTGCTAATAAGGTGTTACTCTGGTTAAGCTGTCACATCTACATCCCCCAGCATTATTCTTCCTTCAGCACTGCTCAACCTGAGCGCTCTCTGATCCACTCTCAAGTCTGAACCAGCTGCTATGTGGTAAGACTTGGATAGTCACACTTTGTGCGTGTATAGCCCAGCCCTCAACCCAGAGTCACAAAGACAATTCTCTCTTCTCCAACCTCCCACCATATAAATTCCAACTATTTCAACTGCCTCGATCCTTAACCTGTCAGTCCTCAACCCAGTGAGACTACAATCATTTCGGGGAGTTTCCCTTCTCTCAGGAATCAGTCTTGTGTTACCTGTGCCCACTGCCTGAAAATTGTTGCCCTTTTTCTGTGTGTGTATACAGTTATAGTTGTTCATGTCAGAAAGGATAGTCTGGTAGCAGCTATTCCACCAGGGCTGGAAGTAGAAATGACCTACTACATCTCTGGTGAATAAATGAAACATAAGTAAAAGGGATAGGCAAGAGAAAAATCAGAAGTGTCTTTTTCTTTCCTTTCACAGGTTTCCATATAGGATCACAACTAAGAAGTTATAGAGGTGGGAGGGATGCTGTAGCTATATTGGGGGGCTATAGGACTATGGCTAAGAGAGTAAAAAAAACTTTATATTTCTTCTGTAAGAAAATCAAGACGCAGAAGTTAAGTGACTTTTTCAGGTCCTCAGTGACCTGAGTTAGTAGCAGAATTAGGACCAATACCTAAAATAATGGTCTCCAGCTAGTTCTCCTTCCAGACTAAGCTGTACTCACCTGTAAATGATTCCTTTAATAGGTGGTTACTTCTGGGACACTGGAAGTTACATTTCTTTCATTTTTAACCCACTGATTTGAAGTTTTAAAACATTACCATTTACAATATAACTAAATGTACTTTATAACTCTCAGTGACATGGGTATCCTCGATGGCCACACCTCATGAGTTGTCAGAACATTTCCTGAGCTGCCTGTCCTTCCTGCACAGTTGTTCCAAATTGGAATTGTCTCGGCCAAACTGGGATATCCAATCCTTACCTGATTCAATTTAGTGATCTTCCAAATAAGAACATAATATATACAACAGTAATTTATTCTGAGAGGTTGAAGAGTTTCCTAATTATTTGATTTTGTTTATACCCTTTTATTAGAAGCTCTATCCTAGGACTTGCAGCACAAAGTAAGACAAGAAAGGCATTTTCCCCACCTGCCAGCGACTTTACAATCATAAAGGAGATGGACATAAACACAAATACCATACCATAAAAATAGGTTGAAGCCTGCTAAACTACAAGATGTGAAAATAAGTTAGTTTCATTTTAAGACCATTTAAAAACTAAATGAAAAATACCTAGATTACTCACAGTCAGATACAAAATCACAAATAGGTATTTGTGTGTGTGTGTGTGTATGGCTATACACAGTTTTAAAAAGAGAGGTGTATATGCATATATATGCACACACATAAATACATACATACAGGTACATTATACAAGAGAGGTAGTAGGAGGAAGAAAGTTTCATAAAGTCACCAATTCATAGAGAAATATTAAAATTTTATATTTTACAAAGTTTTTGGTAAAGACATGAATCTGACATTTTGCAATTCAAGGCATGTTTGCAGATTTATGCAATTTTAAGTAAAAAGGATAGCATGAAATTATAGATAAATAGAAGACTTTGAGGTTCAACAGATTTGTCTTAATCCCAGTTCTGTCACTTAATAGCTGTGTGACCTCTGGCAAGCTACTTAATTTCTCTAGGCCAGTTTCCTCATCCTTATCATTGGGATAATTGTTCCTACTTTATAGAATTGTTAAAGCTTTAAGTAAGATAAAATTTAAATCACTTAACTCAGTGCCTAATTCTAAATAAGTAAAAGGCATTTTAAAAATTACTATCAGTTTATTTCAAACTTGCTATTTGTCTTGCTGATGTAAGGATTAAACTTCAGCCTGTAGGCCTAGGTCCCCTCCTAACTTCACAGAATATTCCATATATTTAAAGCTTATAGGTTCATGGCATGTCTAAAAGAAATTATATTTTTTCTAAAAGATGGGAATTTATGTGCATAGGTGAACTGAGTTTATCTGGTGACCACTTCCACAGTAGTTTTTCTTTAAAAGCAAATACAGGACAATCACAGAAAATCCTGGAGCAAAACTGAATTCTTGCATGGATTAAAATATAGCACAGTTATACTCCCAAGTTTACATTCTGTGGGAACAGCTCAGTCACAGCAGAGAAGAAACACAAAGCCTTTTTTTTAAATTTGGGGATAACAGAATAGACCAGTTCAGTTATGGGATATGGTTTCACCAAAATGTAGAGAGGCTAGCCAAGGGCTTAAGCCTTGGGGAAGGGTCTGAACATATGAGGAGCAGCTCCTCATGTGAGTGTACTACTAGTGACAGGTTTGGCCACCAACCACCCCAAGGGATTCTACGGCCATGAGCATGAAGGACGGCTGGTCTCCTGGACTTAAGGAAGCCAGGGAACTTGGCCTTGAAGTTGATCTGCCTTGGGAGATCAGACAGTTTCCTCTTTAATGAGCTCAGCATTTTTAGCAGTTTATCATTGTACCCAGAACTTCCCTCATTTTACTTCCTGATTTCTCTCATTGCCCTTTCCCCTTTCTTTGTTTTTTTTTTTCCTCAGTTCAGTTAAATCTGTTGTGCTATAAGAGGTGCTACAAACTCCCTTCCTATCACTTTGATGTGTTGATATTTATGCTTATATCTCCTTTTCCCAAATAAAATAGATTTACCCTCCGCTTTATACTGAAAAGAATATCCATCATTTCCTGTACTTTGGAGACTATAATCACATGCTTGATCATAAAGAAGCAGTAGTAGGGCGGCGGACTTGGCCCTGTGGTTACGGCGACCGTCTACCACATGGGAGGTCCGAGGTTCAAACCCCGGGCCTCCTTGACCCGTGTGGAGCTGGCCCACGCACATTGCTGATGCACGCAAGGAGTGCTGTGCTACTCAGGGGTGTCCCCCGCGTAGCGGAGCTCCACGCACAAGGAGTGCATCAAGGACAGTCACCCAGAGCGAAAGAAAGTGCAGCCTGCCCAGGAATGGTGCTGCACACACTGAGAACTGACAAAACAAGATGATGCAACAAAAAGAAACATAGATTCCCATGCCGCTGACAACAACAGAAGCAGACAAAGAAGCTGCAGCAAATTGACACAGAGAACAGACAACCGGGGTGGGGGGGAAGGGGAGATAAATAAATAAATGAATCTAAAAATAAAATAAAAAAGCAGTAGTAGATCTGGAGCTTTTATTTTTACTTTATTTGCTCAAACTCTGTCTTCAATTAAATACTCAGTTTAGGGTCTAAGACTTCTAATTCATATCTAAGATATTTTCTTAAATCGTAATACACTAGTCCATGTCTATCATCTGCTATTCTAAACTCCAGCTCAAAAGTGACTTCCCTCAGGAAGACATTGTGAATAATATAACCCAGTTTACAATGTGCTTTTGTCTTCTGAATACTAGGGGTTTTTATTGGCGCCCATTTGAAAACCAATTGCAGCCACATCTTTTAGATATGCTCAATTATATATGCATAAAGACTCTTCCTTGATTCTCACTAAAGACATAGACAGGTGATAGGTTATCACTACTTTTCTCCCATTTTTGTTACATACATAGAAAAAGAGGTTTAAAAAGGTTAAATGACTTGTGCAAGGAACATAGACAGTAAACAATGGAACCCGACCCTTCTGGTACTCTTTACCTGGGCATCTAACAACAATTCAGGGACTATTTATTTCTTAATCTGTTCCCTTTGATTCATCCATCACCCCGCAGGTCCCTGAAGTCGTTGACACCTGGCTTACACTGTCTCTCTACACCTCAACTCCTGTCAGCCTCCTGGAAGGCTTTTAATATCCATGTGGGTGTCTATCCGGCAACTGACACCCGTATGTTCTTGACCTTCTTTACTCCAATAATCCTATGCCTTTACTAAACTTCAATCACCCACTTCCATGACCACATCCAAAACTGGATCATTACCTAGAAACGTTCAGTATAAGAATATTAAATTTATACATTGTTATGGGTTGAATAGGGTCCCTCAGAAAGAGAAGTTGCAGTCCTAACCCCCAATAGCACAGAATGTGACCTTATTTGGAGATAGGGTCATTGTAGATACCATCAGTTAGAGAGTATGGTAGACCTACTCCAATATGTCTGGTGTCCTTATCAAAAGAAGAGAAAAAGACAGAGACACATAGAGGAGAAGGCCATGTGAGGATGGACACAGAGACTGGTGTTAGATATCTACAAGCAATTGAATGCCAAGGAATGTCAGCCACCACCAAAAGATAGAGAAAAGGCCAAGAAGCATTCCTCTCCCAGAACCTGCAGAGAGAGCAGAGCCCTGCTTGCAACTTGATTTTGGACTTCTGGCCCTCAGAACTCTGAGAGAATAAATTTCTGTTGTTTTAAGGCACCAATTTTGTGGTGCTTTGCTATGGCAGCCCTAGGAAATTGACAGACCGCCTATCATTTTTGATTTATTATTTCCACCAAAAATTCCCTGAGCTCCATGCCTGCATATGCAATTTGCAATAATCCAATCCAGGCGGGACTAACAATGGCCCAGAATCTTCAGGAATGAAAGTCACCAGACAAAGAACCACAGCCACTGAAGTGCTTGCTGAGGGTGAAGGGAACGTGGAATGGGTAGTGGAAGAAGGTAGTGATAAATAGGAACTTCAACCACATGACCAGTTACAGAAAAGAAGACTGTAATGGTCATGAATATTTATTCCTTGTTTGGTTATGATTATTTCTTTCTATATACATAAAATGAATGTCTTTGTTTTCTTCCCTAGTCTTTCCCCTTATCATATGACATAAGTTCATTAGTTTCATATCATAGTATTTAAGGATGTCAAGTTTGAGAGTGAATATTACCCAAGAACTGGCACTGTATTCTGGAGGGATTTAGTGCATTTCCAGTTGTACACAGGACAGTTGAATGTTGTTAGGTGGATATATATATATATTTATTTATTTATATATATATTTATATATATGTTATTGTTTTTATTTAGAGACTAAGTATGGGTTCAGGTGATGTGTGTGGCTGCCAAGTTGAGAAGGGGTGGACTGTGATGGTTAGGCCAATGTGTCACTCAGCCAGGCAATGGTGCCCAGTTGTTTGGTCAAGCAAGCAATAGGCTAATTGTCATACAAGGGCATTTCATGTACTTTAATCATTAGAGTTGATTGCATAGATGGCTGGTTACATCTACAATCAACTGAGAAGACTACCATCAGCAATGAGTAACTTTCATGCAATCACTTGAAGGCCTTAAAAGGGGAAGTGATTTCAGTGTTCAGAGAGAGAATTCCAACCTCTACTTCAGACAGCCAAGCATCACCTGGGGACCGCATCAAGGACCTTCATCAGAGCCCCTCACTGCAGCCTGCCCTGTGGAACTTGGACTTGTGCATTGACATGGTCACATGAGACAATTTTATAAAATCTCATACTATTTACAGATATCTCCTGTCCTGTTTCCCTAGGGAACCCTGACTAATAAGACCCCTTGGGCAGGTCCCTGTTCAAAGAAATAGTTTCCTCATATTGAAAGCATTAATGGATATTTATTGAGTAAGCACAGGGTGATTGACCCTGGTTCTAAAAATACTTCCCACTAAACAATGCTCCCTGGAGAAATGTTAATCCTTGTGGTTATTTATTAATCAAACAATCAAAGATGTGTACTGAATATTTTTCATATAAAGGAATTAGGTTGAATACTAGAGGATACAAAGAACTAAGAGACACATGGTTTCCTTCCAGGAGCGTACAATTTGGTGGGGGACGCACCCCTAATAACCATAACTGGTGTACATTAGGGACTTAGTGACAGGAACAGATCATATGTATAGAGGAATTCAGATGCGGAAGAGACCGGTTTTTGTGTATTTAGATAGTTAACAAAGGCTACCTGAAGGGCAGATTGACTAGGGTCTTGAAATACAGAGAAGACTTAAGTGGAAGAAATATGTGATAAGGGGAGGGAACTTGTCTCAGATCAGGTGGCCACACTCATATAACAAGCTCAGGACTTTTTTCAGAGCTCTGCCCCCAGAGTTCAATTGCATTAGGTGGGAAATCTGAGAATCCCCGGATCTGAAAAATTTCTGAGTAGGCAGATTCTTGAAAAGATGAAACACTGGCCTCCTGCATAAAGCCAGGCTTTGCTGGAAAGCTCTGAGGACCTCACTGTGCCCTGCTGTCAGTCCCGTCCATGCGTGTCACAAGAAAGCACAGTAATTTATATAATGCCTTGTCCTCTGTTGTCAAAGAGCTCGCAGCTCAGGTGCTGGCATCCAGGTGGGCGAGGGACAGGAAAGCACTGATGATAATGAGGGGTCAGGGATGGACAACCGAGAAGGCAAAAGGATAACGATCAAAGCTCATTTTTTCTCTCTCTTCTTGCTAGAGTTAGGGTCATGGTCTGAAATCATGGGAATAATCTGACTTAGGTGAGTCCATTCCAAGCTGCTGAAGGTGTGACCCAGTGTGTGTGGAGGGGTGGCAGCCGAGAGAGCAGTGTGGGGTGGCCACTCAGGCCACCCATTCCCCACCTCACCTCCGTGCTGGGGCCCCTTGAGGCAGGGGAGGGTGAGGTAGAGCATGGCCAGGGAGGGGGCACCTTCCAAATGTGCATGACAGAGCTGAGCAGTCATTAGGATATTCTCCGCCCCTCTATTTTTTTTTTAACTTGCCCTTCTCTTTCCATTTGTACTCTCTTGCCAATCTGTCTTCACATGTTTCTAGGAATCTTCTTCTCTCACTTCCCCTTCTTATTTCTTGTACCCATGGAGGGTGAGTTGAATGAGAGAGGAGCGGGATTGGTTATATTTGAACATGCAGAGATAGCGTGCAAGTGGGAGGCACAGTTAAGAGAGGGAGAGGAGGGCAGGGAAATGATGAGTGGCCCTCAGCAGGGAGTGGGCAGGCTGCCCCGGGCCTGCGTGGGCAGGTGGGCTCAGAGCCAAGGTTCTTTGTGGCTTGCTGCTGTCCAACCAGCCTCTGTCCAGAGCCTGAACCCTGGTCTGTACTGCTAAGAGTAGGGCCACAGCCCACCGCAACACGGGGAGGGTGGCCACAGCCTTAGGCACGTGGGACAGAGAAGCTCAGGTTCTGTTCTGAGCTCCCTCACACCTGGGCATGGCACTGTTTGAACACTCTCATGACCAAGAGCACGCTGCTTCAAGAGGCAGTTCAATTCATTTTACAGTCAATGCAAATAACTAGAATGTTCTCTTACAGCAAATTATCTTCCACCCGAGTCTTAGTTCTGCCCATTGAGGAGACACAAAACAGGCAACTTTGTCACCATGTGCATCCTAAGTTTCCTTTCCTCAGGGAAAACACCCACAATACTCCAGCCCTTTCTCTTAGTCAAGCTTCCAGACCTATCCCCATCCCCGTGCTTCTCATCTGGGTCTGTGCCAGGTCACTGATGTCCCTCAGGACGTGCCCCATCTGGATGCTCCAACGTTCTCTGGAAGTGGAGGATGTTGATTCCTTCAAGTGCTCCACAGCACGCATACAGTCGGTGATCCTGTTGGCTGCTGGGACACCTTCAGCGCACTTTCAATTCACACGTCCCCACTGTCAACCCAGAGGCTTTTTGTACCTGACCCTGATTGCCTGAGTTTCCCTGACCCTATATTTATGAATTTCGCTTGTAAAGTCTCACAGGAGAGACTTTTCCTAGAGAACTACCATCTCTACAAATACTTCTCATCATCCTAATCTGTTGAGATAATTAAAACCATTTATATGAACTGCTTGCCACTTAAGTCTAATTATCATACAGCACAGTAGTGATCATTTACATCATTAGCTCTGTGTCAGATTAGTTTTCAAGGCTCTGCACCAAGTGCAAGGTTGGTTTCTCCCATAGCAGTGTCACCTGTTCACAAGTCATGTCCATCACAGGGAACGGCAATGCAGAAAGCAGCCTGGGCCGGGCGGCACACCACTCTCCCTCCCTCCTCCCCCCACCTCCCATCCCACCCCGGGCTCTTCTCTTGTGAATCTCTGCATTCTTCTCTGAGCTTCCTTTTGTTCTGAGTAGTGTTTGGGAAGGGCCCCCACACCCTGGGGTGGAGGTGGGCAGCAGGGAAGTCAGCTCCAGCTGCTGCTGCCCCTGAATCTGTTGGAAAGAAGCCAGAAGGGAAGTACCAAGTTGGTGGCAAAGTACATACAAATACATGGTGGGGGGTGGAGGAGGGAGGGACTACAACAGAAGAAAGTCTAATTCTGAAGACAGGTGGGACTGTCTAGAGAAGGGAGATGGCCAGCCTTTGTTATCTTGATTCATGTCAACCCTGAGCCAGGACCAGAGAAGGCTTAGCATCTGTGGTGGTTTGAAGCTGTGTGCGCCCCAGATAAACATGTTCTTAAAGTTAATCCAATCCATTCCTGTGCGTGTGAACCCATTGTAAGCGGGACCTTTTGATGAGGTGACTTCATTAAGGTGAGACCCACCTCAATCAGGATGGGTCTTAATCCTATTTCTGGAGTCTCTTATATGAGAGTGAAGTTCAGAAAGAGAAAGCTACGGAAGGCAAGAAGCAGAAAAGGCACCCAGGAGAAAAGCAAGAGACCAGGAGATGCCGTCGTGTGCCCTGACATGGGACAAACTAGGGACCAAGGATCACTGGCAGCCAGCTCCAGGAAATTACAGTCTTCTGGGAGGAAGCTTTGCCTTGATGGTTCCTTGATTTGGATTTTCTTTTAGCCTCAAACCCACAAGCTAATCCATTCCAATTATTCAAGCCCACCCATTGTATGGTATTTGCTTAAGCTACTAAAACAGCATCCCTGACTCACACCCACATGCCCTCTCTACTCAAAAGATCTCACTCTGCCAAGGCAGGACCAAGGCCCATCAGAAGCACTCGTGGTATTTTCAGTTTCTGTTTGTTGTCCGAGGGTAACACTGGACTTAAAACTATTGTAACTGGTCTTGTACTAACAGACTGGAGCGGTCCCAGCAAGAAAAGTAAAATATGGGGGAGAATGCTGAATCCGTCTATAGAAAACTTCTAATAATGGTTTTTAAAGTTCATAAGAATTCAGATGTATGTTGTTCCAGTTATCAGTTCCTGCATTAAAAAATACCTCAAAACTTCATGACAACCACCATTTTATTCCATCCCCAATTCAGGCAGGGCTCAGTTGAGAGATTCTTATATTCCACATGACAATGAGAGGTCACCTGGTGGGATTCTGCTAGTCCAATGGCCTGGTCTGGAGAGCTGAAGATGGTGCGTTGGTGGGGATGGTTAGAAGGCTAGGTTCGGCTGGGACTGTCAATTGTAACACCTACATGTGGCCTCTCCAGTAGGGTGGTCGCAGGGTAATCAGAGATCTTACAGAGTAGCCCTAGGGTCCAAGAGTGGAGTGTTCCAATGAACAATGAAGAGGCTGGCCTTTTATGATCTCCCTTAGAAATCACGTAGCATCATCTCTGCTGCACTCTGTTGGTTGATGCAGTTGCAAGCCTGCCCAATTCCAAGGGTGGGGGACATAGACCCTACCTTTTGATAGGAGGAGTATTAAAGAATTCATCACCATGTATTGTAACTGCTGCACATGTGAATGTATATTTGTGTGTATGTTATGCTAGAGCCACCCCTATAATGCAGTTCTTAATCACTAGTACCTCACAAACTTTGGCATTCAAAGAGCTATGTGGTTTTGGAGGAGGAAGACATCACTTCCTGCCCAGGCATCAGCGGTTTCATGGATGAGGTCTGATATTTATGCCAGAACCCAAAGGATAAGAACTGCATCACAGATGGCGATGGCAGATGGACAGGCCAAGCTGAAGGCGCCATGGCAGCAGAGACACTGAGGCAAAAAGAGCAAGAATACACAGGTCAAGGCCCTGTGGAGGCAGCCACCGGGGAGAACAGGTGCAAAGAGAGGCAGGAGGCTATGATGCAGAAAGAGATGGTCTCAAACACAGAGGTCCCCAGCACGTCAAATCTTTCGAGGACAAGGATGGGACATGGCAGGCCATGGTTATTAGCACAGTCGAGGAAATGACTTGGTAGGGTGGTGGAGCCTTGACATAATTCATAGGCAGAGAGAAAGAAGCTGGCAGAGAAAGAGCAATTGAAGAGTAAGGGACTCAGAGTCGCTAGAGGACTAAGGGTTCCAGGAGGCTAAGGGTCTGAGGGTGCTGAGATAAAAGACTTCACCTTGAAACTAATGAGGTGCATGTTTGCGCAGGAGTAAAAACAAAGGAAAATAAAGAGATGGTTGATTAAAAGAAGATTTTGAAGTGTAGAGAAGTAAAATTGAGGGATGGCTTCAATTCTCTAAGTAGCAGGTGACATTATTTAATTGAAAAGTGTGACATTTTCATGAGCGTTTCTAAGCAAAATATGATTTTCTTTTTATTATAGAACTTCAGTAAAGTAGGCAGATGTGCAGCTAGGTATTATACCAAATAACTGTACAATTCAGTTCTTCAGTTTTGTTTATTTTTAATGTTTTTCTTGATTACAAAAATATGTTCATTGTGGAAAACTTGAAAAGTATAAAAAAGTACAAAGAAATGAAAGTCACCTATATGTTCCACTGTCACTGAAAGACAACTGTAGGAGCTGGCTTCACTTCCATGCTATCAATCTACCATGCAGATACCACTCCGTATCTTACATCCTTGAGATTCTACACAGTTTTGTTCACGCTCCAATAATCTTCAAGCACATTTTACATGGCTACACAGTATCCAAACTGTAGATATATAACTTAGTTAACTATTACCCTATTTGGGAACATATAAATGGTTCCTGATTCTTCACTATTTTTAATTTATATAAGCCAATCCATATAGAAACGTTTATGAGCAGCCTTTGTATAACTCTTTGCCTGATTATTTTTTTCTTAGGATGCATCTCTCAGTTAACGCACACAAACTCAACTCACACCCACTTAGGCGTCTCACTGACTGTTGTCAACATTTGAGCCATCTAAAAAAGAAACAAACAAACAAAAACAACGCAAAATAACAACAAACTTGGGAAAGCTCAGCTGTCTTCTGGGCTTGGCATATTGGTATCTTTTCTTCACCATAAATGAATGTTTTAAAGAATTAGGGCTCAGAAATGGGACCTTTCTAAAACTTTCCTTTACCCTCCGTTTCCTCATGTAAGGGGGTGGGTGGGTGGATGGAGAACTCCTTGATCCAAGGTGCCTTCTGGCTCTGGGGTTCTGATCTTTCCACCGTCTTAAGAGGAACCAGATCGCCAGGAAAGTATTTCAGGGCTCGCTTTTTCCTAACCGGCATTGGTTGGGATCAAGTACGAGGGGGATAAGGACTAGGTTCAGAATGGGGGCTTCGGGCAAGCAGGCCTCCTTCCCAGAAGCCGCGTCTCCCGCCCCCCCGAGGCGCAGCTGGCTCCAGGCCAAAGCCCCTTCCCAGGGGTTACTCCACGCGGGGGAGGGCGGCCGGGAGGGGCCCGCAGAGCCCGGGGCGGGGGTCTGGGCGCCCCTGAGTCACTGCCGGGGCGGGCCGGGTGGCGCGGCGTGAAGGGCGGGCGTCGCCTCCTCGCCGGGCCAGCGCTCTTGCCAAGTTTGTGCCCCGCGGTCTCCGCCGCCTCTCGGGTTACCTGAGCCGGGCACCACGTCAGCACCACATCATCTGGGCTTTTTCTTTTGCCACGGAAGAGGCAAAGAAGGGCGGAAAAAAAAAGAGAGAGAGAGAAACCAACTCGCCGGCGCGGGCCAATCACAGGCGGGCGGCAAGCGCACAAAGGGTGCGGGCGGCGCGCGGGGCGAGCGCGAGAAGGGGGTGCGCGGCGGGCCGGGGGCGGCGGCACCGGCTCCCGAGCGCGCCCACTCCGGGCGCCGCCCTTCCCGGGGGCGCGGCTGCGGCGGCGACTGGGACCCCGGCGCGGGCGGCGCGGCGGCCTCCGAGGCGGCGCGCGGGCAGGTCACCCGAGCCGGCCGAGGGCGGGCCGGGGCGGCGCCGACTGGGGTGCGGGGCCGGCGCGCGGCTCGCGCTCTCGGCCGGGTCTGCGGCGGCGGCGGCGGCGCGCGGGGGAGGAAGATGCTGCAGTCCCTGGCGGGCAGCTCGTGCGTGCGCCTGGTGGAGCGGCACCGCTCGGCCTGGTGCTTCGGCTTCCTGGTGCTCGGCTACCTGCTGTACCTGGTGTTCGGCGCCGTGGTCTTCTCCTCGGTGGAGCTGCCCTACGAGGACCTGCTGCGCCAGGAGCTCCGCAAGCTGAAGCGGCGCTTCCTGGAGGAGCACGAGTGTCTGTCCGAGCAGCAGCTGGAGCAGTTCTTGGTGCGGGTGCTGGAGGCCAGCAACTACGGCGTGTCGGTGCTCAGCAACGCCTCGGGCAACTGGAACTGGGACTTCACCTCGGCGCTCTTCTTCGCCAGCACCGTGCTCTCCACCACAGGTAGGAGGCCCGGCGCCCCCCGAACCCCGATCCCGCCCGGGGCCTCTGCGCTGCAGTGACCTGGGCGGGGGAGGGGAAGCCGGAAGCGGACGAGGTGGCTTCTGGACGTGACTTGGGTGTTGCCGCCCGCACCTCCTGGGAAGGGGTCCCCAAAGCGATCGGCCTGGATGGCCGCAGGGACTTTACTTCCTTTCTCTTTTCTTTTCAACGCCAAGTGTAACGGCCGGCCTCTGTAGCATCCTGGGCGCCGGGTGAGACCCGCTCTCCGGGGCTCCAAGGGCGCTCGCCGTCCTCACGCATCTCGAGGGCTGAGGCTGCGGGAGCTACTGAGAATACGTTCACAGGTCACCTTCCCGAGGGGGCCTTCTCTTTGGAGGGTTCATAAATATTGCGGCCCTTTTGGTCCCTGGAGGTGGTTTGGGGGGACAGCCGAGTGACATCACTGTGCTCTTCGCAGGTGACCTCTGAGCGGACTGGCGGATCGCGTTTCTTTTCGGAGTTGGACGAGGGCTGAGGGAGAAGGAAGGGGGGCATCAGTTGCCTAGGATCTGGCGAGGTGGGGGCACCTCTGATTCAGCAGTTCTCCCAACTTTGAGTGCTGGGTTGCCCTTAAACTTTGAAGCGCCACTTTCCCGCACTGCACAACCGGCCCGTAGCGCCCCAGTGGAGGAGCGCCCGCAGGTGAAGGCTGAGGCCGGGCTGTGCCCCAGAGCACGGAGCGGTCACTGTGGATTAGGTCAGTGAAGAGGGGCGTAAATCGATATTCAGACGCTGGGCGGATGCTCAGAAGCGTCCCGGGCAGTCCCTTCCTTTCATCCATGAGGTCGAATCCTCGAACAGTCCGTCGTGGCGTGGCACAAGGTCACACACTTCGCAGTTACCAGTGTAGACCCAGAATCCGGGCCTTGAGGTTTACCTGCGAAAAACGTTTTTTATCAGCCTGCCACCGGCTGCATCCACCACCTATACAGGTGAATCAGCATCCTCTTTGTGTTACTCCAGCACTTCCTTCACCCCACCCCACCCGCTGCTCCCTTCCCAGGGTTTATTTGTTTGTAATCCCCTTTCTGCTAAACCCGGTTGATTGTTTTAGTAATTAGTTGGTAATAAGTAATACCCTCCACTGTCCACGTAGAACATGCAAAACAGTCTATTCACAAACCTGGAGTGAATTACTAAACTAATGTAAGTTTACTCTGAAATAAAAAGAAGTCGAATTCTAGCTTGTATTGTGATATCTTAAAATGTGTTAAATGTAGCCCTGAGTAAGACCTGCCATCTCTTTCCTGAGAATGTTTGCTCCTTTGCCAACCCCACCCCTTGTATTTTTATTTTGACTACTGCTTCCATCTTGTTTACCTAGCTCTGTTCCTCAGATCACTTGGAAGTCACCAAGCCTTTCCTTTCGGGTCCGTTTGCGCTCCATTGAAAATCAGGCTTTCGCTGCAGAGGTGTGTGTCCGCTGGGCTACAGAACGACTACAACTGGGTCACGGGGTTGGGTAAACATTTTGAAGGATGAGGATATCTTTTAGTACCTTCCTCATAATAACACTTTGAAGATAGAACAAAATGAGAATAGTGTTTGAGAAAAGAACTGGGAGAGCAAACAGTTTCTGTTTGTGCCACATCAGTTTGCTCTCCCTGGGTGGCATTTCACATCGTTGAAGCTCATTTATAATCTCAACATCGTATGCACCTAATTAAATTCTCCAAACCTTGAATAGACTAGTATTTCCCAGAGTCCCTCCCCCCACCTTTTTTAATTAGGAAAAAAATGCAATTCTTGTATAAAAGGGGTAGGGATAGATGTCTTATTATTGGTATTCAGATTGCTTTGTGGTTCCTCAGAAAGTCTGTCGTGCAAACAAGAGTTCATTTAGGAAATCAGTGCAGGGGCACTTAAGGACAAATTAAATGAAAAAGGTGACTCTTGCTTTGGCAAATTAGCAAAGCAGTAAACTCTTGTTTTAGTAAAACTATTCTAAACCAAGGATACTCTTCTGTTGGTTTTGTACTGACCCGTTGTCTGACAAATTTGGTGTTCCTTATGGTATGAAAACTCTGGTCCCAGAGTAAAGCCTGCATATGCATTATTAGAAAAATATAATCTTTGGAAAAGTGTCAGACAACTTGAGTGAAATTGGCATTGTGGTTTAGGTTTCTCCTTCAGGTGGATATTAGACATGTAATGCCTTTTCCCCAGACTCTTCTAGCACTGTGGATGGCAAATCCCTGAGATAACCATCACCCAGTCAGTCCGTACCCCCACGCTGGCTTGTTCAGAAGGGGCCCCATAGGCATGGTCATCACTTGTAAAACAGAAATGTCTTTACATCAGAACACTCTCACCCCAGGAAGTACAAGCTTCCGTTTGTGGAAGGAGCTGGACGAAGCCTTAGGTTGGTCCTTCAGCACTGGTCTTTCCATTCTCTGCTCTGCGGAGGACCACCAGTAACTTCCAGCAAATCATTTAACACATCCGTACCTCCCCGTGAATACAAAAGATAAATCAACAGCTCCATGGGAATCATATAAGAATGAAAGAATCAAAACACTTGAGCTTTTCAAGCGCGAAGGGCTATGTAGATGAAAGATACTATTATAGAATGCAGTATTTTCCACACACTTTTTACACTGTGATTTTTTTTAAGCATTGAGGAAATAATGTCTTGGTGACACTTGGGGAATAAGATAATTTTTATTAACATTATCTTTAGTAGCCTTCTAAAGCTTTGAACAGTCTTGTTCTTTCTTGAGATCAGATTGTGATAGCAATTTGCAGTAAGTTTGTTTCTTTAATCTTCCTAAGCAAGGGCACATCATAAGGCTAAATGTTTGGTAAGAATATGGTCTATATTCATATAAATATATAAGCTGTCACTACCTTTTGCTGTTTTTATCGTATGCTCTCTGTTGACCTGGGATCCCAATTACAACTGTGTCCCTTTTTTTTCATTTGTAGCCGTGGTGCCTACTTAGGATGCTGTTTTAACCCTGTTTATGAAGAAATGTTTTAAAACTCTTATTAAAGACTGAAGTAAAGGAACTTAATTGTGCTTGTTTGATAGTAGCCTTTAATTTAGTCAGGTGGGGAGTTACTACAGCATTGGTAGCTTTGAGTAAGAGAAAGAGGGAAAAGGTAATGGAGGATGGGGTGGGAACTGGATCAAAAAAATATACATTACCTGACATAAAGAAGTTTTATGAGCTTGACACGTCAGTGTGGGTAAATAAAATTTTGGGACACAGCCACACCCATTCATTCATTCATGGACTCTGGCTGTTCTCACGATACAAGGCCAGAGTTGGGAAGTTGCCACAAAGACCATATGGACTGCGAAACCTAAAATATTTATTATTTGGCCTTTACAGGAAAAGTTTGCTGACCTTTGCTTAGAGGGAGCTCTAAGTCAGAATAATTCTGGCCACTTTATTTTACTGTGGAAAAGTCACGTTTATCTTCTGAGACTTTTTTGTACTGCTCTTTTAAATGAATGGTATGTAACATTTAAATTATGCCCTCGCCTCCCCTCTCCTCTCCAAATAAAGGATTAATTCTTACAGGCTGTCACTAGCTTTGGGTCCAATTTCTGATTTTTGTTTTTTAAACAAAAAACAGAAAGCTACACGTCACGTTGGGATTACCCACCTAAAATGTGTGGTAAATACTGTATTATATCTATATCAGAAATGATAAGAAGGAAATTTCCACCAAGAGCAAACAAGCTCTAAGCAACCAGGAAAGAGATCTCAAAAAGTTGATGCTTATTCACGTAAGGGGCCTCAGTCTCCATTCTGGGCCTTTACATTTAATTCTAACAAATGAAGTTATGTGGTTTTTGAGTCCATCCCAGGTGAAAGAGGGGAAGACACAGCTATAGGCAAATATAAGTGACAGGTCATGAAAAGACAAATAATTCTAAAAATCAGAAAAATAATGATATTTAAAAAATCAAACTCACATTTATGGGATCCTTTACTTGTGCCAGGCAGTATTTACATGTGTTATCTTCCAGGTATCAAAGAATCCAGTGAGTTGTAGGGATCATGATCCTGATTTCTCAGAGGGGGAAGCAGAAGTTTAGGTTGAATCATTTCTCTCCCTAGATCACAAAGCTAGAAATGACAGGGTCTTGATATGATCCCACTGGATATGTCTGATTTAAGAGTCTGAGCTTTTCTGGGGTACTCAAGATTTTATTTCTAATTGGAAAACAGAACAAAAAACCACATAAGCTCAAGAAACAACACTTCTAAGACATTACCTTTGCCACAGACAATTTCATATACCTGAAGAGGATACCATTGTTTTAGAACACATTATAGTATTTGATAGCCTTGAATCATAAAAAAAAAAAAAAAAAAAAAAAGTTCTGCATGCTTTTGTTTAAGGCAGGGAAGTATGCAATAAGTTCTAGAAATACTTGTACCATACTGGTCAGAGAGAGCAGATGTTTAGTGTTTAAATGTGTAATCTATAAAACGTCTCAGTTCTTTAGTGTTTTGAAGTGCTTTTTTTTTCACAACTGTAAATTTGCTGTTATCTATGCTTATTTTATAGTACCTTGAACATTCCGTTACTGTTATAGATGACTGTTGTAATTAAAAGAAATTATGTCTTTGTTTTTATGACATAACCCTAAGTTTTTGTCAAGAACCTGGTCTTGGGGTTGTCCCATTAATCTGATGGGGAAACCCGGTTCCTTTTAGGTTAAGTTATTGTATGGCGCTGCTCCTCGGACTGCTAGAGATGGGATAGTGTCTATTGTCCAGAGAGTAGACTGCTGAAGCCCACGGCGCTGAAGCCCAGGAAATTGTCAACACTTAGAATTGGTTTGCCACATAAAAAGTTCAATTTCCTATAGTTCAACATACTGTAAGTTGGTTTCAGTGAGTAGAGACACCATCTACCTCATATGCTCTCTTCGACGTCCTCAGAGTTGCACTGTGCTAGATCTTATTCTCAAGAAACCTCTTTGAACCGCAAGGATAGCCAAATTCATGAAATACTCAAGAGCTTTACCAAAGGGGTTTTACTTTTTCTATGAGAAACCTTGACTGTTGGCTGTGCCTTGTTCACATTGCCAGCTGATGGCATGAGTTAAAGGCTGACCCGTTATCCAAAAGCAGGGAACCTTAGCAGTTTTCTTGACACCTCCCCTGCCATGACTTTTTTAACTCTTGGACTCAGTTTGTGCTCTGTCTTTGCTCATTCTGGGAGATCCCTTATTCTCTTTTTAATCCTCAGAATGGTGGCCACACTGCCAGCAGCACTCTTCCCGGCGGTGCCCCTGACCCAAGGTCAAAGTGAAGGAGGAGAATGGGGAGTCAGAGGAGTAGAGGGGGTGCACCTGAAAGACCTGTGCCCCCTCTCCCCAGCATGCATCAGACAGGCAGAGCTTCTTATCTGTTGTGTTTGAGGCATCCTCATGCTCCCTTTCTTTAATTTGCCAAACAGTCAATTGTTATATTAAAGAGATGAATTGGGTTAAGTTAGACATTCGTAGTGTTCTTTCATCTCTTTGATCACAGATCAGATTGTATTGGCAATACTTTTTGTATTGGCTGCTCTAGCCAGGGTTGGCTTGTTTTGTGGTAGGAAAAACCTGTTTCGGGAAGTCTTAGTAGGTTAATTTCTTGGTATCCAGTGAGGGGCTCTAGACAGAAAGCTCCCAGGGGTCTTGGGAGATCCACATAATCCAAAGAGTTGATATAATCATGGCTGGTGGGTTCTCGTGGATTCTGGGGAGAGAACACAAAACAAGTGGCATGTCTCTAGGAGATTTTAAAAGACGAAAAAAAGGCTGTTTTTCATTTTACCCAGTGTGGTCAACAGATTGTGTGGTAAAAATAAGAGCTGGGAGGCATTAATTGTAAGGCTCGTTCCTAAATCTTTCAGCTGCTCTGTGAGTTAAGCTCTTTAACCAAGTTGATGCCTCAGTCCTCCTTCCACTGTTCTATTGAAGCCTCTTGAGCTTCAGACTGTGGTTTCCTTGTTTGGCTAGCAGCACAGTCCGAGGACCATCTCTAGTCCAGATGTGCACTGAGGAGGGGGAGGAGGCCCGACTAGAAAGGGAAGAGTGTCCGCTGGGGCGTGCTGAGCTAGGCGAGTCTGGGGCTTGGGGCCACCTGGAAGCAGGTTCTCCTCCCAGTTCCCAGCCCTTCCACCATTTCTTCCTGTTCTTTGTCCCCAGCAGAGTTAGTCTTCTACCCGCTGGTCCCCAAAACACCTTGTATGCTCTCATAGCACTTGCTACCTTATACTGAAATACTCTGTTCCTGTCACAGCACTTGCCATCTTGTATTGAAACTGTATTCCCACAAGAGTGATCTCCTAGAGGATGATCTCAAGGCCTCATTACCACCCTAGCACTCAATAAGTTCTCAATAAGTGCAATTTCAGGCACATTTCCTACCATGTCTGAATGCTACCTTTTTTGTAAAATAAAGAAGGTTCCAAAGGAGTTATTCTTGTCAAGAGACCTTAGTATGATTTCATTGTCTTGATGAAGAAACCAGACATACTGCTTAAATGACTTTTGAGGTTATTCATATAAAAACAATTCTATCTGAGTACTTCATATATACGCAGTGCACCTGGTGAGGCCCTCGGTGAATGAGAAGTGGCTCTCACTCTCAAGCGGCCAGAATCTAAGGAGAGGAGAAAGGCATTCATTTTCAACAAATACCTAATGAGCACTCATGTTCACCAGATACTTTTCTTGGCCGTTCCAGATATAGTAGTGGAACAAGAAAAATTCTTGCCTTCCTAGTGGGAGGAGAGGGGAGAGACAATAAGCAAGATAATTAAGTAAAATGCATAGTATGTTAGACAGTGATAAGGGCTAGGGAAAAAATTAAGCAACAAAAGGAAATAGGGAGTATACCTTAGTTTGGGCTTGGGATGGGGCGGATGGGCGTGGTTTCCATTTTAGATAAGGTGGTCAGAGAAGGCTTTACTCAGAAGATGGTGTTTGAAGGTGATGGGGAGCGAATTATACAGCTTTCTGTGTTTCAGAACAAAGGCTTCATATTAGAGGGACAGCTGGGAAGCCATTGTGTCTGAAGCTGAGTGAAAAGGGGGAGTGATGAGGTTCAAAGAGAAAGAGTGGGGGCAGAGTGTATAGGGGGAGTTGTGGGCTCTCTGAGTGAGGCGGAACGCCCTGGGGGATTTTAAGCGAAGGGCTGCTGTGATCTGGCTAGTTTTAACAGGTTCCCTGTGGCGGATGAGGGAGCACAGGGTGGATGTCCAGGGCTTAACTGGGAGGTAACTGCGGGTGGATTGGATGTGAGATGTGAGAAAAAAAGTAAACAAGAAGGACCCTGGGGCTTTTGGCATGAGCACCTGGCAGAGTGGAGGGAAGGCTGTGGAAGGAACAGGATTTGGGAAGAGGATCTTGGGCTTATTTGTGGACCTGTCGAACTCAAGGTCCCTACTGGGCAATGTCATAGGGCCATATTTACAGTATAAATAATAATGCCTTCCCTTTGTGTAGTATGTCATGATTTGAAGTTATATCACACACACTGATAGAGATTAATTCTCACTGCGGGGTTAAAGGAGGCTTCTGGAAGGTGATATATGAATTTGGCGTTGAAGGAGAAAGAGAATGTCAATAAGTAGAGAAGATGAAAAAGATATTCTAAATTGAAGGAAAAACATGCGCAAAGACCAGGATGTATGAATTCTCTGGACTGAGTTGCTGTTTGATGAATACATTTAATAATAGCTTGCTTCCAAACTAAGAAAGAGCATTTAAACTATACTATTGTTTTCTAATTTAATAGTATTTAAGATTGTGTGGAAAAGGGCAGACGGATTTGCTTTATATCTTCTTAAATATAATAACAAGATATTTAATACTTGAAACAATAATTAAACAATATTCAGATTATATATGGAGTCTAAAGAGAAGCAATAAATAAATATCTTCAGTAAATAAATAAATTTCAGCAGTAGTTAACATTAAGAAAAGTTACCAAGGAACGAATCTAGGCAGTTTCTGTTTTTAGGAAGCAAATAAAAACAGGTATGCATTCTTTATTCTTTTTTATTTTTCCCTTTGCACAACATATAAACACATTTACACCTTGTAGTAGTGTGTCAAAGGGGAAAACTATCATCATGATTCTCAGAAAAACACCTGAGTAGTTTTCATTTTCCGCCATATGTTTTAAAATTTGCTAATTTACTTTTTGAAATAAACCCATTAGTATAACTGTTGTACCCTGCTAATCCTTAATGATCTAAATATCTTCTTCTTTTTCTCAAATACTGCATTTTTTTGATGTACCCTCACCTTCTGAATGACAAGAGGGACAGTGAAATGTTTTAAACGAGAGTTAGAAGGTAAAACATTATTGTAACTAAAATTCTTCAAATGCTTGAACATCCATCCGTTACCAAGGCACTCAATTATTTAAAGACTGTTTAGGTAGATTAAGTTAATTAAAGAAGCTGGAGAGGCTGTTCCACAGCTGCCTACATGCCAGACTGACTCACTTATTTGAAAATTCATAAAATTCTGAGCAAGGAAGAAAATTCTGAGCCCCCATAGCACTACCTACCCACCACCCAGTGTTCTGACAAAAGGCACTCAGAAAAATAGCATATCGCCCACAGGCTAGCTCAAACACATGTATCTTGCAGTGGAAAGATGCAGTTACACACGCTGAAACAGCAGGGAAGAAGTACTATTCCACATAAGCAATTTGACACCATCTGACCTTCTCTTCCCACTACTGCAAAGCATCTAATGTTTAACAGTCAAACTAAGATGGAAAGAAAAAAACTGAAAAAATTATAATTTTAAAAAAGCAACAAAAAGCAAACTTTTGCTAGTAGTTTATGGTTGTGATATAAACTTAGGTTTGATCTTTCAGCAACTCTGGTTGAACACCTGTTATTTGTTCACTCATTCTTCTGTCAGATCTGTTGTAGAACCTCTTTAGTGATTTTTAAATTTCATTTATTATACTTTTCGCCTCCAGAGTTTCCATTTTTTAAAAAAAATTTTATCTTTATTGATATTGTCTGTTTTATACATTATCATATCCATTATTTCTTTAGTCAAGCGTTCCTTTAGTTCCATGAACCTGCTTGTAATGGTTGGTTTGAAATCTTTCTCTGTTAAATCTGACTTCCAGTCATTCTTACGGGCCATGACTATTGCCTGGCTTTTCGTTTTTTGTTTTCTTTTTTCCTAGCATATGGGCCATACTTTCCTGTTTCTTTGCATGCCTTGTAATTTTTTATTGGAAACTGGACATTTTAGGTAATATATTGAAGAAACTCTGCATGGGTATTAGGCCCTCTCCTCTCTCAGGGTTTGTTCTTGTTATTTGCTTATTTAGGTGTATTGGAGAAAAAACAGTGCTTACTGGGACATGGAGACTGATATGACCACGGGCAGGGAAAGAATTTATTGGGAAGCTCTCCCAACAGAGGGGGTCTGGAGAACAGACTTCAGCTCACTCCTGGAAGGGGGTGAGGGATTTGAATTTATACAGAACTTTCCTAGGTGGGGAAATGATAGTTGGTGGGAGGGGGTTGAGGATTGGAGTGAAGTGCAGGGGCCAATAGGAAGCCCTAGAGGTGGAAATTTTTCTTGATGGTGACTAGAAGATAGTGGGTTAGGGAGTTAGGGTTTCTTGGCATGCAGATGTTTCTTTGATCTGTAGGGATTTTATCTCCCTCTGATATGCAGGTAGGGAAGGTTTCCATTTCCCTTTACTCCAGTCTCTATGTGGTTTCTTTGTTTAACCTGTGGGGAAGTGCCGTGCCCTTAGGCATGTAGGTTTATGGGGGATGGGGTTAGTCTTTCCTCAGTGCATTTCAGGGGAAACTGAGCTATAGCTTGTTAATTACTGCAAACCTCTAACAATGTGTTTAGATTTGGGATTATTTTAATGAAGTGGCCCCCAGCCCCCAGTCTCTGATGTGGCTCCTCAGGAAGGCATGGTTTTGCAGATGCCCACAATCATCCTGGGATGACAGGGCTACAGGTGGGCTCTTTAACCACGCCCAGCTGTTAAATTCCAACAGTGCCTTGGGGCATAAATTTCTGAAGGCCAATCCAATCCAATTATGGTTTTTTGGAGGAAATAGTTTCCCAGGTCAGGTTTGATAATTTGTTCTTACCCCAGGAGGGCTCCTCGTAGCCATCTTATATCTGGTTCTTTCCTGCAAACTAGTTAGCCTACAGGCTAGGCTGTTTCTTCATTAAATCTGTGATTATCCTTCCAGTATCCTACCCTCCAGCCTCCACTGGTTTTGAGTGAGCTCTTAGGTTTAAATTTTTTCATGCTCTGTTTGCAGATGAAGCCAGTTGCTTTGGGAAGAGACCTCAAGCTTTCTGTTTATGGCCAGTTTCAACCTCCAGGCAAAATTCTCTGAGCCATGTCTCTAGAGCCTGGTGGTAGGGACATTGGCAGGCTTCTCTCCACGTGACCTCCACTCTAGCTGAGCACCTTGTGGAGGGGAGACTATAGCCTGAGTTCCTCTCACTTCCCTCTCCAAGCATGGAGCCACTGCCTCCTGAGCCAGGAGACGGGTTCTTTGGGCCCCACTTTCCTCTGTGTGCCATTCCCAAGGTAGACCCTCAGTTCTACAAGTGGGGGACTAGGTGACAGAAGGAAGCCCTTGCTTCTCAGCGGCCTTGCCCAGGACTTAACCTCAGCAGCCAGCAGCTGGAGACAGGATGAGAAACCCTGACATCTGGCTCCTCCCAGAAGAAAACCCTTTTGGCTCAGAGCTGGGGGCAGAGGGAGCCCTGTGTTCTTGGCTGCAGCACTCTGAGCTGGGAGAGGGTAGGAAGCAATGGGCCTTGGTTCAAATACTACAATCTCTTGCCTTTCCTACTGAATATTTGTAGATTTTCTTGAATACATGTTTCTTCCTTTGCCATTTACTCCTGGTGAGGCAGGTTAGTATTGGGAAAAGAGAGAAGATCTGGCAGACCTGACAGAGAGCATGGCTGTGAGACCCCGGCTGGAAACCACCTTAGGGAAGGCTGCCACTAAAGGACAATGCCTGAAAGACCCCACCGAGACCCTGGCCCCGAGGTCCTATTTGGAACTCTTTCCAGGGACAAAGGGAAGCCCTGGATACCTCCAAAAAACAGGCCTCCTCCATTGGCCCCCTGGGAGCTAACAGGTGGGGCAACCAATTGGAACAGCAAACAGCTGCCCCCCCCCCCAACATTAGGAAAGGGGAGGAGAAAGGTCTTAAGCCTAACCCATCCCCTCCTCTCCCCCACGGGCATCTTACCCTATAGCCTGTCCCACAATCCATGTCTCCGGTCATGTACTTACCTCTTTTCTTGTTTCCTTAGTAAACCCTTTGCTCCCTTGCCTACCTTATGGTATGTCCTTAAATTCTTTTACACGACTTAAGCCCACAACCTAGAAGCCCAGAGCCCAGAGCATTATGCTAACATTAGGACCATTTCTAGAGGCTTTAAAGGGATGTTTTAGATAATTTTGACCAGTTCCACCATGGAACAGGTTAGTCAAGCATTACATTGTAATGCCAGAAGTTGATCTCCCCTGAACACCTATTATTTGTAAAGGTAGTCACAGTGAGGCTAATAAAACATATTTGACACCTAAACTGGCCCATTGAGATTTACTCTTTTGCTTCACTCAGAACTGTGTTCTGTGATTTTTCTTAGTCCTTTCCTGACATGTGAGGCTTGTGTTGTTGATTGAGGAGTGGTGGTAGAGTATATGGCCATGGAATTCCTTTGCCATCCTCTTTGCTGTCCCTCTTCAGTGTTCCAGTCTCCGCACACAGCCATCCAAGGCGCAGTAGCATCACAGAGAGTGTTTCCTTGTGATCACGGGCGTACATGCCTTTTTCCATCCCTTATGCAGTGAATGGAGTTGTCATCAGACTGTATTTTTAGTGATATCAGATTGAATTAATATTAAGTTAAAAAGTACAGTTGTGGTAGTTTGGAGCTCTGTACCCCCAGAAAAACATATTTAAACTCAATCCATTCCTGTGGGTATGAACTCTTATAAATAAGACCTTTTGATGAGGTGACTTCAGTTAACTGTGGCCCACTTGATTCAGGATGAGGCTTATCCAATTACTGACGGCCCTAGAGGGAAGTCCACAGAGGGAGCAAGCTGCCACGGGGAAGCTAGAGTCAGTGGAACTGGGAAGAGAAGGGGAAAGCCAGGAGAGGCCGCCATGACAGAAAAGCCCAGGACCAAGGATCACCTGCAGCCAGCCCCAGGATGCCGGAGTCTTCTGGGCGAAAGCATTGCCTTGATGACGCCTTGATTTTGGACTTCTAGCCTCAAAACCATGAGCCAATAAATTCCTGTTGGTTAAGCCAACCCATTGCATGGTATTTGCTTTAGCAGCCAGGAAACTAAAACAATAGAACTTCACTTTGCCATCACATGTGGAGGATTTGGCAAAATCGGAGTGTGCCCATGGGGGTACATCACTCAAAACATCTAATGTTGGTTTAGCTGTTGGAAGAGGATGAGAATCACTGCTCTGAGGCAGACTTTAATTAGGCCTACCTCGTTGTTTCTCTTTTATTATCAGATTTTAAGCCCAAATGTTATCAGCTCAAAAGTAGAAAATAATTACTCTAGTTTGTACTCTGGTACCTTGAAGAGAAAGTAAGCAATAGGTGAGCTCACCATTAATTTAATTGTGTTTCTCCTTGCTTGTGTACACGATGGTTTTAAATGCTACTCTCCCTTTTATCTAAGAATACACTGAAGTCACCCACACTCGCCTCTTCTATTTTGCATGTTTATAAAGAGCAAAGAGGTGGTATGTGTTGGAGTAAGTAATGAGACCATTTGTTTTCCAGTTTTTCCTGCCCCTACTTATTTCCTTATCTGTGAAATGAAGCTGGACTAGAATCTAGCTAGAAGTTCCTAAAGAAACATCTTGACTGTAACACATTATGCTCATGTCTGTGTTCCCATTAAATGCTGATAGGCTCTGCTTTTTCCGAAGCAGGTAATTCTCTATTTCCCGTTCAGTGTAGAGGGAGAGTGTCCAGAAACTTCAGTGACAGAGACTGTTTCTGAGCTTGGTCAGAAAGACCCTTGAACTCGTCCCTGCAGAGGTATTGTAGCTCAACCTGGCCATAGACCTGGAGCCACATGGGACCTGCAGCAGCACAAACCAGGTGGTGTCTGCCCAAGAAACCACAGCACCTTGCACCCCTCTCTGCTTTTGTGCCACATGCATGCTGTCATGTTTGTTGGAAAATGTTTTTTTGCTAAATGGGAATGCGACCTGTGGCCGAATTGCTTCTTAACCTGGGTTAATTATGTGCTCTGCCTATTCAGCTCAGTGAATTTTCTCTCTTTATTTTCCTGAGGTCGTCTGCCTAAGTTAATGATTTTTCGGATGATATATGCTCTAATACCTTCAAGAGAGACTATGAAGTGAGGTCACCATTAATATTTAATTACGTGCCTGCATGAATTCACTTTTACATAGTCATAATTGCCCATTTTCTACTTATCAGCTCTAACTTGAAGTACGTTTTGATCTGCAAAAACCAAATTGCCTGATTCTATGAAGGAGACTACTTTAGTACGTTTGAACCAGTGGGAGGGTCAATCAGTGGACTCGGTCCTTTTTTTTTTTTAATAACCCTACCAGTGCTGGATTTTATCTCTTGTTACTTTAAACCAAGGGTTCTTAACCTTTTTGTTCACAGACTCCTTTGCCATATGAAAACCACAGATCCCTTACTAAGTTCACACTATACTGTGTATTATTTAATAAATATATCACACCTGCACCAACATGCCCCACAAGAATAATGCTTTTTCCAATTTCAATTCCAGCTCACAGACCCCTTGTTAAGAGCCCCTGCTTTAAATCCTGCCAGCACTCCCCCTTGAGATCCAGTGTAGATGCTGCTGCTCACTCTCAGGTCAACGGCTTGTCCCCTTGTCACGCCTTGGACTTCACATGGGGATCTGGTTCAGTAACACCAGGAATTCCTACCACTGGCTGCTGATCCCACGCTGAGAGCCGCATACACTATGCGTGGTGGCTTGGTCCTTGACCTCATTGGGTGCTGCTGCTGTCCATCCGCTAGTCTTAGAGATGTTGCCACTCTTTCTGATTATCTCAGGGTTTGTGCCTGCTTTCAGAAGGAGCCTGGTATGGCATTTTCTGACCTGCAACTTTGATTTCTTTGTCCTCTAGCTTTTCTTCCTTATCAGGTTCATGTGCAGTTCAGTTCTCAGAACTCAGCTTTTGGGAGCTTCCCATCTCTCTTAAGCAGTCTTTCCATCTAAAGATGTCTGTCTGTCTGTTTGCAGACGTGCTCTGAAATCTGTTTTCCTACATCTAGTGCCTGCCTGCAGCTCTATACCAGAGCTTCCTCCTTGGCCCTTAGAAATGCTATGGTGGTTATCAACTTTGGTTTGATTCTGTCTTCATTTCAATGAAAATTATAATTAACTGCAAATGAGTGAATCTTATGAAAATGCCAGTGAAATCCTTGAGAAACATGGGGTGGACAAGAGGTTAAAAGCAGTTACTGGTTTATTTCACAATCTCTAGAAATTGATTCCTTGAAAAATGGATTGTGTTCAAGGACTTATCATTTGTTTCCTTCTGACAGATATGAAATAGTAAAAGTATATTTTTTTAAAAAATTAGTTTTTTAAGAAGAAGTCTCCTCTAGAGTATGTGTTATTGGGTCCTTCCCAGGTCCCTTTGATCTAGGTCAGTACGTTAAAAATAAGCCAGAGTGACCTAATATGTATGGAAAACGTTGTTAGGCTAGTAAACTTTAAGTTTGTTTTCAGGAAATATGCTTGGGATTCAAGAAATAGTCTTGAATCTAAGGATGTGTGACTTTATTATACTCCTTAAACTGCCAATTTTGTAAGACAGAATTTGGCATCCTGTCTGATCCATGTCTATAGAAAAACAAAATTGTGGTGCTAATTTGTCCGAAACCTGAATAATACCCTGTAAAACAGTGAGTTTATTTAGTCTTTAGGGACAGTTGAAAAGGTGAAAAGTTTTGGTAGTTGTCAGTGTATAAAATTCTATGATTTTTGGCAGAGTTGTTTTTGTTTGGGATTGGGGAGAAGATTTGAAAGGAGGCGATATAAATAGCAAATGATTTAATAAAAAAGCCTTTAGCCTCAGTAAGGGTGTCCGTGGAGAATCATTTTAGTGTTTAGCATAGTTGGGGGCATAAATAGTCATGGATGGGAAATGAGGATGGATGAGATTAGGATGGACAGTAAGGAATATGCACATATGATAATACACATTTGAACAGTCCCTTTTACTTTTTAAAAGTGCTCTCACTAGCATTACTTTCTTTGATTGATAAAACATCCCTGGATGGATAGAAGGGAAGACCTTAATCATCCCAGTTTTACAGACGTGAAAACCAAGACCAGGAAATGTAAACTGTCTTGCTAGTGTGACTCAGTGGCAGGATCTGGAGTGACTCAAGTGCTCTGATGGTCCCCGGGAGCTGTAGAGTCAGTCGGCGAGGTTTAACGCACAGAGGAGAAGGTGGTGCAGGGCCCATGGGATCGAATGCCCATGACCTTCCATCCATTCGGTGACTCTAACTTCTAGTAAGTGCCTCAGGTTCTTCTTTGGCAACAGGGTCACTAGGAAACCTGTCCTGTTGCCAATGATCATGCACTTAAGATTCCCTAGAATCACTTCTTGAAAAGCTGAGAGAAGAGTAAGATCCTCTCTTGGGAATAGACACATGCCTAATGAAGTTTTTCAGTTTGCCAATATGTCCAGCTGAGCTGTGAGTATGAAGTGGTCATTTTGTCCAATACTTAATCAAGGGAAAAATTGTTTATTTCCAAAGTTAAATTGATGTTAACACTCATCCGTACTCGAGGATCAACTCCACCTGAAGCAGGTTGGGTTCTACTCCTTGGCCCAACATACCAAAAGAAGGAAGAATGTTTAAATGCAAATAATTCTCTGGCCTCCTAATCCCTTGTTTAGGCCAATTCTTTAAAATATAATTCTCACAGTTGCCATAGTAGGCAAATACCTATACTTTTTCCCTTTTCAGGAACCACTGTATTATTTTATTAAAAGCAGTTATCTGTGAGTGAAAAAATGATCTTTTCCATATAAATGTTTGTGTATATGCCTGCTTGGATAGGCATACACCTGAGGGTATATTCACCCCAGGATAGCTCAAGAAATAAGGACTTTTAACTGTAAAATAAAAGCCAAAATCGGTATTCACTTGGCCTACAAGAACCTTCTGCATTCCCACTATGAGCTGGGCTTGAAGTATAAAAATAAACAACAGATACCTAAACATGTTGCCTGAAGGGAACTTGGAGCCTAATCTCCAAGATCATCATGTGTGTTCCATTTCATACTTTTGAATGGTTGAATAAAAATGGAAGGTTTCTGGCAGTAGGACATCACAGCTGCATGTTTTTTATTTGAAACTTCTTCCTATATGATCTGGTTAAGAACAGGTTAATGAACCATCAAAATCAGTAACTTGAATTTTTGTTAATGATTATACTATGGCTTTCTTTCTGCCAAGTGAAATCCATTCATTCACTCATTCATACATGCCTAGCCTGTCTTTTGGGTACCTACTATGTGCCAGGCTCTCTTTTAGGTGCTGAGGAACATCAGGGAACAGCATAGACCAAAATACCTGCCTTGGAATATACATCTAGAAGGGGAGAAAGACAATAATCAATATAAAGATATTTTATGTCAAATAAGTGCCAAGGAAAAATAAAATATAGAAGGGAAGGGCACTATTGTATTGTATTGAGGGATGCATTGATATTTTACATGAAGTAGCATGAACAGACTTCTGTGAGTAGGTGACTTTTGAATTAAGAGCTGAAGGGAGTGAGTGAACCAGCCATATAATTAATCAAGGAAAGATCTTTCCCGGAAGAGGAGATAGCAGGTGCAAAGACCCCTGAGTCAGTAGTATACCTGGCATGTTCCAGACATAGCTAGGAGGCCCTTGTGGCTAGAGTTGAATAAGCAGTGGGGAGTAGGAACAGAGAAGGTCAGAGAGGTAAGAGAGGTCAGATACTATAGACCATACAGGCCAAAAGAAGGATATTAGGCAAGAAGAGTTGTAACACAATCTGACTGGTTGGGAGAATAGATTGTAGGAAGGCTGGGGCAGAGCTTTGAGACCAGTTAGTAGGCGATAGCTGTAACCATCAGAAAGTTCACAGTGGCTTGGAACACAGTGGTGGAAGGTGGGGTATGGTGAGCATTGGTTGGATTCTGGATTTAGCTTAATGGTGAAACCAGTCAGAATGCTGATGGAGTGGGTGTAGGTGAAAGTGAGAGAACAGGACAAGCATGACTGTAGGTTTTGGGGCTTGAGCAACAAAAAGATGGAGGTGCCATTGAGCGAGATGTGATCAACTCCAGTAGAAGCAGGTTGGGAGATGGTGGAGTATATCAAGGAGCTCTGGTGTAGACTTAAGTTTGAGATACCTTTGCAGAGGTCAAGTGGAAATAATGGCATGGGCAGGTGGAGGTATGTCTCTGGGGCTCTCCAATGCTCTCAGAAAGAGCAGGAATCAGATGTGAAGACTGAGGAGGGATCAGTTAATAATAGAAAAACCAGGTGATTACTGTAGCCTGGAGTTCAAGTGATCAGGTGATGGAGGTTGTGGTAGTTTGGAGTTATGTACCCCATTGCACCCTAGGAAAACATGTTATAATGAATCCATTCCTGTGGGTATGAATCCATTTTGAGTAGGACCTTTTGATGAGGTTACTTCAGTTGAGGTGTGACCCAATTCAATCAGGATGGGCCTGAATCCTGTCATTGGAGTCCTTTATAAGACACAGAGTGAAAGGCAGGGGAAGCAAGAAGCTGAAGGTCAGTGGAACCCAAAAGAGAAGGGAGAGGCTGCCATGTGCATTGCCATGTAGCAGAGGAGCCCAGGACCAAGGATTGCCAGCAGCCAGCCCCAGAATGTCAGTCTTGGAGAAGAAAGCATTGCCTTGGTGATGCCTTGATTTGGACCTTTTCCCAGCCTCAAAACCATGAGCTAATAAATTCCCATTGTGTCAGCCCGCCCATTGCATGGTATTTGCTTGAGCAGCCTAGGAAACTAAAACAGAGGTGTTTCAAGGGGGATGTTATCAAGTATGTCAGATAATACTAATGAGTAAGGTGAAGACTGAGAATTGACCCTCAAATTTAACAGCATCAAGGTCAGTGGACTGTGGGAGCAAAAGCCCAGTCTGAGTTAAAGTCAGCAGAAAACGAGAAGAATTGAAGGCAGAGGGCAGATAATGGTTTCTAGTTTTGTAGCAAAGGGGAATAGGGAAGTGGAGAAACAAGAGAGTTTTTTTTTTTTTCTTTTTGGAGGGGGGATTTTGTTTGTTTAAGGTGCAAGAATGATGTATTAGTTAGCTAAAGGGGTGGTGATACAAAATACCAGAAATCTGTTGGCTTTTATAAAGGGTATTTATTTGGGTTAGACGTTTACAGTTATAAGGCCATAAAGCATAAGTTACTTCCCTCACCAGAGACTTGCTACATGTTGGAGCAAGATGGCTGCCACGGTTCAGGCTTCCTCTTCCTCTGAAGCCTCCATGGTCCCAGCTTCTTCCAATATCAGTGGTAGACTGGGATAAGTTTTGTCTTTCTCCTTGGGCTTGTTTCTCTCCAGGCTCAGCTGCTCTCCTCTCTCCACAAGTTCGACTGTAGACTATAAGGCAAATGTCTCGTCTCTCTTTCTGGGGCCTCTGCCATGTCTATTGGAACCTTCTGTCTTTCGTCACGTATCTGCTTCTCTGCATATTTACTCCCTGGGTTTCCAGTATTAAAACTCCCAGCTAACTCCTCTGCTATGCTGTATAGTTTTCTCTGAGTCCCTGCCCCCTACTGATGTGGCCCACTCTCAACCTTAATCATAATTTAATCAAGTACAAGTGAAACCTCTGAATTCAAGACAATCCAATAGGCTCAGAGGAACAGACCAGTTTACAAACATAATCCAACATCTATTTTTGGAATTCATAAGCTACCAAACTTCTACAAATGACAATGGCAATTATGGAAAGAGGACAGACTCACTGGGGCTGTGTCCTTCTGAGACTGAGTGGGATGGAATCTCAGGTATGGTGGAGAGCTGGCCTTAGACACAGGAATTGTTTTCACACATGCAAGTAGGTGGGAGATTCGCTGGTGGGTCCCTGTGGTGTTTCCTCCCATTGGCTTCAGTTTTTTCAGTGAAATGCAAATGTAAGGAAAATTGGAAACAAAAGAACTTTTAAAACCTCACCATTATATTAACCCTAATTTTATTCTCCCATCTCTCAGTTTTCATCATCCTTTCTTTCAAGCTAGCCTCTTGGCTCCATCAAATTAAAATTCCCACTTGGCAATGGATGTTTATCCTTTTTTTTTTAAAAAAAAAAACAAAATTACCAAACTTTTGATGGGGACCTTTCCTAACTGATATGTTCCCAAGGATATGCCCAGCAATGGGATTTTTGTCTGCATAAATAAAATCTACAAAACAGAATTCTGCTTTTTAGTACAATGAAATAGTTTGAGTGTAATATAGCTTTGGGAACCTCTGGATTAAAAGTAAATCTAATTCAATCATTTTAGGATCAAGAAACTCATTTTACATTTTAAATGGCTTATTTACTGGGCCACAGTCAAGGAAATTAGATTCAACATCTAAAGCCTTTAAGACCAGCAATTCTCAAAGGGTGTAGGGGAGGAGAGGGCTGTGTAGTCTGAATACTAAATATTTTATTTTATGTTATTATTGATAGTGCAAATTGCAGAAATTAATGCTTGGCTGGGTATTCTGGGTTGTCATTTATTAAAAAAAATGGTCGTGGGTTTAAACTGTATAAGTCAGTTTTGGGTATTCACCTCTCTTAGTTTACATGGTCTTAAATGGTAAAACAATGCCAAATAAGTGTCTGATTTGAGAAGCTTGAGAATCCCTTGGACTGTGGTGTGCTTGTCCTAAGCTAGTAAGTTCCCTTGACGCTCCTTGCTGATGTGATGCTGAGAGCTATTTGAAAGCAAAAGAAGAAAACTTAATTCTTTTTTTTTTTCCATTAATTTTTGATAATCGATTCCTAAAAGAGAGGGGGTGGAAATCGTTAGCTCAAGTCATCATGGTTTAGTGGAAGTGAGGATGTTTCCCTTTCCTAAACTCTGGTTGGATTGAAGCACTGCAGCACAAACTGCCCTGCGGCAGCTTTTTGCAGTGGCAGCAAATTCTGGAGGCCCTGGACCGGTGCGGGTGGGGGGCCCCAGTGTCGTCACCTCCCGAGGAGTTGCTCCTGAAGGCCCTTTCCAGCCTGCATCGCCACGTTGCACAGGTGCAGGGCTGCCGAGGACCAGCTATAGCCAGCAGGGCGTTTTGAGCATAGCCGCTCTGCGTCCTGGGGCTGATGACTGAGTTGAGCCACACTCAGGAAAGAGTTGGTACCAGAATGCAATACTTTTAGAAATGGAGAAATTCATGCAGGAATTCACTGAACTTGTTCTTCCTTCATTTGGCTCTATGGGATGTGTATGTGTATGTCCACATAAGTGATGTAAATTTTTCCCACGGCTACTAGGCAATAAATACTGTTTGGGGAAAAACAAAACAAAACCTAGTGATGACTATTCTAACTAAAATCTTTAGAAGTCTTCCTCTCTATGGGCCCTTCACTGGGTCCTGACTGACCTAATGAAGAAGAGGTGAGTATATACAGGACTTGAGTTTTTAATTCAGATGACCTTAAATCAGGACCAAGTCCAAAGAAGGGGCAAGGACCGACTTCGCACAGTGATTACCCCCAACCGCTTCTGTCCTTCCATAGCACATTTATTTGGCCCCTAATAATATGTGTTTTGCTTTTTTTTCTTGAACGTTTTCTGCTTTTCCTTTCTACAACTAGATTTGTCATAAAATGAGACCATTCATTTGGTCCTATGTTTCTTTGAACATCTGGAGCATTGAAAAGTGTATCATACATAGTAGGTGTATCACAGGGACCTGAAAATCAGAACCAAAGAATATTCCCTCTGTTTTTGTGTGCGAATGAAAAAATGTGAAGAGATTTTCTATTTTTATGTTTTGTTGACTCCATCTCTCCCATGTGAGATACCTTCTCTTTCACCACCAAATTTCATTCTCATCTGCCAAGAATGTTTAAAGTAGACAAATCTTAACGTCTGACAAAGCACTAAGCATTCTCTGTGTATTTGTATCTAATAAGTGACCCTCTTTCCCATTAACTTCTGAGGGAAGTCATTTTTAAGGCTGCATATCATATCCAGTTGATGGCAAGTAGCTGTCCAGTTTTCAAAAACCACTTCAAGGCCATCAGTTTTATGAACTTGGCATGGTGGTTGCATGTTTGGTTGGTTGGTTTGGCTTTTGTTACTCTTGTTTGTTGTCCTGAAAACTCCCTTCTGAAAAGTAGCACTAAATGCTGGCTGCTTCTTATACGTATACCAGGTTGGAACTCACCTGAGTTCCCAGGTGAGGGAGGACCTGTGGAGCTCTTCCGCTGCCTTGCTTTTGCTTTATGCAGTTGCTATCCAGAGGACTTGGGATAAATGGAAGACAGAGTGATTAAAAATGGAGCAACAGGAGGTAACTGCTATTACTTCAGTATTCTCATTTTTTGAATGAGGGTTTGCAAAGGGAACAGTAAGCTTTCTTATCAAAAAGAGATGAGATGCGAATTCTCCTCTCCAAACCAGTGACTGGAGTCCTTCAACTTTGTGAGAAATACCAGTGAGAGAAAACTCTATGGTCCTGGTTTGAAACATTCAACATTTTTGGCAGCATTTGAATAAACTGGAAATATACTTCTCTGATTAAAAAAAATGTTTTGCATCATGAATAACTTCTAAAAAGTGTGAAACAGGAAGCAGACTTTGCCCAATGGATAGGGCGTCTGCCTACCACATGGGAGGTCCGTGGTTCAAACCCCATGCCTCCTTGACCTGTGTGGAGCTGGCTCATGTGCAGTGTTGATGCACACAAGGAGTGGTGTGCCACACAGGGGTGTCCCCTACATGGGGGTGCCCCATGTGCAAGGAGTGTTCTCCATAAAGAGAGCCACCCAGTGCGAAAGAAAGTGCAGCCTGCCCAAGAATGACCCTGCACACACACAGAACTGACACAACAAGATGATGTAACCAAAAGAAACACAGATTCCTGGTGCCGCCGATAAGGATGGAAGCAGTCACAGAAGAACAGACAGCAAAATGGACACAGAGAGCAGACAACTGGGGGGGAGGAGAAGGGAGAGAAATAAATAAAAAATAAATCTTTAAAAAAATAAAATAAAAAGCGTGAAACATAAGAAGTAGCAATCATGCCATACTGATGTTAGGATGAGCTTAACTCTGACAATGATTTATTGCCAGGTGGGCAGGTAAAGTAAGAAAGGCATAATTGGAATTCTTGCTGAATTCTCAAGGTCTGTCAGGAAACCTAGCCTTGCTGCTGACCTAGGGATTAGCTTGAATTCAAGCTCGTTTTATTTCTAATTTCATCTCCACTGAAATATACAACAGGTTTGGAAGTAATTGATTATAGTTAGATGTTAATGGTAAAATGAATTGACTTGAGAAGTTATTTTCTTACCCTGTGAGCTAATTTCCTCTTGATGGAGATTGGGTAATACTTTACATATGTGTTTTTAATCTCTTAAGTATGCACCTCTGTCAGTTGCTCCAGAAGAGGTGGTTTTTCCTTCCATCTCAGATTTGACTGGGTAAGAACCTCTTACTACCCTGCTTTTCATTAGGGCAGTGCTCAGGGTGCTCAGCTAGTAGCTGATAAACCAAAACCAGCCTTGTCTAAATGGGCGCCTCTTAGAATCCTCTGGTTTTCTCCTAGAAGGATGCGGTGTTTGGACTAGTAACCTGAGGCATAGAATGGTCAGAAGTCTTGTCTAAGCATGGCCACACTGTAGGTCAGGCTGAGGCACTCCTCCTTCATGTTCTCTGGCTCTGGGAGGGCTGGGTAACCGTGGGAGTCAGCTGTTTTGAGTCCTCTCTTAAGTTACCGTTGCAGTGTACAAGGCACTGTGCTACAATTTCAGACACAAAAATGTTACAGTCTTAATGGTCAAGCAGCTCATATCTTAGAGAAACATGTAAACTGATAATTATAACAGAAGTGATTGTACTTGTTGGAGAAAAATACAGCGCTTACTGGGACACAAAGACTGATATGACCACAGGCAGAGAAAGAATTTATTGAGACGCTCTCCCAACAGAGTGGGTCAGACTTCAGCCCCCCTCCCCCAGCATGGTGGGGGCCTGAAGAGAGATTTCAGCCCACTCCTGGAAGGGGGTGAGATTTGAATTTATACAGAACTTTCCTAGGCAGGGAAATGATAGTTGGTGGGAGGGGTTTGAGGGTCCGAGTGAGGTGCAGGGACCAATAGGAGGCCCTAGAGATGAAAATTTTCCTTGATAGTGACTAGAAGATAGTGGGTTAGGGAGTTATGGTTTCTTGGCATGCTGCAGGAGCAGATGTTTCTTTGATCTGCAGGAATTTTATCTCCCTCTGATATGTGGGTAGGGAAGGTTTCCATTTCCCTTTACTCCCATCTCTATGTGGTTTCTTTGTTTAACCTGTGGGGAAGTGCCGTGCCCTTGGACATGTAGGCTTATGGGGGATGGGGTTAGCCTTTCCCCAATGCGTATCAGGGGGAACTAAGCTACAGCTTGTTAATTATTGTAAGCCTCTAACAGTGGCAATTAAGATTGCTTTTAGCAGCAGTAAACAAAAGTTCCAGTTCATAGTGGCTTAAATTAATAGGGGGCATAATTTTCCCTCCCATTATAAAAAGTGCGGTCCCCCGTGTTCCAGCTGCTCCGTGTGGCAGGGCCCCTGGTGGAGCTTCCTGCCTTCCTTGCCCCTCCACCCTGTGCTGGCTTCCAGCCTCCGGCTATTTCCTCAGTGTCACAAGATGGCTGCTCAGCTCTGGACATTTTGTGGGTGACGAAGGCAGAAGAAACAAAAGGTTTCCAAGAAGCCAGCTTCCCTCCAGCAGATTTCCACTTGTATCTCATGAGCCAGTGTTATGTGCCATGGCCATTCCAAGCTTCAGGGGAGACAGAAAAGGAAATGTGGAGCTTTCCCTGCCTCCCTGGTAAAGGCAGGCCAGGAAGAGGAAAGCTGTACCAAGCAAGATGTATCAAGTGCTGTGGGGAGCTGAGGAGACCTCGATGCCTAAGGGGCTGAGGGTGGGAGAGGTGAAAGGGAGCAGCGGGCCAGAAACCCTGAAGTGTGGCAGGGCAGAGAGTGCCCTGAGAATGGCTCTTGGTTCTCTTTGATCCAGGGGGAGGCCAGCAATGAGGCTAAACGTGTGGGCGACGCCTGCTTGTGAGTTCACCTGAGGAGTCTGAGTTTTTAAGTACTGCAGTGTGAAATGGCGAGTGTAGAGGATGGAGTAGCTCAGGGAGAGTGGGGGGAAAGCCAGCAGGGCCGCCTACATACAGTCCCTACAGGGAAGGGCAAAAAAAGCTCAGACTGAGACCTGGCAGTGGTAAGAGGCAAAGAGGGATGAATCCCAGAGATTCTTCTCATGTTGGTGGCTCTCGGTGATCATTGAAAGCTAGCGGGAGGCTGAGTCAGACACTGCCCTAAGGCCCCTGGGTTAGCCTCAGGCACTGGCACCTGTTGTTACCTGTTTACTGAAGTGAGGAGAGGAGGAGTGGAGAGCCAGGGTGAACCTTATAAATGTCCCTTGGCCAGAGTAGCCAAAATGGTTTTATCCCTCCCTCTCCCGTGCATGGGTGACTGCGTACCCACTAACATACACCGTAGTTAGCAAAGTCTCGAGTAAGTTCACCTGTCAAGGTAATGCTCCCCCAGAACCCCCAGACGTGCTCAGTGTGAAATGTTTAGAATGTGGAGAAAAACATCAAACAAAATTATCTGTGGTACCACAGTCCCGCAAGAGCTGTTGCAGTTCACATTTCTTTACAATAAAACTGCCACCCATCTCAGGGAGTTCATGGTGCTTCCTAAACAGAAACCCTATGAATTCATACATTCAATACGTACGTGTTAAGTGCTTTATCTTTGTAGCAGTTCTTCTAGGCACTTGGGAATATAACAATAAACAGATTTTTGAATAGTTTTAGTTGGGGAGACACGGATTTGGAGCTCAGAAAAGAGATGAGGACTAGTAAATTTGGAAGTCATTATTAAATCAGTGGCTCTCAACATTAGCTGCCTGTTAGAATCACATGGGGAACACTTTTTTTTGAAGCTATCCAGGTGTGGCAGTTTGATATTATTTTATGAATCCCAAAAAGAGAAAGATTGTGTTTGTAAACTAATCTGTTCCTTGGAGTGGTAGCCATTAATTGCATTAAATTCAGCTGAGGGGCCTTTGATTAGATTGCTTGATAAGCTAGCTTTAGGGCTTTTGATTGGGTGCACCAGTGAGGCATGCCTTGGGTTGAGTTTCTCCCTCCTTGCTGGGGCTAATGTAAACTAAGAGACATAGGAAAAGGGGGCTGCCATGTTTGATGCTGCCATGTGAGAGAGGTTTTGCCCATGACTGCGCTGCAAGAGGGAAGCCCCCAACAGGCTCAAGAAGCTGAGTTCCGGAGAGAGAGAGAAGGCCTGGTAAGTGACAAGCGTTATGCCAAGTTTGCCTGCAGCTGCAGAAAGGTGCAGACCTCAGCAGAGATTGGCGCCATCTTGCTTTGCCTTGTGCCCAGAAAACAGAATCAGCAGTAGCTGACTTTCGTGAGAAAGCACCTCTTCTGGTGCCTCGATTTGGATATTGCACAACCTTGGAAGTGTAAGTTTTTACTTCATATAAATCCCTTTTATAAAAGCCAACACTTTTTCTGCTACTTTGTGTCGGCAGCCCTTTGGCAAACTAAAATACCAGGCCTGCACTCCATCTCAGACCAATGGCAATGAATTTCTAGTAGATTTAAGTCTAATGTGCAGTCAGGGCTGAAGGACCACAGGTGTAAAGATGACATTTAAAGCCATGGGTCTGGGTGAGATCAGCCAGGGCACAGCTGCCCAAAGGGTGACGATGCAATCAGTAGGGTACACCAGGCTAGGGGCTCAGCCCTTGGCGGCCAGAGCTGTTGGGTTGGCACATTGTCGTCTTGTTCTGGTCCATGGGGTGAGAAAGAGGAAAGCCTGGCCTGGGGAGTGAGTGTAGAGGAAGGAGAAGTCCGAGGACCAGACTTTGAAGGGCTCTTTCTAATGTGGTGGACTCACCAAGGAAGGAACAGGAGAAGAAACTGAGATGGATCTGTGAGCTGAGAGTGGCTGCAAGAGGTCCGTGTGCCTGGGGCCAAGGGGAGGAAGCGTTCCAAGAAAGAGGGGTAGTCAGGTTGGTCAGATGGTCCTTAGAAGTTGAGAAAGATGAGGTTGGAATTGACTTGGGGATTTGGGAAGGTAGGAGCCATTGGTGCCCGTGAGAGGGCAGAGCCCTTTTCGAATGGCAGCGCCTGTTGGACCGGCTGAAGGGAAGCGCGTGCTGAGTCCAGCTCTCCCCACTAAACCCTTAGCAGTGAGTGAGGCCTCTCTCGTGGGCTCACTGCTTCTGTTTCCCCTCTTAAAATGCAGCGTTTCCGTGACTTTGAACATTTCAAGATGACATTGAATCAAATATTTAAACTTTTCGAGTGTGGAGCACGAATCCCCTCATTAAGGTGTCAGTGCTGTAAGTGATGTGTCATGGGTTCCTCTGGCTTCAGTCTCTCTTGAATTCGGCTTTGCTATAGATAAAATCCTCACCGATTCCCTGGGCATGTGCAGTTCCGCTTTTGCCAGTCTGCCTCAGGAGAGGGTGTTCTAGCTTAGTGAATCCCAGCTACTTCCCACGTGGTGTGAGTAGGGGTGCCACACCTCACCGGCTGTCAGGCAGTAGGTTCTCAGTAAACATTCATTGACTCTTAGGGCAAAAAATACCCCTAAGGAGTCACTGCAGCTGCCATGGGGAGAAGTGGTGAGTGCTGTGGCCGCTTGGGAGGAGTCTACCCCCGCCACCCTGTTCCTCCTCTGCGCAGCCATTGATGGCGCTCAGTCAGGGCCCGATAAAGGCCAGAGGTTTGACGCTGAGCAGGGCTGCTTTGCCTTTTGGTTTCCATTCCACTCTGGTGGATTCTCGAAGAATCCTTGTGTGCTTATGGTATGGCGGTTCCTTAGGATGATGGAAATTTGGGTTCAGCTTGGGGTACTGTATTTGTAGCTGATTCCAGTTCCTGCAGCCTTAGTGAAATAGCATTTTCCAGAACACTGCACGGCATGACCGGTTTGTAAGACCAGGAGCCATTCCTGACTGCAACCCTCCAGCCTGGCTGTTGGATCTGGCTATTGGATTGTGTTCCATATTGCACAAGAGAAGACAACTGATTTCTTTAAGTCCCTTGAAACTATTGAGGAAACCCCAGAATTTATTCCCCCTTATTCATTCAGGTCCTATACTTTTGGGTTACCTATAGCCTGGGAATTTGTACCCTCAAAGAACTTTATGTATGAGGTCTTAACTTTTCCATCCAAGGATGTTATAGGATCATTACAGATTTGGGGGTTTTAAAATTGTTGGCATCATATTTGGCTGCACTTTAACGTTTGTAAGTACCATATCTTTATATAATTTATCTTCTGTTTATATGGTATGGTTTACTTTTAGTCCTAGGCTGGATTTTACTTTAAAGAAGTCCTTTTAGTTTGCTAAAGGCAGTCAATGGAAAATATCAGAAATGGGTTGGTTTTTATAATGGGAATTTTTAAGAGGGTCACACCTCAGTGAAGTATGCAAAGGCCCCCAGCTGAATTCAACCCACTCAAAGGGTCCCACACCCACAGGAATGGACCAATTTAAGAACATAATTTTCTGGGGGCCACAAAAGGTTCAAACCAGCAGGTTTGAACGCCTACTAGAGGTACGTCCTACTAGAGGTACTAGATAAACCATACCCGTTCCTACGTCCACATTTCAAAGCCTCAACTGTTTTACCTTTTTCCTTATAGATATATTCAAATACATACAAAAGTACAGAAAGTTATACAGTGGACATTTTCTGTTCCCACGAACCAACTATTAACATTCTGAAGCCGGCCGTTCTTGTTTCCTTTAACCCTCCCACCACCCTGCCTTCCCTTTATTTATTTTCCTGGCTTATCCTATTAGTTTTTGCTAGGTTGATGCTGTGGTAATGTGGTCCCCCCAGTCGCAGCGGTTTACAGTCATGAAGGGTAGTTTCTTGCCCACGTTACGTGTGGGTCCATGTGGTCCTGCTGCGCTGCTTCGGTTTGGGGCCAGCTGGTTGAGAGGCTCTCAACCCAGGCTGTCCCGAGAGGCTGCAGCACTGCGTGGGCCCTAAGCCGAAGTGGAGAGGGGAGATTCCCTAGGAGAGGCCTGACTGAATCATCAGGTACCTGAGAAGTTAAAAGGTGCTGTGTTTTATAGCAGAATCAAAGTGATAGCACTGGTTTAAATTAATCTGCCTCCCCACCCCCAGCTTAGTCCCTGAGGGTCCTACTCAGGGGGCGTTAGCATTCAAGACCCTAGATTGAATCCACTCTCCAGAGGATGTATCAGGAAGTGCTTAAGTATCTAGTCTAGAGAAGCCTTTAATTAGCATAAGGAGTACTGAATGTAATTTTTCATTGGCAAAATGTGTGGCTGTTGATTGACTAGAAATATTGTTCCCTCCCCTTGCATGAAGGGGTATCAGATCTTTTGAGAATGCCAGGAAACTGATTTCCTTCAGAATGGCCAGTGGTTGGTTCGGGGGCTACGTCTTGTTCTATGTTCTGCCCCCTTAGTAAAGGCTCCCGAGCACTGCCACCATTTCCAAGAAGCAGAAGGTACTTGAACGCAGCTGCCAGAATTGCTTTGCACCTGCCTCTGCTGAGTCCTTCGTGAAACTGCTTGTTCAAGTGCCTGAAGGAGAGAGAGCTTGGACTTCCCTGAGCTTACAGGAACAGGCGGTGGTACTACTGTGTGCCTCTGTCATTGTAATAATATACCGCCTGGTAGTGAAATTTCAGGGGAGGGAACTTACAGTTCTGATCTACCTTTAATCATTGGAACCCACTGGGTCCTGCCCATTAGAATGTGCCCCTAGCGAACAGGAGGCCCTGTCGGCACGGGTCAGCTCAGCTCGCAGGGAGGGTGGAAGAACCTGAGGAGCCCGTGGCCTTGCCCGGGGGAGGGTCACTGGTGTCCTCTCAAACGACAGCCCCTACACTGGCGATTGTTCCCCAGGAGCTGTTTTTAAGGTCTCAAGTTCTTACCAGGGACTGCTTGAATACCATGGGATCATCGACATGAAAGAAGATGTTTTAAGACACATGGGAGAAAGAGCGGGCATGCAGATAAACTCTAGTATGCCTGGGCGCAGCTTGGCCAATTCGAATCAGGGACACATTGCTGAAATAACTGCTATCTCTTTCAGCATCAGCATAATCATTTACCTTCCTGAGTACCTTATACGTGCCAGCACTTGTGCTTTGGGTGGGTTATCCCATTTGATCCTCATAATACCTGCATGAGCTGGGAAGTAGTATTCACACTTAACAGTCACTTTTGACTAAGGCAGGGCCTCAGGGCTGCGCAGCTAGTAAGAGGCAGAGCCTGCATACCAATGTAGGAAATGTGATGCTTCAGCCTGTTCACCTAAACGCCGCCTTTGATTTACAAGCACCTATACTGATACTTGAACAAAAGTGGGTTCTTCCACCTGATGCTGTAGAGGCCAGTTCTGGAGACTGCAGGGTTTCAAAGAGAGTGTTTATTTGCTTGCGCACAGCAAAGGAGGGCAGTGGCCTAAGGGCCCCAAACGGCCTCTCCAAGCTGTAATGCTGATAGTTTCATAATTTAGTTTATACTAATGGGTAATTTGGGGTGGGGCTGACTCAGGTCCCTCATTAATAAACACTAAGGGCTCCTTAGCGACATAAAACAGGGATGAAGGTTTTATAGGCAAGGTTACTTACAGGATCTTTACAATCACAGCCATCCAGCATCAGGACATCGGGGATAGGAGGGTACAAGACAGGAGCAAGGGTTCTACGGTCACATGATATGGGTTATCTGGTTTTACAATTATTAGCAGAGGTCGAGGCATCTGGATTCCAGTGTAGCAAGTTTTAGTCATTTCAGGTATTTACTTTTGACTGATGTACAAGATATAGAAGGCAAAAGGGCATGTATATAATTCAGTAATCATAGTCATTGTTAACTCTCGGTTACAATATTGCAAAAGGCCTTTTTGTTTGCACCTTCCTTCCTGTGTTCTCAAGGCCTTCAAAGTCTTTAGGGTCTAATTGAAAAGGAAAAAAGGTTCACTTTTGTCCAGAAACCTCGTCCTCTCAAAGGCTTAGAGATTCCCACCAAGGCAAAATGAATACGAGAGAAACTTTTCTCCCAGGGTCACTTACAGAAACACCGTGAAAGGAGAAGAGGCTCCCCATCCCTTCATAAAATAGTTTCGGGCCACTCTGTCTTCAGGTCTGGAGTTAAGTTTTGAGGCTAAACAAGAATTGCATGGGGGTAGGTGTTGAAATGCAGCATCTGGGGAATGACTGCTTTCCTCTTGTCATTAGCGTTTTTTTTTCTGTGACCCATTTAGCCCGTCTTCCACAGGGAACATGTCAGACAGTTCCCTGGGGAAGAGAAACGTCAGTCCCTGAGCTGTCTGCACAATTCATGCCCAGAGGAAACAGCCCTTGGCATGAATTTTAAAACCCTGTTTTCAAAGTGCATCTCTGGGAAACCATTACTGTGTAATAACTTTTAAACCTCTGAGTAGTGATTGCTGCAGGATAATTATGTCACGCCCAAAGATGACCTGAGGGAAGTTGCAGGTGGAGGAAATATTGCTTTGGTTAATATATTAGGAAGCCTACTTCAAAATATTGGGGCTTTGGGAAAAACCAGAACAGTTGTCTCCATTGGCTTTTTCAGCTTTTCTTCACGCTTTTTGTTAAAATTTGTAAGAAATGATCAAGAATGAGTGAAGGTAAAATAAAAATAAAGGAGTAGACATGCTAGGCTATAACTTCCTCCTCGGCTGCGCCGTTTTCCGTAATAATCTGACCTCAGGTCGGGGCTCTGTCTTCACAGGTACCAGGGGTAGAAGAGTGGGTCTGTGCCTCAAGATAAAGGCCAAGGAATTGGCACCAGGTGGGGCAGGGATGACCTGGACATTTTGTCTAGGTTTGACCAAAGGTGAACAAAAGTGGAAAGAAATCCTGGGAGTACCCGAAAGTCAAAATGGGCCGGGCCAAGCAGACGTCAGGGCTCAAGACTCCAGCAAGGGATCGGGATAAGTCTGAATTTGGAGCAGGTTGTGTTGGGAAAATAAAATGAAAAACACAACCTCCCCACCCAGGAAAGCTCTCCACCACAGACGAGCCAGAAAACCCATTTTATTATTAAATAAGCATTAAGTCCAAATGGGGTACATCCCAGGCCATTTGGTAAAGAGATGGCAAAGGCAGAAAGAGATCTCACCCAAGCAGATACAACCCATTACACACACATCCTCAAGATAAAAGTAAGCATCTGCCAGCACCCATTTGTCACATGTCAGTCATCAAATTCACTTGAAATTGGAGTGGTCTTTGTGTTTGCTGATTGACTCCATATAAAACTTCTCATATCTCTGACTGGTAGATAGTTAGAACTTGGAGCCCAATGGCCAAGTTAAGCTCCCATGGAAATGGTGCTACCTTCCATGACGTTTACACTTTGGTGTAATTGCTCCCAGATCCTTGAGAAAGACATTCCTGGGTTGTGAACCTGGCCACAGCCTTATTTAACTTTTAAGATTTACTTACCTCTCAAAGGAGCAGAGAAAGGATTTGCAAGTGTGTGTGTGGATTTAATTTTAATTTTTTTTCCTGATTTATATTAACCCTCACAGTAGCCTGAGATGAGTTTAGGTCCCTTGGGTTATGAGGGTCGGGGCAAGTTTCTGGGAGCTCCCAGATTGGTCAGCCAAGCCTGGTGGTTACTGCCTTAGGCCACATCTAAGGGCCATTCAGTCTGGAAATACCCAAGGATTATTCCACCTTCACTTGTTTTTTTGTGTGGTTTTTTTTTTTTTTGGTCATCATCCACCAAGCATGCCTCTTCCATTTTTTTTCTTGTTCTTCCATTACCACTACCCCTAGGACAAGATAAAAGATTGGTAAATGCATGAATATAAACGAAGGTTAAGAGTTAAATAATTATGATTACTGAAACATAGATGCTTTTTAAATTAGCCAAAAGGGTTAATATCCAAAATTACTGAAACTGGCTGGACTGACTTCAGCCTTTGTCTGTGGTCATCTCCAGCTAAAATCCTGCCATTGTAATGATTACTCCAGCTGGATCTTACCTTTGTATATGAATATCTCTATCGAAAGGGTGACCACTTTCCTCTGCTTTATCCTTATGAAAAACCTTGTAGCTGACTGTTGTTTCCGGTACCCGCTCTCCCCGACGCCTTCCTCTCTGACTCCGGTTGTAACTATATGACCCACCCTCATCCCAGCCTGGCCCATTAATGTTTATTAAAGAAATAACCTGTGCAAATTCGACCCCAGTTACTCATTAGCTTCCTGATGTTGTAAAGTACTAGGATTTCTGAAACTGGGGAGGCAGTTAGGCCATGAGGCCTGCTATGCGCCATTACTTGCACAACCAAATAAACTTTTTCTCTCTTTGAAACCCTGGTGTCTCAGGCGCTGGCTTTAATACACACAGGGAGAAGAGAAGCCGCTTCTACTCCGTATCACGGGCTTGGGACACGTTGGTTCAGATCCCACCCCCCTTGTACTACTAAGTCTCTTGGTTGCTTTATCTCTGCCTACATACCTGTGTGCCAGACCGCAGGTGGAGATGAAAAGACCGTGCTTTTGAAGGTAGCGCTGTGCCCGGGACCTGATACATAGCAGGTGCTTTACATCTGTTTTCTCATTTAAACCCTCCAGCTTTTCCCAGCTGTAGGGAAGGAACGAGGGTTAACAGGTGACAAATTCAGAAATAATGTACAAGTTCCAGGAGCGCATATTATCCTGGGCCATATTTGCTGACTTTTTCTTAAATGCCCTCGAGGCATTTAAGCTCTCCCATTCCTATCTGGTACACTCTGTCTGATTTGGTTACTGGAACAAGCTCCTTGGGGTGGCTGCCTTAGCCTGGCTCTGGTTACGCCCTCTTTCCCCAGCTGAGGCGGAGTAAATGTGGAAGCATCTGGGTCATGCTAGACCAAGCTCTTTAATTTATGGTTTGGTAAATAATTTTCCCCTTAATTTTCAGTTTATCATAAAATTACATTGTACTTTTGTGGGTTTGAAGTCCTTAGGAAAGAATGTTTGAAAAATAGATAAAACTTTGTGGAATGATCAGCAATTATAATATTGACCCCTCTGCTCTCAAATGGGCTCCAGGATTAAAGTAATGGTGGGAAAGTATAATTTTAACTCCCCTTTATTTATTTGATCTTAGTCTTAAAATTATGAGTACTTTTAAAAAAAGTTAAAATGTTATATAGCATGCTACTTTAAAGGCTTTTCTAAATAATCTGTCATGCAATTTAAGAGAAGAAATAATTTTTATGGTAACATACATAAGATAAAACTTGCCATTTTGACCATTTTTAAATGTCCAAATAAGTAGCATTAATTACACGTACAATCTGCTACCATCATCACAATCTGTTACCAAAACTTTTTCATCATCCCAAAAAGAAACTCTGTACCCATTATTAAGCAAGAACTCCTCACACCGCCCCCTCCCCTTCCCCCCCCCCCCCCCCCCCCCGCCGCTAGATGCCTGTTAACTTCAGAGTTTTCCTTTCTATCTCTTGGAATTTCTTGCAATTTGCTTATTCCTAATATTCTGTGAGTGGAATCATGTATTTGTCTTTTTCTCTCTGACTGCTTTCACTTAGCATAATGTTTTCAGTGGCCCTCCGTGTTGTGCCTTGTGTCAGAACTCCATTCCTGTTTGTGGCTGAGTAATAGTCCACTGTGGGATATACCATATTTTGTTTATCTACTCATCAGTTGATGGATGCTTGTGTCATTTCCACATTTTGGCTATTGGGAATAATGCTGATATGGACATAATTAGTGTAAAACCATCAGTTTGAGTTCCTGTCTTCAATTCTCTGGGGTCTTGTGAGTTGTTTGTCAGATTTTTTGTTCGCTGAGGCCCTCTCCTTCCCCCATCTCCACCCCCACACAAAGGCAGTCTCATGGAATTATGGAGTGAAGGATTCCTATGTTTTTGAAATATGACTATGTGGAGTTCTAGGACAGCTGCGTTAATAATATGAAGGAATTCAGTCATTTTTCTACCTCCAATGACATAGCAAGGGCATGAAATGACAGGCTCAATAGATGGTACATGTGAACAGCTCTTTATTGTCTGCTCTAGCCTGGGAAGGTAAATTACCTGATTTTCCTCATCAGGAACAGGTATGGTCTAATTAGCAAGCAATGCCTTTGAATAACTCTTGTGCCTACACTCTTACAGCATATAATATTTCCTGCAAAATTTACTAAAATGTAACTGAAAAAATGTAAGTGGCCCATTTAGCACACTGATAAAACCATGGTGGGTCAGAAGCTGGGACAAATGATCAATAAACAGGAAGAAAAAAATGAAAAACCCACATTCTGAATTAGAATCAGAACAGGAAGCCAAGAGAGAAAATGTTAGACTAGCGAGCAGTCTCTTAAGTAAACAAAAACTATGTACGTGCACACCTGCGAGGAGGTGGGGGAGGGAAGCTGAGGAAGATTTTGAAAGCCGCCTTGGAAAAAGAGGCTCAGGTCAGGGCCCGGGGCCAGCTCTTCCTTGGTGATCACAGAGCTGCGCACCGTGTGCCCCGCGTTGAGCGCGGTTCCTGCCATCCAGGAAATGTGTGTGAGCCCCTGGGAGTGAGTTCTGCTGGTGAGCCACTGGAAGAGCATTCCAGGAGCTGTTCTTCTGTTTCTGCTAATGTGCTTTCTTTTGAGCTGGCAGTTTGCATAGTACATAGGAGTAGAAGGAAATGTTAGTGACCACATGACCCATTCTGTTGTATCTTCTTACCAGTGACTTGAGCACCTGACGGGACTGTTTTTGACCTGTTGTTTGTAACAGTGGAGAAAGAAACGGAAATACAAACTGGTTAAATAAGCAGAGGCGCTTATGTACTAAGGAATACTATGTTTACAGAACAGGGTAGATCTTCATTACGCAACATGGAACAATCTCCTGGGTCTAATGTCAAATGAAAACGCAACAGTTGGAGAACAATAATACATGGAGAATACTATTTATGATAAAAACAATAAAGCTAGATTTTTCTAGAAGTATGTAGATGTATATAAATGCTTAGAAAAAAGGAACTATTGGATACCAACTCATACCAGTAGCCTAAGGGGAGAAATGGAGTTGAAGAAGAGGTGGGGGGAGCAGATGTCACAAGCAGTTGAGCACCTGCTTCCCACATGGGCAGTCCTGGGTTCAGTCCCCTAAAAACAAAACAACAAACAAAAAAAACCAACTCAGGGGAGCTGATGTGGCTCAGTGGTTGAGCACTGGGTTCATACATACAAGGTCCTGGGTTCAATCCTTAGCCCTGGTACCACCAAAAAAAAAGGGGGGATTTTTGCTTCATCAGTATTATTTTTGAGATTTTTACAGTGGAGATGTACTTATGCATTAAGTAAAATTTTTTGTAATGTAAAATTTGATTTAAACTTTTGCCTAATATTTATACTACTAGCCTCTTTGGAAAATAGCTCTTCTCGGAGCCATTGACATCCTATCTTATTTGGCTAGTGTTTGGCAATTGTTTATTGACAGATGATTCTCTATGGAGTTGTCAACATTTAAGTTAACAAATGGGAAGATCAAGGTTGTACTGGACTTTATTCTCTGCTTATCACTTAATCAGTTATTGTTATAGATATGCCTTTTTTCCAAGATTGCTGCTAATTCTTTATGATTTCATGGTTTTCTGGCACAATTTAGGGGCATTTCTCTATCCTCTCCCTCCTTGAGGCATCTGCCACTTAGCATGGTGGTTCATCCATGTGGCTTTCAACCAGACTGGGAGGATATGGAGCTTACATTCTCTGGCACTGATAGAATAGTTGATAGATTTTATGCCAGCCTACCTTCTGGACCCGTGGAATCAGCCCAGACTCTGTGTTCCCCTACCATCCCTGTGTGACAGTTTCATAGCTCTTTGTTCATCCCTGAACACTGTTTTCTCTTTCTCCCTTTCTCTTATTCCAGAGACTCAGCATCATATTCAGTTCCTTGGAGCCATAGAAAGGACATGATTATCCTTTCAGTGGTGACCAGTCCCATCACCACCTCACCATAGCCTCCTAAGAAACAGTGTTAGCACTTGAGTTCACTTTTGATCTGTCATTGACCTTTGCATAACATAACTTCTGGAGTGGGACAGTGGAAAGGTGATGGGCTCTACCTATTATTTGTACGGTCTTGAGCAAGCTGTCTAAACTCTTAAAAACTCAGCCTTCTCATTTGTCAAGTGGAAATAATATGTTTAGGGTTATAATTCCTGTTATGAAGATTCAGAATTACACATGTACTTGGATGCAGGCACACAAGTACGCACATAGTAATCAGCAAGTGACAGCAGTTTTCACTGGGTATTTGAAGCTCATCTTCCTCCTTCACAGCACTTCAGTCTCCTCAGATTGATGCATGGTGGCCCTTGCCTAAGTTACTCCTCATTGTTCTTTTACCATGCTGCCATCTCTAATTGAACTCCCATTGCAGAAGCTACAAGTCCCATTTGTGGTATTCAAAGCCGTTTGCTCGGCTCCTCCAGCTCTAGATTCGGTGTGCCCTTGTAATCCATCTCAGCACGCTAAGCGTATAGCTGCAGTGTCCTAACCGCTGACTCTGTCTCTCTGGTTGTTAACAAGAAGCCATCAGTGATTGAACAGAAGGAACAAGAAGCATTTAGAAAAGTATTAAATGAATGGGGCAGTATTGAATGGAGCCCTGTATTAGCCAGGGTTCTCCAGGGAACCAGGACCAACCGAATATATACATATGTAAATATTATAAGATTTATTCTAGGAATTGGCAAGTCCAAATTCCGTAGGGCAGGCCTCGAATTAGGAATTCAGATGAAGGTTTCAGTGAATTCCCCAGGAGATACTGCCTGGCTGTAGTAAATTGAAATTCTTTGACTGCTAAAACCATCAGTTCTCCCTTTAAGGCCTTCAACTGACTGCATGAGACTTCTCATTGTTGAAGGTAATCTTTTTGATTGTAGATGTAATTAGACATAGATGCAATTAACTGGTGATGTAAATCCATGAAATATCCTCACAGTAACAATCAGGCCGATGCTTGCTTGGCCGCACAACTGGACACGATAGCCTAGCTAAGCTGACCCGTGAGCATAACCGTCACAAGCCCGCTTTCGTCCTGGTCTCTATCTCCGCTCAGTCTGGTTTAGATCTCCCTTGAGCGTTCTCTCACTAGTAAACAAACTTCCTTTTATAAGCAAAGTAGCAGAAGCTAAACTTTCCCTGTGGTGTAGATAAAGGGGTTTGGAAGGATGAGTTGAGTTTCTCCATGTGCAAGTCTCTGAAAACTTGCTGTCAAAAGGAATTATGAAGATGGGTATGGCAAGATACCAGGAAGTGACCATTTATTAAAATTGTGGAGCAAGAACTTATTTCTAAGAAAGGAAGGGGCGGGGAAGGGAGTCAGCCTGGCCTGAATTCAACCCTTGCTCTACAGGGAGTTTCTTCCACTGTATTGTTGACTGACTCTGTTGGGTAGCACTGTTTTGGGGGAACCCGGTGAGATACAACGTAGCAGGGGACAGGGGCTCTACCTGGGACGGGCAGGTCACAGTCCAGTGGGAAAGAAAGTGAACATGCTAAAGTTCAGGATTGCAAATTAAAGTTTTTCTTGCAGAAGAGGAAACATTGCAACCAATTTCCTCAGACCAGTATCTCTTCTGAGATTGATTTCAGAATCTGAGACTCCTTGTAGCTTCTTTTTTTTCAAGCTAAGTTAATGGAGAATTATACAGTTTTCTATACCTAAATAAAGAATGTAAGGAAATGGGAGTATTTATACAAGTTGTACCTTTCTCAGAAGCATCTGGTACATGTGAAGCAATTGCATACCATCGATCTTCTAAGTAGCAACCCACAAAGGTTCTCTGTCTTGGACCTCATTCAGGAGGACTTAAGTACCAGAAAAATCAGAAGGCCTGGAAGTAGCATGGCATGGACTCAGATTAGGTGTTCTAGCATAGTGTCAAGGCCAAATTTCTTAGACTGTTACCAGTTTGACACTCCACTATACTAGTTATAGCAGGAATCCCAGCAATTGTAGAATAGGAGTTTAGAGCACAAGAATATTTCTAAGTAGAAGTTTCATGGTGTGATCTTAACTAAATCTGTGAAGTCACTTTTCTCCCATTGACTTTTTTATATGCTCAGTCTTTGGGGCCCTAAAATTATGAAAAGCCATAAAAATTTTAAGAATGTCAAATATGTGAGATTTACTGACATTTAATTCTTCATTGTTTGTAATGGATCTTAATGTGATTATACAATTTGAAAATATGAGCTTTGCTGCTGCAATATTTATCTGGGGCTCAATGACTGAACTTGAGTAAATTATTGACTTCATTACAATTCAAGAGAGCAAAGGTTTCTGTCTGATACATTAAGCTGTGTGTTCCAAAGGAATTGTTGTGTCGCCAGTGCAGTGAATGGTTTTCCCAATATGGCCTGCATTAAAGTGTAGAGAATGCAAGTGAGAGGTAAGTTTTACATTTTATTTTCCACTAATGAATATTATTTATGTAAACATCAGTGAAGAAATTGGCTTTCACTAAGGATCTCTGTGATGTCAGTGACTTTTAATCTCTTAGTGGGAACATATTATTGGCATAAAAATTCACTACTGCAGGCAGAACTCCTAAAGCCTTGTAATGATTATCTCCATTGCTTCCTAGTTAATGGAGATTAATTTAGTTAACATTCTAATAAAAAGAGCTATCATAGCCTGAGAGTCAGAATTTTACCCTAAAATATTTAAATATGAAAAGTCTGTTTACTTTCTTTCCTACAAGAATCCAAATCATGTAATTTATTGGGAACAGGTGGTATAAGAGCTGGACTATGTGAAATCACTTTTAGTAAAGCTAATCTGTAAAGCACTACGACAAACTTAATAAAACAGTGAGAGTAAAGGTTCTTACCTGATACAATTGTCTCCGCTAACAATATGATGCCTCTGTAAATGCCAAAGGATAGTCCCATTCCAGCACCCTCTGGTGTGACCCTTCTGTCACAGGAACTTCATCATCTCTTAGGAGTTTTTGTCAGAAGTGTGTAACTAAATTTGTGAATTGTTTTCCAATGGCTTTGATATGGTTAAATAAAACTCTATATCATATGCTGGTGAACTTCACAATATCCTTCCTGAGTATCAAGCCAAAATCTAAGCCCCATTGGCTCCAGTTTTTCTTTGCTATGTAGGCTGCTTTACTCAGAACAAGTCTCATTTCTTCTCAACTAGACCTTCAGCTTTTCCCTGCTTCCTCATGCCTCACGACCGTTATCTGGCACACTTTGACCATCTTCGTGTTTTTCTCTGGGGCCTCCAGTTTACCCACGTTCCTCTTTAAGAACCATTCCCAAAATTGGCCGCTGTTTTCCGGAGACAGTTGGAGGAGTTGGAGACCAAATGGATTCAGGAACTTGGGCTCAGAACAGTGGTTCTCAATCATTTGGAGACGTGCACCTGTTTTGAGTATCTGAGCTCTGGGATGAATCTCTTCATAGAAAAACGGATATGCGTGCTGGTGTCTAATTTCAGAGAGTCCCGGGGACTTCCTGTAGCTTGTTCATCAACTGTACAACAGCAGAGTGAGAAGCCCTGACTCTGTTGTTTTGAGGCTGTGCACCAGAATAACCAGGGAAGCTTTCTAATAACTGCATATATTTTTTGTTATTTGTTTTTAAATAAAGCTGTGGTTAGACCCTGGGATCTTCCCAAATTTCCTTTTCAAATGGTGCTTATAGCTGAATTTTTAAATATATTTTTAATTATTTCCATGGGATAAATTCTTATAAGCTGAATCACCATGTTCAAAAGAATAACCATTCTAAAGATTTACTTAGATATTGCCAAATTGTCCTCCAGAAAGAGTGTTAATTTACTTTTCCCACTAGTGAGTCAACTTTTAATGTAACTGATTTTTTGGTTTTTTTGTTTCCTTGAGAGGGGACAAATGTTATTTCGAATTTCTTTAATTACTCAGAGGTTAAACATTTTTCATATTTACCAATTTTATTTCTTAGGTAAATTGAATTTATGTAATTACGTTTTTCTGTAATATTAACTTTTCAATTGGGAGAAAGAGAATAACTACATACACCTGGGCTCTACCCCTGGCACTGGTATAAGACAGAATTCTATGGGTTTAGTGAGTGGCTTGATTTTAAACAGGATATGTTTTGGAGGTCTAGCTTTGAAACCCCTTTTAATTATAATCGCATATACGAGCTTTTTTTCAGAATCCAATTTCATTAAAAATGCATTTGGTTGTTTTTGTTTTTGTTTTTCCCTGAACGGACTTGTTCAGACATGTTAGTCCTTTCAGGAGGAAGTGCTCAGGAGGTTTTACAATTTGTCCACCCAGCCTCACACGTGGCTGGGTTCTCCATCATTGGCACCTGTTGGATGAAGAGTCTCTTGATTGGCTGGATTTGAGAACCACCCAAACCTAGTGGAAAGTAACCATTCATATGTTTTTGACCTTCAGTCCTAATGGGGTTTTTGTTTTGTTTTTAATGTTTGTTTTGTGGAATTTAGGGCAACTTTGAGCATATGGAAATGACAATGAAAAAAAAATCTTAAGGATTCTGAATGTTCCCTTTAACCAGATAACTGGGCACAATATTAATATTTGAAAATATATGTTCAATCCTGTGATGTGGTGTTCTTTAATCTTCTTTTTTTTCCTCTCTTAAAATATTGTCTGTCTCTTAATTAACTCTACCCACCCTCCACTGTACCCTTATCAACTTGGTTCTACACACACATCCTTCTTTGTCAGTTATTCCTGACTCATTGCATGAGTCATTTGTTTTGGGGGTGAATTGTAGCCTGGCATTTGGGTATGAATGGGGTTCCTTGGAGAGTGAACAGATCAGCCCTGGTGAAGGAGCTCTCCGAGGGTGTTACCCACCTCGCTTGGGTGGTCTGAAATGGTGTGGATGTTAGCTCCATAGTGCACAGAGCTCCTATCTCAGCATGACAGTGAATTCAGGTTGCCATGTTGGAAAGAGCTGGTAAGTTTTTATAAAGAACAGTGGACTCCACAAAATTATGGGATCTACCATTGAATTTTACTGCTGGAGTCTTTTAAAGCATCACATGCCAAGTCTAGCTCCTGTCCGTTTGGGGAAGATGCGGGGCAGACGGCGGATGTGGCCATTTACGTCCTTCTCACCTCGGTCCCTTTGCTCCTTGCAGGTTATGGCCACACGGTGCCCTTGTCAGACGGGGGTAAGGCCTTCTGCATCATCTACTCTGTCATCGGCATCCCTTTCACGCTCCTCTTCCTGACGGCAGTGGTCCAGCGCATCACCGTCCACGTCACCCGCAGGCCTGTCCTCTACTTCCACATCCGCTGGGGCTTCTCCAAGCAGGTGGTGGCCATCGTGCACGCTGTCCTCCTTGGGTTTGTCACCGTGTCCTGCTTCTTTTTAATCCCGGCAGCCATATTCTCCGTCCTGGAGGATGACTGGAACTTCCTCGAATCCTTTTACTTCTGTTTCATTTCCCTGAGCACCATTGGCCTAGGGGATTACGTGCCTGGAGAAGGCTACAATCAAAAATTCAGAGAGCTCTATAAGATTGGGATCACATGTAAGTATCAAGAGTCACAGACTCAGTTCCTTTTTTAAAATCTATGTCTTGCCATTCCAAGCTCTGTCTTACCTACTAAGGAATAATCAAAAGCCCTGATTCCTTTTTTTATTGAAAAGCTGTCAGTTTTTACCACCTTCCCACTATTTCCTTTCATTGTCATTCCCTTCAAAACTCTTCATGCAAAACTCTTAGCATTTACTGCAAGTTATTTGATCAATTTCTTACTAATAATGTAAGAAGCATTGGAACTTACAGTGTAAAAATATACCATATAGAATGTTTTGGATTAGCAACTTTGAATAAAAAGAAATTACTCTACTTTATTATTTTAAGCTCAAGAAAACTAGAGCTAGACTGTTGTCACTACCAATCATGTTCTTTAATTTACCAGGAAAATCTTAAAACAGTTGCTTGTCTCATTTGTTCATTTGGTGGTTCTTTTTCTTTTCTCTTTTAAAATTTTGCCTGTTTTTTTTTTTTAAATATGGTAAAATATAGGTAACATAAAAATTGCTATTTTAACCTTTTTTTCATGTGCAATTCAGTGACATTAAATTCCCAGTGTTTTGCCATCTATCACTTATATTTCCAAAATTTTTCATCATTCCAAACAGAAACTTTATATCTATTAAGCAATCCTCATCTGCTTCTTTTTTGAAGGAATTAACTGTTGTCTGGATTTTAAAATTCAGATGGCCAGTGATTCATAGTTTTTAAACTAATTTTGTTTTAAATTCAGTCTACTATCATGGAAAGCTTAGAACAGTAGTCCATTTTTAAGAAACTGTTCGGTTTTATGCATCCCTTTTCTATAAAATAGGAAGATGTATAAAATTACAATCATAATGTATAGACAGTTTTCATTTCTCCCTTCTCAAGAATGTCCCAAAATTCAGCATATGTCTTTTCTTCTTGGAAGCCATAGCAGACACCCCAAGGCTGTCAAGGTGCTCTGTCTTGGCCCTGTCATATAGTCTTAACCCCATAAAATGCTGCTTATTAGTATATATATATGGGAAGCAGACTTGGCCCAATGGATAGGGCTTCCGCCTACCACATGGGAGGGCCACAGTTCAAACCCTGGGCCTCCTTGACCCGTGTGGAGCTGACCCATGCGCAGTGCTGATGCACCAGAGCAGTGCCCTGCCACGCAGGGGTGTCCCCCACATAGGAGAGCCCCATGCGCAAGGAGTGCGCCCCGTAAGGATTGCCGCCCAGCATGAAAGAAAGTGCAGCCTGCCCAGGAATGGTGCTGCACACATGGAGAGCTGACACAACAAGATGACGCAACAGAAAGAAACACAGATTCCCAGTGGCGCTGATAAAGATAGAAGTGGTCACAGAAGAACACACAGCGAATGGACAAAGAGAGCAGACAACTGGGAGGGGGGGGCGGGGGAGAGAAGACAGGAGAGAAATAAATAAATTTAAGCAAAGATATTATATATATGCTAACAGTTTCACTGAATTGGAACAAAGACTTCACTCAAAGTGCTAATGGTTTGAACAGTGGCTGGTAAAACAAACTCAGTATTTTTGCAGATGGTTGCAAGGATGACTTCATATTTCCTTTAGTTGCCATAATTGTAATTTTTAATATGTGTATAATATTTCATCAGATGGCTCTACCATACTCTATGCCTCTATCGAATATTTAGATTGCTTCCAATTTGGGGTATTTTAAATAATGCAGTAGTGAATATCTTTGTATGTTTGCATTTTTTTCTCCTTTGATATTTTTCTAAGAAGTGGGACTGCTGGCCCAAAGTGAATATGCCTTTTTTGATTAACAGGACATAGTGAAATGATGCTTTCCAAATGGTGTTACTAGTTTACACTGTCTCCAGCTTTATATTGCCTATTTTGGCCCTCCTTTCCTCTGGTGGTATCGGCCAATAGCATTAGAAATATTCTTTTGCCAATTTGAGCACCAATACCCGATCTCTTAATTTTATTTTCACATTGTAGATGAAATGTTACCTCCTTATTTGAATTTTCCCTTGTTTGTTGATTTAGGGAAGTTGAGCATATTTATGTAAATATACTTGCTAGTTGTACTTTTCTGTTGTGTAAATTCTTAAAAATTTCTCTCCAGCATTTTAACTTTTTCATAATCCTTGTGAATAATATTTTATCACCTGTTACAAAACAATGTGGATCACATTTTTTAGGCAATCTACATAAAATTAATATGTGCTTTGAGCATTAAGCAATCGAGTGTTCCAAAGATAGGAGTTTAGGGGTAGGAAAAAAGCCCAGTTTTTGTCTGAACCCCTTGGATATTTTTGTCAGCACTCAAGAGTTTAAATAATGGATAAAGGAAAAGAAGGGGGCTTGATCTATTTGTCACAGTGTCATTGCTGTTTCTAAAATAAGAGAGCATGTTGCATGTACTATATTCTTATCAAAGCCACACAGCCAAATTCTGAAGATTATATAACTGTATCACTTGGCGTTATTGAGATAGTCAGTTTCATTATTCCCATTATGCTTCCAGTTCTAGCTTTTCTTAGTTCAAGGGTTTTCTGAAAACTTTCTCAAATATTTTACTACTAGGGCACGAAAGTGAGATTTTTTGCTGCTGTTCTTAGAGTTTTCATTTTTACTTTTTTCTGTTCCTTTCCATGATGAATTATTTTTTTCTAAAAACTGGTTTTAACCAAATGTTGGACCTAACTTAAAATCAACTTTTCCCCTACCACAAATCCCAAGGAATAACATGGTACCTAGTTCAAGTTACCTTGTATTTTAAGAGTAGTAAACTGGTAGAGTTGTTGTTGCCAGCATGTGCTGAGAAAGCGACTGTCATGTAATGGAGCACTTAGGTTTGCTTCCTGATTTAGGTAGAAGTTTAAATGGCCACACAATGATCCATTTCATTTCTACCTCATGTCTTAAAGGAATTTTCATTTAGCCTGAATCATAACTTCTATTGCTATCCACTTAATCTGCAGTGGAAATAATGATAAAGGCATTTAGTGCCTTAAAAAGGTGTCAAACTTTATTCTGAGCACCCCATGATGAACTGAAAGCATTTCTAAAATGTCAGCCCTTGGAGAGCACTGTTTCTGAAGGCCACACTTGGATAAGCATCATAAGTTTGTTGTTAACTGGGCCACATCAGCCCCAACTATTACTGTTTTCCTCAAACTTGCAACCTGTAATTCTAAATAATCCAAGTTCTTAGGTTATGTTATTCTAAGTTGTTGGGTTTTCTTTTTTTTTTTTTCCTGGGCCATTGCACCTTGAGCCAGGCATTTTGAAACGTTCATCGAATTTAGAAAACTGGCATTGAATTTATTCATTTTTCTGCATGTGATAGGGGTGAGTCACTTACTACGTGATTTATCCATGGTGAAATCAAACTGAGAGACTGTTGTATTTCTCCCGCAGGTTACCTACTCCTTGGCCTCATCGCCATGTTGGTCGTTCTGGAGACTTTCTGTGAACTCCACGAACTGAAAAAATTCAGAAAAATGTTCTATGTGAAGAAGGACAAGGACGAGGATCAAGTGCACATCCTTGAACATGACCAGCTCTCCTTCTCCTCCATCACAGACCAGGCAGCCGGCATGAAGGAGGATCAGAAACAGAACGAGCCTTTTGTGGCAGCTCAACCACCTGCCTACCCGGATGACTCTGCCAACAATTAGAGGGGGTTGCCATATTGTCTTAGAGCACCGTGGTGAGGGCAGTAATAATAGGCTTAATTGTGTTCATTTTTATGAGAATGGAAAAGCCAAGAAGTTGTTACTTTTACCAATAGGTACTGTTTGCAGTATTTTAAAAACAAAAAATAAGAGAACAAAGGAAGCTTTTACTCTGTAGGGATACCCAGTATCTGCGTAAATGGAATCCTATAATTCATACACAACAAAATTATCTAGACTTATAGAAGAATACTCGAAGCTGTGCTACTTTGGATAGAAGATGATTTTATACTTTGAATTGGAGACTTTGGAGTTTCCATTTAAATCATTTAGCTGATGGCTAAATAGCAAAATTTATATTTAAAAGCAAAAAAAAGCATAGAGAAGTGTTTTATAAATAGGTTTATGTGTACTCGTTTGCATGTACCCCTCCAAAGTGATTATTTTTGTAGAACCTAAGTTACTACCTACTATTTATAATGAATAGGTAACCATTAAATGTGTACATATAAAGTATAAATATGTTTATATCCTGTACAGATATGTTTTAGGTCACCAGATCCCAGGGTACTTCTTATCCCAAGATTGTAGATATTTTTCCTTTTGATTTCTCTTTATACTAAGGAAATCCAGAGTTACTGCAATAAAGTAAGGAGAATAATAAACATAAGAGTAACTGTAGTTTTCTGCAACGATAAAGGTTTCTACCCTCTGCAACATAGTGCATCAGATGTTTAAAAATGTTTGTTTATATTTCTTTGGAGGTAAACAAGTAATGAAGAATATGATTTGTATAAAGGTTAAGATATTTTGTTTTGAATGGAGTTGATTTGTAGCCACCTAGTACTAAAGCACAGAATTTGAAAAACGCTAAATGAACAAATTGTTAATTTGAGCATTTTTAATTTATAAACTGAAATCAATAAAAATCATAGCTGATTGCCATCCTGCGCTTTCATATATCAAGTTTTCCCCCACGTAGATAATATGTGTGCACTCCTTTAGAAACCATAAAGGCAACATTCAAATGATGTACACAAGGAACAACTGAGCATCTTGGAAGGGAAAATTAGTGAGATTCTGAATGATAACTGATGCTTAGTGGGTAGCTGCTGGGGAGGTGGTGCTTGAGATGCTTCTAAAAGGCAGCTCATGAGCCATGCCGCCTTCCATTCATGGGGCAGGATGCTCCTCATGGTAGGAGGCTCCCTCGGTAAACCTTCTACCATTTGGTCTCCTTTTGTATTGAAGGACTTTTTCCATTAGGCACCAAGATGAGCAAACCATTACAGCCCACTGCTGCTTATGGATGTGTATGCGTATTGCAGAGGCCCTTCTTTTTTGTTTAAAATGGCATATTGTCTCAAAGCAACAGAAGCATATTTTGGGGGTAGTAGAACAAGGAATTACAGCAACTCCACAGCCCCCATATCACTGTATGGCTCCAGTGTCAGTGAACTCCGTGATGTCAGCAGATCCTTTCCTGCGTCTAAACCCAAATGTGAGTTTCTTCTTTCTGACTTGGATTATGTTGTCCCATAAGCACATTTCTTTTACTTTCTTTAAAAAAAATTTTTTTTTATTAGAAAAGTTCCCTATTATTTTTTTATTAGGGAAGTTGTAGATTTACAGGAAAGTACAAAAAATAGCCCTCCCTCCCCATTATTAACACCTTGTATTAGTGTGGTACGTTTGCTGCAGTTGATGAAAGGGCATTTTTTAGTAATTGTACCATGTCACATTTCTTTTTCTGATGTATCATGTCTTCATGGGGGAAGGTGGGTTTTACAGGGGATAGAGCATTGTGGTAAAGGATGGAATCACAGAACAGTGGCCTGCTTCATGGCCAAGGTTGGGGCTGGAAAGTTCAGTGAAAACACTTTTTGGTGTGGCCCAGAGACCAGAGGTGGCAAAGAAATAGTGTCTCACACTTGGAGAGTATATTTTATTCATTTCAGGAAATGACTGGTTTGCCTCAGTTGTTTGGCTCTAGTGCAAGTGGGGAGATCGAGATACAGAAAATGTGGAAGAGCATAAAAAAATTGGAATCAGGGTGTCATTAACGAGTAGTAGAGTATGTTACATAATTTGAAAGCTTTTATGAATCTGTGGAGAATATACTAAGCCTTAGTGCCTTGTTAGCCGAAAGGAGTGCTGATGCAAAGTACCAGAAATCTGTTGGCTTTTATAAAGGGTATTTTTGAGGGGTAGAAGCTCACAGCTACTAGGCCCTAAAGAGTCCAACTCAAGGTACCATAAGAGATACTTTCTCACCCAAAGTATGCTATATATATATATACACATATATATGTTGAAGTAAGATGACAGGCAACATCTGCAAGGGTTTTGCCGCCTTAGGGCTCCATGTGCCCAGCTTCTCCTGATCTCAGCTGTGGGCTGGCATAGTGCTCATCATCTCAGGGCTTCTCAGCCACTCTGTTCTGTTCTGCAAACTGTCAGGCTCATCTCTCTTCCTGGGGCCTCTGCCATGTCTCTCTTCCTCTGTGTTCTTCTTCCTGGGTTCTCTTGTGTATCTATTTCTGTGTTCTTGATTGAGCATTTGTTCTTATAGCCCACCAAGGGGGCAGGGACTCAACCCTGCATGCCCTATGACATGGTGGAATCAAAGTTCTAATCTTAACATAATCAAGTTTGAACTTAATACCATCCAAGGGCATCATGCTCAGAGGAACAGACCAGTTGACAAACATAATCTCTTTTTGGAATTCATAAATAGTATCAAACTGCCACTGTGCCCTTCAAATTATTGTTTATAATGTCAAGGGTAAGGTACAAAATGGGAGCAGGCTTAGCCCCCCACCCCATCAGGTAGGAAGTGTAAGAGCGAGTGCCTTGCCTGGGCTTTCTGTTGGCTTTGGCTGAGGCAGAGGCTGGTTGCCCCGGGATCCTGAGGGAAAACCACACAGAGTCAGCTGGGCAAGTGTGGTGGTCCTGGGCCTGCCTCGCACGGGCAGAAACAGGCTGGCAAGATGGCAGGGAGGTGGGAGGTCGCGGCAGCGTGGCAGGCCAGAACTGACGGCTGAGTCCTTTTAGTTGAGAGTGTAAAGTTGAAGGTGAAAGCGACTGCAAGAAGGGGACTCTGAAGCTGAAGGCTCCAGTTGGGGAACATTTTCTTTGGGATGGAAAAGCAGCAGAGAGCTTTCAAAGGGACTCTGGCTGTGTCAATTAAAAGTTGCATGTGGCCAGAAGGGTTTTGATTTCCAAGCAGCAGATACAATCAACTTTAGGAAAGAACAGAATATTTTAGGTTGGGAGTTCTCAACCTTCCAGAAATCAAAGGGAACTTAGAACTGAGGGAATGGAGACTCCCTGCAGAAGTACCTTATAAAGGAAATTCATGGAGCAGATGACGTTTTGCCCAGATAACTCCACTTCTTAGACTCAGGTTTCTCTCTATTGGGGTTCTTAACCGTTCTTTTTCCACGGACTTGGCTAGTCAGGTGAAAACCATGAACCCCTTACTAAGTCCACACTATACTGTGTGTGTTTATTTTTTTTTAATCCTAAGTATTATTTAATATATCACACCCACACCACGCATCCCCACAAGAATTTTTTTTTTTTTTCATTTTCAGTTCAAGCTCACAGACCCCCTGAAATCTTTCCACAGATCCCTTGGGGCTCTGTGGACCCCTGGTTAAGAACCCTTGCTCTATATCAGTCATGCCCTCAAGATACTTAAAAAGGAACTAATTCAAATGTTGATCCAGGAGGAGGAGCAGTGCGGGGAGAAGGGAACATTTTCTGAATAGATGAATTTGGTGTAACGTCAGGAAAAAAAATGCCTGGCAAACATTAGTAAAACATGGGATCATTTATTCTTGCCTGAAAAACAAGTCACATTCATACTTTCCACAACAGCTTTATGTTCCTTTTGAAAAATGAATGAGAAGATAGCATCTACAAATCTGGAGACCCTATGATACCTGAAATAGTCAATACTTTCAAGCCCTTTAAAGTTGATAATGATGCACTGGCCTCTTAACTAAAAACAGCTAATACTTATATCAAGTAAAAGTTCATTTTAATTTGGCAGACGCATGTGTTGAAAGGTAATATAACATGGTTACATGCCTCTTTTCCAGAGGTCGGTATGGAGCATCCTGATTGTGTGGTTTGTTACATTCATTTTGTGATCTGTTGTTAAGACCTCCATGTTGGGATGAGATGGGATAAGTACTACTATCTTCTGTTCAGGAAGGCAGCCCCTCTAGACTGTATTTTCAGAAATGTGTAAATAGTCAAACAGAACATTCCTTGGCAAATTTAGTAACAAAAGTTTCTTAGAAACTTATAACTGAAATTGAAATGATAAAGCTTGTGCCACTTTATTTGGCAATGCCCAGTGGAATATTAAATTGCTAGTTTCATAACATTTAAAGTTTTTCCTATAGTGATTCATTATTTCCGAGAGCTTTTACTTTATGAAAATTTGATGCATGAGAGCCTTTTGTGTGAGGCGAAACATGAAATTGTTGGCTGAAAACAATTTTCCTAATATCTCATTCACTTAATATGTGCTTTCAGGCGATCTCTGCTATCCAGGGCACAATAAAGATCTCAGAAGCAAATAAAAACACTTCTAAGTACTTTTCACAGTATTTAAAGCACATTTAATAAGAAGCAAACCTTCTCGTTGCTTCAGTGAGAACTTATTCATACTTACTTTGTTCACATTTCTAATAAAATTATTGCCCTGGTTTCCCAACCCACAGGAAATAAAGGAGAGAGTGTCCTCCAGGTCTTAAATTCTGTATTATCACAATTTTACATCATAATTTGGGGTGACATGAGTAAAACATTAAAAGTCTCAAGATGCAAGTTGGCAATAACAGTGCAATCCTTTACCCAGCCTTAAGTTACCACTGTCTCTAGGTCCCTGTAAAAGCAGCCACAGTAATTGCTCCATCCACTTGGTCACTCCTGACCTCACCCAGTTGGAGCAGCTCAATTGACAGCCTCACCCTGCTTTTTTATACTCAGAAAAATTGTCACATATGCCAGTGAACATGACAACTTACCTCTTACGCATGGCAAGTTTGAGCCATTCGAAGGCAAATGGCAGAACATAATCAGGGCCATACGATTGTGGAAGTATGACTCCTTATTGGTCCCAAGTGGTCGGTATTTGCTGGCTCCGTGTGAGTGGTCTGTGGCCCTGAGTCCGCTGTGTACTCCACTGAGGACGGCCGTATCCATGCTAGCAAGTGCACGAGAATAACAGGAAGAGTTGCTAGCAGCCTGGCAGTGAAAGAGAAACAGAAACTCTGAAGGCAAACCCAGACTAAACAGAAGAGTTGCTTTCTAGAGCTGTCTGATGGCTACTGAGGTCGGCACATTTCTTTTGATGTTACTTAGATAATGCTATATCTTTATGACAACTTTAAGCTGTTTAATATGCTCTGTTTAAGGGAATAAATTAAGATGTATATTGCAATACAAATTGATTAAAATTCTTTTTAAAAGACTTGCTTGTTAAGTGGTCATTTTCGTTGTCTAGAAAATTAAGGTAGGCTAAGCATCTCTTTCCAACATGAGGTAGCATCATAATGTATACACTTGCTGTTATTTACATGTGAAGATGGCACTACTGCTCAATCTTTGGTAAGTAAGTAAAATATCTCTATTTTAATTTTAGGTGAGGAAATGAGCTGAGTTTTGAGGTTTTATTCGTCCTGTTTATATGATGTGTGTATATATATATCACAGAATTTTCACACTTATAGTTCAGCATTTAATTTCAATTTCTAAGCAGTGGCTAGAATCCCAGGGTCCACTAGTGCCCCCCAGATATTTAGAATGAGTCTGGGTGCTCAAAGACATCAGCTTATTTTACCCTAAAACTCCTGCGTTGCTTTTGCTCTGTGTAAGCATTGTTGGTTTAAACTGATGCATGGATTTGGGAAAAGACCCCTTTTTATGTGCTCACTTGTGTAGCGAAACCCTTACTCTAGGCAGTTGTTACAAACTTGGTACAAGGTGTGATGCATCATGATTTAGAACAGTGTGACCCTAAAAACTGGAACAAAGCCAATTCCCACACATGCAGCAATGACCAAGCTAGATGTTAAGGTCCCTGTAATTTTTGATGGGTGCTACAGCTGGCAGAACTCTATAACAAAGTTAAACAATGGACTACCATTTTTCTAATAATCTACACATCACTTCCTCTACGCTTTTTCCCTATGAAGCTGAGAAAGAGCAAGCTGCCCCAGGCCTCCCACAGGGGCAAGCCCAGTAAAGCAGTCTGCAGGAACCTAATACCACCAAGAATGTTTTAAATCATTGTGTGTGTGTGGGTCTGTGTGTGTGGGGGGGGGGGGGGGGGAGGGGGGGAAGCGGGGGAGGGATTGTTTAAAAAAAGAGTTAAATAACCTAACCTGTCCATTTTTGTTTCTCTTTCCAGTGAATGCCCTGGGTCACTTAGGTCTGTGACTCTCCAGTTCTCAGTGGCCTACACTACTATAGCAGAAAGAAAAGGGAGGTATTTTATAAGAATAAAATAAGCAGGATGTCTGGCAAGTGGCTGTAAAGTAGCTTTTTACCCAGCTTGTGAAACGGTAAAATTGTGTGTATTTATTTCCCTGAGAGTATGGCATTTTAGAGGTCACAGTCCCTAAATCCACTCAGTGCCAAACTCACTGAGAAGAACTGGATGTCAATATTGTTTTCCTGACAATTATGAGAGAGAACAAGACATTTACTGTTAGACACACTATTAATACAGAAGAGGAAAAAAGAAAAGAAGCAATTAAGCTACCAGTTTTCATCTGAAGGCCTGAAGTAGTTTAATTTTTTTAAAAAATTTACAGTAAGCAATGACTGAAAATAAGTATTTCTGATTCAAATGTAAATAAACTTAACGGTGAAATCATTACCTTTCTAAGTATATAGAATCTCCGTTCTCTGTTGATTCTACATAGTCTGAGCCAAGTGATTTCCAAAAGGAGCTTAGTTGGTGTGGGAAAAGCCAGCATGTGTTAGAGCTCAAGAAGAGGTGTTTTATGAGGCCAAATGAGAAGGTGTTTGCAAAGCAATCGGCAGTATGCCTGGCTCTTTGCATATACTATCTATGATGACTAGCTACTACTCATTTAGGCATTTTCCTGAAAGACAAAATGCAAACTAGTGCTGTGGAAATGAAATGTGGTGCAAGCTCTCCAGGAAACTCCTTATTTTATTTATTTGGAGAATAAACAAATACCAGTTAGCAACACAGGGTCATGAAATTCAAATGCTAGTAGTGTCCTGCAGTGAAATAAGAATGAACTCACGAAGGGCAATGTCCCTGAGAATTGGGGCGGGGAGATTTTTGTGCAGCAGCTGGACCTTGCTGATGAGGGCAGGGGCGTTTTAAGGAGACCAGTGTAAGCCCAGGTGAAGACCAGAGCAAGGAACAGTAGAGTGACATGGAGAATAGGGAAGTGGTGACACCCACTGGGCATCAAGGGGACAGTGGCTCAAAGGAGAGTTCCTGCCACCAGGCAGTCCTGTGCCATCTCTCAGATTGAGGGACTTTGAGCAAGCTACTCTTAGCCTCAGTTTCCTCATCCGTTAGCTGGGGCCAATAGTACCCTCTTTGGGGATGTACAGATTATAGTAATTTTCTGAAAAGCACTTAGCACAGAGCCTGGCACGTAATTTGCCATAATAAAAATTAGTTGCCAATATTATTAATCATGCTGAATGTTAGAAAGTGAAGTATTTCTACATTTGGCATATTTCTGAAGTAATGGTAATATTGGTGACTAAAGTATATTGGGGAGTGTGAAATAATGTCAGTTATTAGGGGAGTAAGTTACACAGACTTTGAGAACTTGGCAGAAGCACTTGACCTGAGTATGGAGCGTAGTCAGATGTGATTGTGGTTCAGCACTGAGGGAACTAATCCAGAAAGCACAGTGTTAGAGGTTGGCCCACTTGGTGGAGCACAACCAAGGGTGGAGGCGCTGGAGCTGGGAAGAAAAGCTGGGACCCTGTGACAGTTATGAAGGCAGGTGCTGATTAAATATGAACTGGAATGGTATTGGGGGGGGGGTTGGGGGGAGGAAAAGGAGTAACTAATGCCTAGGGGCATTTTAAGGAGTCTTCCTAACCAATAAAAATTATGATGAAGAAATAGACTTGTTTCCAACCTAAAACTAAAATAGGGATGCTTAAAAAAAAAAAAGAAGGAAAAAAAGTTTGGTTTGTGATAATGTTGGGTTTCATATAATGGAGACCCTCACACAGACTAAATGATCTCGCAAACCTCATCTTTGGAAGGAAGGTATCAAGACATGGGAAATGGTCAAGGTGTCAGCTTCTGGATAATGTCCAAAAGGGATGAAGGAAAGGACATTAGATTTAACTCTAAGATGGATTTGGGAGCCTTTGCGAAGGCAGAACTTGAATGAAGAGAACAGGAATGGGGAGGAGAGGCTCTTAGTGTAGACACCCACTTCAAAGAGATGGACCTCGACAACTACCTACAAGATGAGGGTTCTGATAAAACATCTTTAATAGTATCATTTAATAATTGGAAAGAAAAGACACATGCCTACCTGTACCTTCAAATATTTAGCCATGATCTAAATATTGTGTCTGACTCCTACATACAATTCCAGTACCTATATCCAAACAGCATAACGCTGGTGGCGGACTTGACCCAGTGGTTAGGGCGTCCACCTACCACATGGGAGGTCCGCGGTTCAAACCCCGGGCCTCCTTGACCCGTGTGGAGCTGGCCCATGCGCAGTGCTGATGCGCGCAAGGAGTGCCCTGCCACGCAGGGGTGTCCCCTGCGTAGGGGAGCCCCATGCGCAAGGAGTGCGCCCCGTAAGGAGAGCCGCCCAGCACGAAAGGATGTTCAGCCTGCCCAGGAATGGCACCGCACACGTGGAGAGCTGACACAGCAAGATGACACAACAAAAAGAAACACAGATTCCCGTGCCACTGACAACAACAGAAGCGGACAAAGAAGATGCAGCAAATAGACAAAGAGTACAGACAACCGGGGTGGGGGCGGGGGAAGGGGAGAGAAATAAATAAATAAATCTTTAAAAAACAAACAAACAGCATAAAGCACTAATGTCCTACTCTATTTTGTTTCTATGTGATTAAAGTCTTAATTTCAGAAGGCTAATTTGGTAAAATATTGTCGGCTAATTACAGAACCAATTGCATCTATGAATATTTATAATAATACATTATACTATCTTATGTTTTATCCCACCCTGTTTAACTGGTGAAGGTTATTTATCAAATGTATCTGTCTTAGTTTTCTAGGGCTGCCATAAGAAAGTACCACAGACTGAGTGTCTGAAAACAACAGATATTTATCATCCTATAGTTTGGGGAGGTGAGAAGTCTGACTTCGAGATGTCGGCAGAGCCATGTTTCCTCTGATGTCTGCAGGGTTCTGGCAGTGGCTTGCCAGCAGTCCAACGCTTCCAGCCCATGGCCATCTTCTCTGTCATTCTGTCCAATTCTCTCCTTATGAGAACATCAGTCATGTTGACTTAGGGCCCGTCCTAATCCAGCTTGGCCTCATCTTAAATAATAACATCTTCAAAGATCCTAATTCCAAATAGGATCATATTCATGGGACCAGGAGTGACGACTTGAATATATCTTTTGGGGGACACACAATTCAATCCATAACAGTATCCATTTCCAAAATTATTCATTTATCCAAGAGATCCTGCCTGCCGAGCAATCTGGGTGTAAACCCATTCTCAAGAAGACTGGGGTCCACAGCAGGAGCCCACCTGAGCTGTGGTGGGACCTGAGAGGAGCGAAGATATGTCACCAAAAGGGAGATACTAATCCACATAATTCTAAAGCAACATTTCTTGTGCTCCATCCCTATTGAAATGCTATAATTTATAACTTCATATGCCAGGTAATAACAAGCTATCTGCTACAAATTTATTCTAGCTGGCCCTTCTGCACAATGATAATTAATGCTCACAACAGCTACTCTGGGACCATGCAGAAGTTTTTAGTGCCTTCTGAATCATCAAAGGTGCAATTATAGCCAGCAGAGTTGTGGTTTTACGAGGACCTTACTGCACACTGATTCTTTGTTAATGAATGGTCTTAGTTAATCCATTAAATTTACAGAGCACACCATTCTCCAAACTTTAAAATAACAGTGTGAAGTTATATTATGGTAAACATTCCCTAAAATTGCTAAATAGTGCTTAAGAACTGTGAGGTCTCCGATTTTCTTTCTTCTTTGGGGTATCCATCTATTGGAGAAAATCCCTAAAAGGAAAATAACATGTTTTCATCTACAAATATGCCGAGAAGTTAGGAGATTTCAATCTGTTCCTCTCAACAGTTCTAGGCCTGTGTACTGTGTGATGCCAGACTGGCTACTTATCTTTTCAGTATTTTAATTTATTCCTCCTTAGAATGGAACAAATAGCAATAATTTGTACATTCACCAGACACATCATCAATCAAAATCAATTGAGTGCCCATTAGACATATTCATGAGGCTTGGGAGGAGATAGAAAAATAAATGTATTTGGCCAAGTGCAAGAATACCAGAGATTATGGGAGGGCTTTAGAATTTAGGACAGAGCTACAGCATGGAATGAATATAATGGGGGGGGGGGGTAGTAAGGGTTTTTTGTTACACTGTTTTGAATTTCAGTATGAAAATGAAATGTGTTAATAGGGTCAAAAATACCAGAAAACCCAACTTATTTGCATTTCCTAGATTTTGCCCTAGAATCTTATCTGGGGAATGATTACAGAGATTATATAGTCTAAGTATGGCTTGAACTATATTTACTATACTTATTGAAGTCCAATGCAATTCCTTGTATATAATGGGAGGCCACAATAAACATTTGTTGAATGAATAAGTGATCTCCCAGGATCTTGTTGAAAGCAAATACTCATTTGCCATCAGAATTAGAATTGCCACGATTTTTTCGCACCTTCACACCATATGGATCAGACTCATTAGAGTAACACAGAGCCCCACCATCTTCTCTATCGATGTGACCTTGATTTTGACCAAGACAGCACGTGATTCACAGTAAGCCTATAGTTTGGAGAGGGAACACAGCTGTTCCTTTGTGAATTAACACCTAAAATAAGACACATCACAGCGGTCTCCTTATTTTCAAGCAAATGGGGAAAGGAGAGGAAAGAGATTACAAGGTGTCAGACAGTTAACAGGGTGAGCCAGACTGGAGGACCCCAAGATCAGACATCTGAATAGACATTCTGGGTTAGGGGAAATGCCCAGGCTATGCAAATGTAAGCCAGAAACCAGGAACCTGATGTGGATAGCAAGGGATGATGGGATTTAACTAGAATGAACGGAAAACCTAAACCGTAGTTACAGTTCAGCTGTCTTCTCACTTAAGGGTAAGCATAATTCCAGCTGAGCCTTGGCAAACAGACTGTTAGCAGGGAGTGCAGTAATTCTGGTGAACCCAGTTCATGGTCAGGAATATTAGGGCTAGGGTGACCAGCTGCCCAGTTTGCCGGGGACCAAGGGACTTCCCAAGATGTGGGGCTTTCAATACTAAAACCAGGACAGTTTGGGACAAATCTGGATGTCTGAACATCCTAATTAAATTGGAGCCACAGCAAAACTGGATTCATTCACTCATTCAGCAAACATTTAAAGATCCTACTATGTGCCAAGCACTACTCAAAGCACTTGCAAAACAGTGATGCAGACTGTTCTCAAGCAACTTATAATACGGTGGTCAAGGGAGACATTGGCTAACACAAGCTAGTGGATGCTAATATATCACCCCAGTCCCTCTTCAGGACTGAGGCTCTCCCTCCTTCAGCTGCCTGGAGGGCTGCCTCCCAATGGCTCACAGCTGAGTCCTTCATAGTAATCGCCCTCTGCTGAAGGAAACTGCCCTACCCAAGGTTACACCTCCTCCCTGGAGATGGTCTCTGTCCAAGGATGGTCAATGCAAGTTACAAAGGCTGGGTCACTTTGTCCCTTCATGGTCACTTGGAAGGCCATCCTAGCTCCAGTGTGCCCCCATAGGGCCATCTGCTGCAACTGGTCATGATTCAACCCCTCTCTGCTTCTCTCCCTCACAGCTGTTGCTCCGAAGCACTCACTGATAAACCTCTTACAAACAAATTTCAGATTTTGTTTCCTAGGAAAGCCAACGTAAGACCACCATCTGAAGTTGCAACTGTGAAGGAAAGCACACAGTGCGATGAGGACCTAAGAGAGATTTGACTGATCAGGGAGGCCAAGATTGAACAGGAGTTGCCCAGGCAAAGAAGGAAAGGGTGTTGCACACACAAGGAATAGCATGTACAGTGGCCCCGTAGGGAGGGACCAACATCATGATCATGAGGGACTGAGTATGGTCAAAGAAGAGAAAGTAAAAAAAAAAAATAATAAATAAATAATTAAAAAAAAAAAAAAAAAGAAGAGAAAGTAAAAGGGAGTAGGGTGGACAGAAAGAGCAACCAGACCCTGTAGTGAAGTTGAGAAGGATTGTCTATATCCTAATAGCAATGAGAGGTCATGGAAGGGTTTTAGGCAGGGGAGCAGCATGATCCTGTCCAAATTTAGGAGTTCAAATTTGCAGGATGCAGTAGTTGTATTAGAGCCAGTAGCAGGCATGCTTGAAAAGCTGAATGCTAGACAATGGCCTATGTCTTTCTTTTTTTTTTTTTCTCTTTCTCTCCAATGCCTAAGGTCAGTATTGGGCACAATTTAGAACATGTTTGGACCTACAAGAAGGAAATCAGAGACCTTCAGCTGAACCAATTTTACATAAAATAATGGTGTGAATTTGTGTTATGATGAACATTCCCTGAAATTGCTAAATAGTGCAGGGTTGTGTGTGTGTGTGGGGGGGGCAAGAGTCAGCAAGGCAATCAGGAAGACAGTAGAGTTTCTATTTTTGTAATCAAACAATTACAGTTTTGTATTTAAAATAAAAACGGCAACTTTGATTAGGGATATACAATTCTTTCTTGACTGACATTTCTTTATCTTTGCTGGTCTCCTCTCTCTCATTTTGCTACTTCCCTGCACCCTTTCATTTACTCAACTCACCTTCATTTAGCAAACTGTATGTTCGGAGCTGTTTGCTCATTGGCCTGGTTCCCCATGTGGGGTCGTAGCAGAGGGCTAATGCGCAGCCTTCCCTGGTTTCCCTGGATCCTCATTGCTTGGAGGTTCCTAATCATCTTCCTCTCTAGAATGAGACTCAGGCACGTCCAACCTGAATGTATAACACCTTTGGCTTCTGGTAAATATTGAATGAGGAAAGGGTTTATTGGGAACTGGGTGTACTGAAACCCATATAAGGTCTGTTAAATCAATTTGCTCCTGGAAACTAATGATTCGGCCCTGAGACCTTGTCCTCTAGAGCCAATCGCTCTGCTGGCCTATAGAGTTGTCTGGGACGTGCCCTAAACTCTCACTATTTCTAAAAGCTGGGCTAAGATCTCTTCAACAGGAAAGCAGAAAGGCCCACTAGGAGGACATAGCTATGCAGAAAGGCAGGGCATTTTGTAATGGAACAGACTTGCAAGAGAAATTTTCCACAGGAGTTTGTGGATTTGACTTTCTACTTGTGAAGGGGAAGAGCTAGAACTTTTATCCTTTATTGGTTTGGAAAGACTTTGGATCTAACAGAGGAAAGGCATGTCTGATTGGGGTATGTGTGTCATGGAGATGCAGCTATCCACAGACATGTACGTATAGGAAGAGATGCAGGAGGGAGAAATTGGGATTGAAGAAAAAAGTGGGGGGAGGACAGACATTTTTTCCAAATCCATTCCTAAGTGTTTAATTGTGCTTGTTCTGGTACTGCAATTTTCTCTGTGATTATTTTCCATCTCTCACCAGAAAATTTTAAATCTGTTCACAAGTATTAGCTTTCTAGGTCTATAGAACCATTATAATTTAGAAACACAAAAAACAAACAAGGAAATGTGCTAAGTGCAATTGATGATATCAGTGAGCAAAGCCAGGCTTTCTGACTGACATCAGGAGTCTTCCTTTACCTACAACTTGACTTCTTACCTGGCTGATAAAACTCACATGGGGGCAAATAACTGTTTGTTGCTCAAATCATAGTTGAAAATAGAGTCACCTTGTATTATGTCATAGAATGCAATATCCATTCTACGAGAAAATGAAAAATAACTTAGAGTTTCCTTACAGACCATAAGCATGTCACATACACTTTATTAAAATTAAGGCCCACAATATTTCCATGAGATAAGCCAGTGTCATTACATAAGTGGTATAAGTAAAGATGCTCCAAATACACAAAATATACTTACTTTTATCAGTAGACATCAAGCTAAATTATACTAAACCTGGACGATATCCTAGTGTGACAGTGGCTGGGCTGGTGGGTTTAGAGGAAGCAACGTTTTGCCTGATAGCTGCTCTCCTTTTGTATCACAGGTGATGTGGCCAGCTCAAGGCTTTGAAACTAGAATTTGACTTTTTAGACCCAAGTGTTCTACTACTTCTAACAAAACGAATGAAATTGCTGTCATCTTTTTTCTCTTCAGGTTAGGTATTTTATCAATTATTCTGAGCAGCATTCTGACTTCTTTACATTGAAATTTTTTTACAAGATTCTTCCTAGAAGACAATAAACATACCATTTGAATGCCCTAGAGTAGGTTTCTCAATCTACTTAAATTAAAAAATATATTAGGTCTCAAAATAAATAAGAGCAATGAAACAGGGCATTTTTGCTTCCAAACCACAGAAGCCTCAATGAGATTTAAATGCCCTGTTTTCCCCTCACCAGCTCCACTACCCTCTTCCTCTCTCCCAACCTTAGTGGAAGGTCAGCGAAAGTGCTCTGCTCTTGGGGCATTCAAAGAGCATTTATTGTCACGGTTTCCTCTTTCACAGAAGAGCTACAGAGGTGTCGGGAAGGAAGGTTTAAGTTTCCACCTGTCAGTTCCCGAGTCCACATTGTTTCCAATCTTAAGGGAAGACCTGGTGTGGCTGTGGCATCAGCATTGATAAGATGAGCCTCTAGCCTCAGCTCCTCATTTTCTTGGCCAGCCTGGGCCCCCTACTAGTCCCCTGGAGGCACTCCCAACACCCCGTGGTCGCAGCAGATATTTCTGCAGCCCTGACAGGGGTCTATTGGGCTGTTGGCCTTACTCTGCTCCTGGCTCGAGGCAAAGGGGGCCGAATGAATGGAGGATCCAAAGGTTTTCATCAAAATAACCAAGACTCAGAAAGGCCTTTTAGGAAACGGGTGCAGATAGTGCGTGGGCCCACAGCATGAGTAAGCAAAGGGCTAAATGCAGAGTACATACTGAAAGGGCTAAGTCCTTTGAAATGTTAGCAGCCCCCCATTATGTCTGCCTCTCCCCCCTTTGTTAGCTTCTTATTAAATAGACTGTTAACTAATTTCAATTTCTTGACCATGGATGAAATCCTTTTAGTAGCTTTTTTCCTTCAAAACCACTGATGTGCCTTTCTTTTCTCAAATTAGACTGTCCACCACCTACTGAGAAGGTCTGATTCTTTCATAATGACAGGGGTCTTGGTTTTGTTTTGTTTTTTTAAAAGATTTATTTATTCCTCTCCCCACCCCACCCCACCCCACCCCCAATTGCCTGTTCTCTGTGTCTATTTGCTGCATCTTCTTCTTTGTCTGCCTCTGTTGTTGTCAGAGGCACAGGAATCTGTGTTTCTTTTTGTTGCGTCATCTTGTTGTGTCAGCTCTCTGTGTGTGTGGCGCCATTCCTAGGCAGGCTGCACTTTCTTTCATGCTGGGTGGCTCTCCTTATGGGGTGCACTCCTTGCACATGGGGGACACCCCTGCATGGCAGGGCACTCCTTGCACGCATCTGCACTGCGCGTGGGCCAGCTGCACACAGGTCAAGGAGGCCCGGGGTTTGAACCGCAGACCTCCCGTGTCCCGTGTGGTAGATGGATGCCCTAACCACTGGGCCAAGTCCGCCACTGGGTCTTGGTTTAGAATGAGGCAGACTCCTACAAGAATGTGATTTCGATGCAGGCTTTGCCTCAGCCTCCATGGTGGTCTGAGGCCTTCAGCCTCTTTACTTCACTTTCATTTCCTTCATTCTCAGCTTTACCTTGCCCGCTCTTGTCTTGGGGACTTGTAAAGTAAACTTAGAATTCTGCTGCTGGGAAGTGGTACAGATGTGCTTTTCCCTACTCTTCCCACTCATTGCATTACGGGCATTAAGGATTAGACAAAAATTAGAAGACTCTGAAAGGTGGAGAGAAGCCAGTCTAACTGGGCACCTTGAGACCCAAGAAACTATACAGTAGTGAGCTCCCGAGTTTTCTTTCAGTTTCATGTTTCATGCACGTGGAGCTGAATAAGCTGGCCACCCAGAAGCGCCAATGAGCGTAGACAAAACAACCACCTAACAAGACCATCTCTCGCTAGCCAAAGGACGAGGAAAGGGGCAGCCTAGCAAGCTAGAAATATTTTTGACAGTAACAACTGTACTCCAGCCAAAACCACAGAAAAAACTGTGGCCACACCCTCCACCAATGCTGACAGTCTGCGTAGGGCCTCTGCTTCCACCCTTGCCAGGCTGTGTAACAAGGTGGCCCACATCCCTTCCCTGGTGGTATAAGAAAAGTTCCTTCAAAAATAGCGATACTGGCAGGGTGAAAATAAAAGGATGGAAAAAGAGATATCACATAAATATTAACCAAAGGAAAGCAGGAGTTGCTATATTAATATAAAAGTAGAATATAGAGCCAAGAAAAGTTATCAGAGACAGAGAGGGACATTATATAATAATGAATGGGTCAGGTACCAAGGAGACATGGCAATCCTAAATGTATATGCACACAACAAAACTGCAAACTATGTAAAGTAAAAACTAATCTATGTTGAATAAAAATGGCGAAACAGGCATCCTTGCTTTGTTTGCTATCTTAAGGGGAAAGCACCCAGTCATTCACTGTTAAGTATCCTGTTAGCTGTAGGGTTTTCCAAGAGTTTTTATCATGCGTAAGTGTTGAATTTTGTCAAATGTTTTTCTGCATTCATTGATACTATCATGTGGTTTTCCTCCATGACAGTATGACTCTTTCCAAGCCACTTGTTGCCCCGCATATGCTACAGTCAGCAAATATCTCCATCCAACTACTAATCAGACAGTTTTCTTGCCTTTTTTCCCCATTATGAGTTCAATGATTACCTCCTTTAAAAACTTAAAGGAGTTTTTAAAGTTTTAAAGGAGTGTTCAGCTTAAATCTTTCTAACTTTCCTATTGCACAAACTATTTCTTTCTCATTGCATAACTATTGTCAGCTTTAAGTTTGTTTAAAGATTTTGCAGAAGATACTGTTCCCTTAGCAGCTTATTGGAGTGGTCCTTCTAGGAAGGGACAATGGCATGGGGAGGACAATTTGATAAGCCTGCTTGGGGTGGGGTGGAGGCCAAGTGTCAAGGCCTGGTTCTCAGCTAGCATGAGGCCCCAGAGGAACAAAAGGGATCACAGTTGTAGCATTACTGTGTTGCAGGGGGAAAATTGGTATCACTTGGGGACTGGAGCTCTAGGAGGGGAGGGGTGAAGAGCAGGGAGAGAAAGATTGAGAGGGCCAGAGATAGTGGGATACTGTGTGCTACATGATGTAACACCCCACACCACCCCCATGCATGCGTTTAAGACTTAAAATCATGAAATGATGAATGCTATTGGATTTCTGGTGGAAACCCATAACAAAAAAGTGGTCAATGTCCAGCTTTTCTTGTCAGGAGATAGGAATGGGGTCACCAGATGGAGACATAAATTTAAGGGACAGAGTCCTGTGGTTTACTCTAGATTATATTTGCTTCTTTCTTGCCATTTTATAGCTATGTTGGTTGTCATACTCTTTTGGGGGGGCCTTAAGTATCTTGAAAGCTAGTTGAGACCAAATTTTCTGCTTAGTAACTGTATGACTCAGCCAAAGGGGTGCTGATGCAAAATACCAGAAATTGGTTGGTTTTTATAAAGGGTATTTACTTAGGGTAGAAGCTTACAGTTACCAGGCCATAAAGCATAAGTTACTTCCCTCATCAAAGTCTGTTGCCATGTGTTAGAGCAAGATGGCTGCCAACATCTGCAAGGGTTCCTGGGTTCTTCTCTTCCTGGGACTTGTTTCTCTCCAGGTTCAACTGCTCAGGGCTTTGGTCTCTGCTGCTGCAAACAATCAGGTGAATGGCTCATCTCTCTTCCCAGGGCCTCTGCTATGTCTATGGAGCTGTCTCTATTCCTCTGTGTTTTTCTGTGTGTTTACTTCCCAGGCTCCAGCTCAAAACTCAAAACTCCCTTCTCTGTGGTGTGGTTTCACTGTGAGTCCCTACCCACCAAGGGGGTGGGGATAGACATCCTACTCATGCGGCCAAATCAAAGCCTTAATCATTATTTAATCAAGTAAAAATGAAGCCTCTGAATTCAATATAATTAATATGCCCAGAGGGACAGACCAGTTTATAAACATAATCCAATATCTATTTTTGGAATTCATAAACAATATCAAACTGCCACAGTAACCCTTCCCTTAGAACCTTCCTCAAACTGGATTTTCAGTAACCAGACAATTGACTTGACATCCATGAACAATGGATTTCAAAATTTTTAAATCCACAGGACCCTTTCCTCATATAAAACCTCATGAGGAAATGTCCAAATACAATATATAAATAGAACACATTAACATCAAGTGCTGTTTGGGTATAGAAAATGGATTTGGATGCAAAGGAAAGGGTCCTTTATTTACTATACTCACAGCTTCTCCAGGAATTACTGAGGGACCTTTGCAGAAACACTAGGGCTCCTGGATGAACAGATGGAAAACATGGTATGGGAAAATATTAAAGGAAACCAAATGGTGACAAGTCAGGATTGTACAAACATGTTAGAAATAGAGGTATCTGGAATATAGGTGAGACAATAGGAAATCAATACAGCTAGTTCAACTCCTACAGTTAAAGCACAGTAGTCCTTTAGTGAAGTCCATGTTGAGAAACAAGACTCCATCGATATTTCTACATTCCTTCTTGGTCAAGGCTTTCTGAGTAAAAATAGCTGGCAACCTGGGTTAGTGGATGATTGAATGGCAAACCTGCCTTGGAAGTCAGAGATTGTCCATTAGTCTGGAGGGATTTAAACTTTTATTTCCCCTGAAGCCATTTGCTTACATTTGAAAGAGTAATAATAATCTAGCGACCTCCTCTCCCCAGGAAAGGTTTATCTACATTCCAGAGCAAAAGCTCTCTCTCTCTCCCTCCTCCCCAGAGCTGCTAAAGTGCTCTGAGAGCAATCTGTTTTCTGATCCACAGACCTTGTGTTTCCTGTCTGAAAGATAGATAAATAAATAGAGATGTAAAAACTTAAAAATGGGTTCTCTTGCGAGGAGTTTTACTTTCTGACAGTAATGCTGTTCTTTCATAGTCTTTAAACTTTGAAGGTGCATAATGACATTCTCTACCAAGTTTCGTGTTCTCACTGAGCATCCATGGGATGAAAGCAAATGATTTACTGCAGGCTTTCTACTTTCCTCTTGTTCCTTTGGGGTGCTGCCATGCTCATCTCTGACTCATGCCATACAAGGGAGCTGTACCTATAGACAGTCCCACTGAGAGGGAGCTGCTTAGCATTGGGCCTTCCAAAAGAACCATAATCTATAATTTCTTCTCTTGCCTGATCCTTCAAAGTATTCTGGGAAGACATAAGTGGGCTGTTGAAGTTTTTCCCATGCCTTGTAAACCCTTCAACTAAATATATGTCTTAACAAAGTCCCAGATCCCCTGCCTAACACAGTGTATGCTACAAAGCAAGGACTCATCTATTGCTAGTGAATGAGTTAATACATGAATGAATGAGTGAATGAATGGATCTTAGAACACATGTTCATCTGTCTAACTTGAACTTTACTGCCACTTCTGGTCCAGCTTGCTTCCTCTTCTGTTTGCTACCATTGTTGGCACCAGCTCAGTGCCCATTTGTCCTGAATGCAATCAGTGGGTGTTCTAATCGCCTTGTCCTCATCCAGTGCCAGCTTTCATCTTGGCATCTGTGCTGGTGCCAGTTACAGCTCTGTCCCTGCTGTTTCTAATTTTCTCTTCCTCCCGCCTCCTTTCTACCCCACCACCTGCCATGTACCAATATGACATTCGTGTCTAGATTCTTCTGTTGTCATTTCCAAGCTGCTCCCTTGAGTAATGCTGTTCAATCCCAGTATTTTCTCCTACCCTTTACCCTACAGCGTTTGGTTATATCTCACACTATGTCTTTCTTTTTGTGCCCAGATGGGTTTTTATATTTTGCTCTTAAATGATTACATCAGGCCACTGAACAGGAACCATCTCTAATCCTGCCTTATTTCCTGTGTCTGGCAAAAGTGAGCTGAATATTTGCCGAAGACAGGCAAGATGTGTGGAGAACAGGAACTTCTTAATGCTAGGCTTGTAATGAGTAGAGTGATGGAAATGGGGATAGAGAACTAATGCTTACTTTATCAACAAATATTTATTGATAAGCAATAGTGCAGTAAGTACTATTGTAGGTGCTTGGTACACATCAGAAACAGAATGGGCAAAAATGCTTGCCCTCATGGAGATTACATGTAAGAAGACATTTATCATGTATGTGCCAGGCCCCACTGAGATAATTGGCATGTGTATTGGTTAGCCAAAGGAGTGCTGATGCAAAATACCAGAAACTGATAGGTTTTTACAAAGGGTATTTATTTGGCGTAGGCGCTTAAAGACATCAGGCCGTAAAGCATAAGATATTTCCCTCACCAATGTCTATTTTCACGTGTTGGAGCAAGATGGCTGACAACGCCTGTGAGGGTTCAGGCTTCCTGGGTCCCTCTCTTCCACAGTCTGGCTTCTCTCTGGGTTCAGGGTTTCTCTTCCCAAGGCTTGCTTCCTCCTGAGCTCAGGGTTCCTTTCTTCCTGGGGCGTGCCTTTGTTTCCTCTGTAAGCTTACTTCCCAGGGCTCCAGCTTAAGGCTTCAGCATCAAACTCCAACTTCAAAACTCTAACATCAAAAGCCCTCAACTCTGTCCTTTGCCATGCTTTTTATCTGTGAGTCCCCACCTGTGAAGGGGTGGGGACTCAAAGCCCTAATGACATGGCCCAATCAAAGCCCTAATTGTAACTTAATCATGCCCAGGTACAGACCAGATTACAAACATAATCCAATATCTATATTTGGAATTCATAACCATATCAAACTGCTACAGCATGGTATCTCATTTAATCTACACACCAACATCTGGTGTAGGTCCTGTCCCTAAATGGCCTTGAATATTCCTTTGTCTGTCCTACTCTTTGTTCTCTCGGCTGTGATCTGTGGCTAATTCCTGCCTCATAAGGTAAGGGTTAGTTAGAGGAAGCCACCGGTAACTCTTGAGCATCTACTCTGTACCTGGAACTTTTGCTAGGTTCTTTATATGCTCTTCCTTACCAAACATCTGAAATGGATTATTTTATCTCAATTTTCAGGTCAAAATTTTCAGAAAGGTAGAATAACTAGTCTAAAGTCACATAGCCAATAAGTGGCAGTGAGGAAGTCATACCCATCTGGTCTGATTCCATATACAAGCTCAGAAATGGATTTAGGTGTAAGTTTGTGGGTGTTTGTTGTTGTTGTTTTGGCATATATTTTATGTAAATGTAATATGACGGTACTGAGAAAGAATAAAAACTACATAACATAAAGTTCCTGCCATAAATAAATTTATAATCTAGTGGGGGAGATAAGTTTCATTGAAATGTTACAATTGAAGCAATTTATTAAACTACAGAAAGGGAGGCTGCAGCTCAGATGGGTTGATTCACAACACATCGAGTTCGTCTTTCATCCTGGGCCTGGGGCATGTGGGTTTTGAGGGGCCGTTGGGACATTTAAAGGTTGCTGGTGAAAAGGCATATCAGTGAATGGTTCTAGGCAGATGGAGAGCTGTGGGAACTGGAGACCTGGAGTTGATGGAGTTGTCCTGGGCTGGCATGTAAAGTAGAGAGAGAAGCAGGCTCAAGCAGGAGAACTTAAGGGATACCAATATTGAGGCATTTGATCTGAAACTTGAGTGTGCATAAAAATCACCGAGGGCAGTGCTTCCCTACACTTTTCACCTCCTGGCATCCGCAGGGAAGATCATATTGATACGGTAGCTGGGCTAAAGGAAGGGGGCCACTCATGCAGGAGGACAGCAGCCCAAGTTCTCTGGCTGCCTGGGCCCATTAGCCACCAGACAGCCAAGTGCTCCTATACCTTGTTGAACTTCTTGGCACACTGGTTAGGAAGCCCTTACCTAAAAAGATATGTTTAAAATTCAGATTCTCAGGCCATCTGCTTGATGATTCTTGATTAGTAGGTCCAGGAATATGGATTTTTTAACAGGCACCTGCAGTGATTCTGATACAGGTAAGCTAAGGATCTTCCTTTTAGAAACATTTTTCTAAGCATTCTGTGGAGGAAAAAGAATGCTTAGTTCTCTAAGAAGCAGTGTCCAGAAAAAGGATGGGGGAGGAGGGACTAGAAAGGTGTGGTGTTACAAAAGTTAAGCAAATCACTTGTCCCCAAAAGGAAGAAGAGATTAACAGTTGTGAATGCTATCAAGAGGTCAGGGAAGGTTCGAGCTGAAAAGCATCCATTCAATTATTAGCAAAGGAGTAACTAGTGGCTTTGGTGACCACCAATTCAGAGCAGATGTGAGTAGTATATAGGGGTTAGAGAACTGGAGAGTGGGTAGAAAAGCATACCTCCTACAATTAGAATAAGGGAGACATGGGGTTGAAGGAAGAATTTTTGATTGTCTTCAAAGATGGCAGGTGCTTGAATATGTTAAATGCTTGGGAAGATCCAGTTAAGGGGAAGAGATTACAATATATCAGAAAAAGGTATAATCTGATAGCTAGAACTCTCCATGGGGAAAAGAGGAGATAGAGGATGGGGTCCTCAATCCAGAGCAGAGCTATAATCATTTTAGGAAGTTTCTCAAGGCTGTATTTCCCCCAAATGAGTAATCATTAGAATTAGGAAGGAGCATAGAAAGAAAATCAGATTTCTCCCCTTTCTTCCACTCCTGGATATTCTAATTTAAATAAACATGGATATTTTAACTTAAGAATAATGCAGTAACATGTATGATTTAAAAGGCCTCCAAGGAAGCCTCAACACTAGCCTAGTTTTGAAACTATCAACTTAATGTTCATTAACTCGTGTAAAAGTATTTCTCTTAGTATTTCCCAGAAAATAAAAGACACTCAAATCCTTGCTGAGGGGTGGAAACAATACACCCAGGGTCAGTTACCTTTGTTCACACAACTTTCTAAGACTGATCTATTTCCAAGCATAGCAAGAGCGTTCATTACTTTTGGGCACCAATGACCTTGAACTTGCTTGTATTTTGTAATTTATGGTTGTGGGAGAGCAGGATATCAGGAAAATCTAGTGAAGAAAATGTAACATGGGGGTGGGCTTGTCCTTAATTTAACTTTAGAAACACAATCAGAGCCTGGGATTTGGATAAAGATAGCAGGGAAATAAAAGAACCAAGGGCTTTAGCATCTGGGGCAAAGTACCAAAGCTGCAATTGTAGAACTCCAGTTCAATTTCCAATTTCTGCCACTTGCACATGTCATTAGGAGCCAGACATCAGTGTTCTGATCTGTACAACTGTGGGTAATAGTTCCATTCCCTAACTGCCTTTTAGGAAAGTCATAGCATTAAAATGGCATAATGGATACAATGGCTTTTGGTATAAACATGCCATATAGACACAATAACTGTGCTGGCCAACAACCTTGATGAAAAATTTATCACTTTTAATAGTTGTCTGTGAAATTGGATTGTAAATCTAGAAGGAACTTGCCTTTCTAGATGATATACCAATTCCATTTACTTCCTATCAGATCAGATTGATAATATTGTGGAATAATTTTCTGGCACTTTAACAGTTTGCTCATTCTGGTAATATGGTAAGCAGATGACATAAAAATATGGATGAAACAGCCATTTAACCTGCCTTATTCAATTTCTTCAGCTATCAAATTTCAGGGATCTCTGGTTTCCTGATAGAGATGGAACAAAAGACTTTTCATAGGTCTTGAGTTTTAAATGAATCTTATACCTCCTTCTCTTAATTGCAACTTAAAATATATTGAATATGTCCAAACTTGACACTATGACAAATTCTAAGTCTCTCCTATCTCACTAAATGTTACCATCACTTTTCGCTTAAGGACTGACCCCAAGATTTATCATCTTACCTTCTGAAATCTTATGCCATTTTCTCCTTCATTCATTAGCTAGAAACATTGGATTTTCTCAGTTGCTTAAGAGAGCCAAGGTTTTTTTCACTTCTAGGCTTTTGAACTAAGCATTATTTCACTGATACTTGGGCGTACAATTTTAACACATTTTAATATCTCTGGAATCAAAATGTGCCTTACAATCAATTGCAATTTACAATTATAATTACAGTGTTTTCTTTTCTTTTTTTAAAATATACAATAGTGGTGTCTTAAGGCCAATGGAAAAAAGCAGTAATTCATTCTTCTCTTCCCCCAGATCTCTGGGCAGCTGACTCATCCCCAGCCTTTCTGTCCCAGCTCCAGTCTGCTTATCTTAAGTCTGCAAACATAGATGCTCTGATAATTCCCTACCCGAAATTCCCTCCTCCCTATCAGTTCACAGTGCTTATTTCATTTATAGCACCTCTTATCATTTAAAAAAAGTAATTTACTTTTTCATTATCTGTCTCCCCAGAAAATGAGAATTTGTAAGTGCCACAAAACAGGGATTTTGTATCTTATTCTCAGCTAAATTCCTAGATCTAGTAAGTCATCAATGAGTAATTGTTGAAGGAATCCTAGGGCAAAGACATCTCTTTTATAAGAGATTATGTGGTACAATCCCACAATCTCAATGTCTCAGATGAGCAACTCTAGCCCTACCTTCCATGCCCACCAACCCTCCATCATAAGTGACAGCTGTTTAAGTCTCCATCAGCTGAAAAGAGTCATGGTTTCCACTCTAGTAGACAATATGATGAGTTGTAACACAGAGAATTCCTATAGGGAAAGGCATTAATCAAAAACAAAACAAAACAAAAAACAACAATAACAACAACAACAAAACCCTTAATATCTGAGAAATGTCTCTACCCTGAACCCATTGTTGGAAGAAAGGATAAAGAATTCCCACTTCTGAGACTAAGGTAGTGAGTGGTGAAACTAAATATCCTCCTTCAGTTTTATGGTGTGTTATCTTGCAGTTGGATGGTTTTATAAATCTGATGAAGGAAAGGTATCCAAAGTGTACATTCAAAGTGTACTCCAAGAAAGGTTTGTTTCTTGGAAGTTGACCAATGTAGGAACAATGGGCACTCAAGGACTGGGATTCAATTGCCAATAATTGCCCTCTCACTCAACATCAGCCCCAGTCAAATACATCCAGAATTCCTAAGAGATTGCAAGAGCACAACTACAAGGTGAACTTGTGACCAGAAACCAGTAAGTGGGACCAGCCCTTATGCAGACCGGCTGTTAAGTTAAATGGCTGAACTGGGGTGAAGCTGGGAGAGCCAGGAAGGAGGAGAAAGTAGTCGAAGTTGTCTCTTTAGAGGGGAAATCAGTCCTCCCTTAGTAACCAGCCAAGCTGCCACTGTTCTTATGCTTCTCTGTAAGCCAAAATTGTGGAGGCAAGATGGTACAAGTGTCTTCACTACAAGGGCATGTTAAAAAGTCTCTCTTGTTCAAAAGAAAAATCAGTTTCCAAGTTCCTTACTCAGTGCTCCATTTGGAAATGAGATGGCACTCCATATGGAGACTCCTATCATTCCTTGGTGCTTTTAAATGTTAGCGTGCACTCGAGAGTCAGTGTTGTCCATTCAGTAGGATATCCCTTACCAGTGACTGGCTTGGAGAGCTTGGAACATCCCAGGACTCTCAGGCTCCAACAAGCTGCTACAAGTACAGAACTGGAAGCCTCAAAAGCCAGTGGATATTCTTGTTTCTTTCCTTCCTGGAACGACCTATTTTTCTCTGAATCATTCTTGAATTCTGTGAAATGTGAACATATCTTACATTTGAAATAAAAATGCCTTTGGAATCTTGCAATGTGTAAAGAAAAGCAAACAGCACCCTCCCTTTGTGAGCAATGCTGGGAAGGATGAATACTTGACATGTTATACTCAGGAGTCATTCAGCCATCCATTCACAGCCCAACCAGTGAGATCCTGATTCTTAGTGCCTGGATTTCCCTGCTTCAGGGCTTCCAGCTCTTGGAGGTTTTCCTAATAAAACCACATGCCACCATTGCTCTACTGAGGTAGAGGAAAGCAACACAGGTCCCCGATTCTCTTTTTCTTCAGGTGATAAAATTTTTTCTCATTCCATGAGCTATTCTGATTCAGTCTTCAACTTTTCTTCTTAAATTCTGATGTTTAAGCCAGCTGTCAAATCAAACTAAAGCCCAGAATGGAAAACTGAAGCAGTCATCTTGACTGAAAACTTTTACGACAGCGTTGGCAATGACGCGACAGCTACTCTCGGCTCTGGTCATACATTTTCCTGGTAACCTAGGCTGTGCTTTTAAATAAAATCGAACAGAGATCAATTCTTTGTAGCTTAATCACAGTGTGGTTGACTAAGGCAGCTCTGAGTGCCTTCAGGCTAGGGGGAGGCACTGGTTCCTGAGCAATCCTTCATTTTACCCTTAATTCCACCTTCCATGCAATAGAAAGTGTGTCTCCAACTGATAGCTCTATGGGGTCTCATATTTGTATGTAAGGAGACAGGACTACTACAGACCCCAGTAAAACCTTTCAGCTACATGGAATATAAGCAAATGATATAAAATACAAATCTTGTATCCTGGTTTCACTGCTTCCAGAAGCACAGCTGCCCTGGGCAGAACCTGTTAAGTCCAGTCTGTGCTGTTGCTTGCAGGGGAAGGTGGGTCCATAAAGGCAGGTTCACAGGAACGAGTTCTCACTTGTGTGAGGCCCGATGGCACATTATAAGCCATACACCAGGTTTAGATGAAGTCATATCTGAATGAGTCATTGCTCTACACAAACCTCACCATACCCCTGTTTCAGAAAGGCAGGTGGCCAGGGGAAGGCCAAAGGCAGTCACAGCAGGCTATCTGGTAATATGGGACACATTTCTCTGTGTTTTTTCAGCATAATGACTAAGGAGGACCATAGCAGTCAGGCCCACAATAGTTTGTCTTCCTTGCCTTGGCTGTGTGCAATCCCCAGTGTCCTTGCACACCCCAATGACAAACCCAGATGTCCAGATGGGTGCACAGCAGTTGGATGAGCCTCTTGATGGTCCACGGACATCCCGGACCAATACTAAGTCTCTTCTGTATAACTGGGAAAAGGGCATGGAAAACCTGCAACAAATTATCAACCAAATTTAACTCTTTGTTTGTTTGTTATTTTGTATTTAGATAGGCTTTAAGGTCTGGAGAATAAAGAAGGCAGCACCCAATAAAGGGAAGACCTTATGCCTGAAAGAGCAATAGAGATAGTCACAGGGCCAGGTAGGCAGCCAGGGCCAGAGAGACAAGCACCAAGGAGCACGCAGCCATCTCGCTGAGGAATGATGGGCTCGGGTTTCTGAAATTCAGCATCCCTGAAGGAGTGCACCTGCCTCCCAGGCCTAAGCACATGCTGGCAGATAAGCCTCTAGATCACATCCCTAATACCCTTATGAGTGTCCCCACCTGTAAGTCCCATTGAATGCAAGAACCCTGGATGGTTTAAAGCGGTATGGACCCCAGAAAAGTATATCTTAAAGCTGGTCCATTCCCATGGGTGTAAACCTATTGTACGTAGGACCTTTTGATTAGTTTTTTTTCAGTTAAGGCATGGCCCAGGATGGATCTTAATCCTCTTACTGGAGTCCTTTATAAGCAAAAGAAATTCAGACAAAGAGAAAAAAGCCACAGAAGCCAGAAGATGAAACCCAGAAGAGAAGAGAGAGCCTAGAAGATGCCACCACATGACTTGCCATGTGAAAGAGGAGTCCAGATCTCCAGCAGCCATTGGGAGAAAAGTATTGCCTTAAAGATGCCTTGAATTGGACATTTTGCTTAGCCTCAAAACTATAGACTTTTAAGCTAATTTCCACTGTTAAAAGCTAACCCATTTTACCATATCTGCTTGAGCTGCTTAGCAAACTAGAACAAGCCCCTTGCCCATCCCCAGGCCAACTGCATCTCTACAGGGTCTGGATTAGGGAGTTGTCCTTGAAATTTTACTACAGGGAGATGTACTCCCCCAGCCACAACCACCCCTGAATATATCTAAATCTTCACCTATCAAATCAGTATCTGTAAATGTGACCTAATTTGGAAAGCATCTTTGCAGATGTAGTTAAGTGAAGGATCTCCAAATGAGATCATCCTGAATTAAACTTTAGGCTCTAAATCCAATGACAAGGGTCCTTATAAGAAGAAAAGACAGCCAAATGAGGAGAGACACAGGGAAAGTGGCCACAGGGACATGGAGGCAGAGAATGAAGGGATGTAGCCATAAGCCATGGAATGCCTGGAGCCAACCAGAAGCTGGAAGCAGCCAGAAAGAATTCTCCCCTGGAGCCTTAGAAGAGAGTATGGCTCTGCTGACAACTTGGTTTTGCATTTCTTGCCTCCAGAACCATGAGAGAATAAATTTCTGTGGTTTGAAGCCACCCAGTTTGTGGTAATTTTTTACAGCAGTTCTAGAATGAATACTTACCATCAATTGCCAGCTCTAGGAAACAAATACCATGAGTGACAAGTTGCTTTGCCAGTTGAACCCCAGACAATGCTTCCTAATAGGTCTGCTTCCTCCTCATGCCTTCGTTTTCTCCACAGGGTTTACTGATGACCATTTTGAAGTACAAATTTTACGATGTCATTTTCCAGTTTAGAAGACTTCTGTGACTCAGCATTCCCTGCCTAATAAAATCTAAACTCCTTGCCCTGGTGTATGAGACTTTTTGAGAACACAGTTTTCCTATTCTCATCCCTTATCTTCTATTCAGATCCCTCCCCAAATTCTACTGTCCCCCTCTCCCCTATAATCATATGTATCCTGTATCTAGTCACATCAAAGGACATGCCTTTCTCTCCCTGGTTTAGTCTGCCAAAGGGCTGCCAATGCAAAATATCAGAAACGTGTTGGCTTTTATAAAGGAGGTTTATTGGGGGTAAAGGCGTACAGCTCCAAGGCCGTAAAAAGTCCAATGCAAGATATCATAAGTGGTGCTTTTTCACCAAAGTCAGTTGCTCTGCTTTCTTCCCAATTTCAGCTGCAAGCTCTCAGGCATATGGGAGGGATGGGCTCCTCTTGAGCTGCCCGGTGGGCTCAGCCTCTTGGGGGCTGTGCACTTAAACAATCCTCTCTCTCACACTGCAGAGTCAAATAGGACAGTTTCCTTTTTCCTCCTCTATCTGCCTACGGGAGTCCGTTTATCTCAGACCTAGCAAGGGGGCGGGGTCTCAATCTAAGTCACACCTCACGGCATAGACCAATCAGAAGCCCCACAGCAATCTTAACAGTAATGTCATCAAAGCCTCTTCAACTGCATCTAACCCCAATTAAAGATATCACACCCAGGGGAATAGATTAGTTGACAAACATAATCCTTCTCTTTTGGGTGTTCATAAGATAATTTCAAACGGCCACACTGCCCATGGGTTTCTCCTATGTGGCTCCTCCTTCCTGGCATGCAAAGTTACCTGAGGCAGGGCTGGACCTGTGTTTGGGATTCAGGTAGACTGGGTGCCAGGAAGATGCTTAAAAAATCAAAAGCCTTTATCGTTTCCTGATACAAGGGCAACATTTTAATACTGTTATTGTGGAAGGATTCATTCGTGTAACAAACTCAGTCACCTTCCTGAGTCCCCAGCTCCTTAATATTTTTTTCACTGGTCACAGGGAAGGCAGGAGGTGGGGAATGGAGGACTGGGGGGGGGGGGGGGGGGTTGGAGTGGGGGGGTGGGGGTGGAGTGAGGGGTGATGAGGAAAGTCCTTTCAGGGATTTCCACATTGAAATGCAACATGTAAAGACTAGTTCTCTCAGTACTAAAGAAATATCTTCCATGGCTTGTAAACAAATTTTTGTATGTCTCCAATAATGATGTATCAATGCTACTTTTAGAAATTGTAGCATGCTTTATCAATAGTGTTGCTGCTCATGGTCCTGATGTAAAATTCTTCCTACTAGAAATCTACTGAAAAAATCTGATAAGGAAATGTAATATGATTTTAAATAAAATATATAAAAATGGTTTCACCAAGTTGCTAAATACAAAATTTTTTTGTTTCCTTATTCCAATTCCTGCTTTAAATGTTTTAGAATTTAAAATTTTTATTATAATTTTAACGATGCAGTAAAATTAAACAACAATGACAACAAATGTTTTATTCACTGGGTGTTCTGTGCTTCATATTTTTACAATGCTCCAAAATTAAAAATTAAAAAGTTATGTGCAAGAACTATAAGCTCCAACCAAAGTGGATGTGTCTAGATATTATGATGATGGACTCTCAAAGCTTATTAGGTATCTAAAAATCCTAGAATATATCTTTGAAAAGACAAATCAGTTGACTTTCTTATGGAAATTCTAATTTATTAAAAATTTCTTATGCAAACTTGAACCTGGAGTTGAGTTCAGTGGAGAGAGCCGTGGCTGCATATGAGGCACTCATTTTGTTGCTGCCGATCTGGCTGAGACTGTTGAAACTTCTGAACTTTTGAACTTCTGAAGCCCTGGCTCTGGCTTCCTCATCCCATCATATGCATCTTGGGTGTGCAATCCTGGAGCTTCCATTTAGGACCTTGGCTTCCTAATTCTCCAGCTTCCTGACTGTGGCAGAGTTACCAGTTGTGTTGCAGTGTTGTTCTCAGTTATTCCTCAAGCCCTTCCAGTCCTTCCAGCAATTGTCTAAGCACCTCATGCCCTGTTTTAAACCCCTTCTGTTTAAAATACCTGGAGTAGTTTCTGGTTTCTGCATTCTGACTAATCGGATGGCTAATCTTTCTCATAACATTACATGGCTGGTGGTATTTCCCCCTTTTATGGAGGAATTTGAGGTATTCTGCTCATTCATTTTAAAGTGAAATTCCTGCTACTCTTAGCTTCTTTGTTCATAGAAAAACACTTATGGTTACATGAGAAATTATAACTTAGAGCTGTGAGAAGCATGGAAAGTACTTCATCAAAGTACTGAAGAAGACAGTCTCAGATGTAAGAAAAAGATTGGCATCAGAACATACAAGCTACTCCAAAGAAGTTAAATTAGAGACACTCTAAGATATAGTAGTTAAAACAACAGGACTTGAGCATGTATTTAAATAGCACCAATGTTCTTAAACATGTCTCCTTTATGAACCTTATGATATACATTTGTAAGATAACTGTATTAGTCAGCCAAAGGGGTACTGATTCAAAATAGCGGTATTTGTTAGTTTTTATAAAGGGTGTTTACATGTGGTAGAAGCCCACAGTTACCAGGACATAAAGCATAAGTTACTTCCCTCACCAAAGTCTATTGCCACATGTTGGAGCAAGATGGCTGCCGACGTCTGTGAGGGTTCAGGCTTCCTGGGTTTCTTTCTTCCTGGGGCTTGCTTCTTTCTAGGCTCAGCTCCTCTGCTATAACCACAAAGCCAGATGGAGACTACCAGGCGAACAACTTGTTTCTCTTCCTGGGACCTTTTCTCTTTCCTCACAGCCAACCTCTTCTGTGTGCTTACTTCCCGGGGCTCCAGCTCAAGACTCCAACCTCCCTTCTCTGTGGTGCAGTTTCTCTGTGAGTCCCCACCCACCAAGGGGGTGGGGATGCAACGTCCTACTGACGTGGCCCAATCAAAGCTTTAATCATTATTTAATCAAGTAAAAGTAAAACCTTTGAATCTAATACACTCAAATAACACCCAGAGAAAAAAGACCAGTTTACAAATATAATCCAATATTTCTTTTTGTAATTCATCAATAATATCAAACTGCTTTAGTAACCATATCCTGTCAGAGCCACAGTAGAAGAATTGTTGGTATTATAAATGGAAGCAGAAGGAGGCCTTGTCACACACTGTGGTGGCCAGGAGAATATCTCTCACAGATCTCCAACCAGGGGGCTTAATGGATCACAGACCCAGCTGCTGTATCTCAACTCTATTGCACTGTTTGCACTCAGGCCATGTTTGCCAGGCAGTGACTGAGTGCAGCAAGGATAATAAAGCAGCCCATTCCCAGTGAAAATTGCCACAGACACCTCTGTGGGCCGACTTTGGCCTGAGGCCTCCCTGACAGCCTTGCTGACTCGCCCTTGGACTGCACTGCAGACTAGCATGCTTTCACCCAACCTCCCTTCCTTTCTCCTTCACTCACTGTCAGATTTACTCTGTGGTCTGACAGCTCGCTGTCACTTACCTGCAGCCTCCCCAGTTCCTCTCATGGGTGTTTGCCCTAATTAAATCTTTGCATGTTTAATCCCACCTTGGCATCTACTTCTTAGAGGCCCTGGACTAACTTAAATACTGAATATAAAACAAATACAATCTCATTCTCTGAACTTGCATCCAGGGAATAAGGAAGCACTTGAAAAATGAATTGTATTTGACGCTTGATTAATACCGTGGAAGGCATCTTAAAATGCCTTCCAGGTCTATGGACTGTGCACCAGGCACTGTGTGTTAGTTTCCTGGGTTGCTGTAACAAATGTCCACAAACTAGGTAGCTTAAAGCAACAGAAATTTATTCACTTGCAGCTCTGGGATGTAAAGTCTGGAATCAGAGGGCTAAGCTTCCTCTGAAGGTTCTTGGCAAGAATCTTTCCTTGCCTCTTCAAGCCTCTAGTGTGTATTAGTCAGGGTTCTCCAGAGAAACAGAAGCAGCAGGATTTGTTATAAAGAGATTTGTTGTAAGGAACTGGCTCACAAGACCATGGGAGCTGACAAGTCCAAACTTCACAGGATAGACTACAAGCTGGAAATTCTGATAAAGATGATGCTGAAGTCCTTACTCTGAATTCCCCAGGGGAAACTGGCTGGCTGGAAATTCCGACAAGAACCAATGCTGAAGTGGAGGCAGAAATTCTTCTTCTGACCTCTGAATTTTCAGTTCTAGTTTTTAAGACCTTCAACTGTTTGGAGGAGAAAGGCACCCCACATTGCTGAGGGCAATCACCTTTGTTGATTATAGATGCAATTAATTGACTGTAGATGTAATAAACAGACCTGAAATACCCTCACAGTAACAAGCATGCCAGTGCTTGACCAAACAACTGGCCACCACAACCTACACAAGCTGACACATGAAATTAACCATCACGTGGTATTTGCCAGCAAGTCTGGATGTTCTTTGGCTGGTAGCTGCATCACTCCAATCTCTTCCTGCATCTTCATATAAAGTTCTTCTCTGTGTGTCTCTGTGACCTCTCCTCTTATAAAGACACTGATCATGCATTTAGGGAGAATCCTAAGCCAGTCTGCTCTCATCTTAATTTATTACATCTTCAAAGGCCTTATTTCCAAATAAGTTCACATTCTGAAGTTTCAGGTGGAAATTAATTTGGGGAGAGGGGTGCTATTCAACCCAGTACACACTGGGATAAGAAAACTTTGCATTTATAGTGAGTTCACGATTTCACTAATGCCAAAATCCAGTTAAGCAGAGTCACTATAGCCCCTTTATTTTGTCTATAAAAATTCAATTCCTATTGAATCCATCCCACCAAGAAGAAATAACTTTTAGCCATGTTTTAAAACTATATAAATTACGAGACTGATCTCATAATTTACACAGTTCCATTCGTGCCTTATTTCTCTTGAGTGAAAAAAGTCACATCTCTGTTAGCCCTTCCCATTCCCTGCCTCTCTTTCTGAAATAGTGGCCAGGCCGATGGAAGAGCTGTGGTAAGGGGAACTGCAAAGGAAGAGAAGCCCCATGGTTCCTAGAGGCCCACTGTCTGGGCTCTAGTAGCATGCTTGGAATCTAATAGGGCCAGTAGTGGCTGCTTTGTTGTCACTAGGCTGCTGCTGGTGCAGAGCCCCAAGCCTCCCTCACATCCTCCATCGAGCCCCTCAGCCTGGCAGTCCATTGCCAGTGTCTGCCCTGGGGTCACTTGCCCTGCCACAGCTGGCATCATAGTAGAACAACTGGATCTAATCCCAATGCCCACACTGCATGGGCACAAGGGATGGTTGGGCCAGTTAACTTTCACAAAGTGATCTGGCTATGCCCGGTAGTTGGGGAGGCATCCTAAGCAGTGATCACTTAGCAGAATCTGAGTGGGGGCAGGGGCCCAACGCCCCCAGCCCTACCCTCAGTGTAAGTCTCACTTATCTAAAACTCTCCCACTTCAAACACATACACACTGCTGATAAAAGCCTAGAGAGAAGAAAATCAGGGCCCATGTGCCTGATCCTTCTTTTACACCCTTCTCCCCACCCTCTCCTAAGGTTTCAGAAGGGGGCAAGCATTCTCTGATGTTATATCCTCCTTTTTCAGACTTCAGATGTTCTGCTAAGCCTTAGTGGAGAACAGTGAGGCCTCACTTCAGAATACACGTGGGTGGGGAAGTAGCATCTGCATTTGCATTTGCATTTTGCTGGTACAGATCAGAGCAGAGGAAGTGTTTTTCAATTAGCAGCTGAAGTGGTAGCTCCCCAATTCCTCATACAGCTTCCTGGTTCTACAGCTTTCTACTGTGTCAGGCGAAACTTAGCTAGTGTCTATTCTTCAGTGAGCAATTTTGTAAATCATAGAATGCCCTGAAATAAATTTCTTTCTACTTAAAGTAGCTAGAGTAGATTCTGTTATCTGCTACTGAATACTGACCAATGAAATAAGGTATTGAAATTGCTTCTCTCTTCCTTCTATCCTGTGGATTTCCTTCAAGGAAAGGACAGTGCTTTCATTTCTGTAGCCCAAGCACTCAGCACCTTGCCAGGGACAGAGTAGGAAGAAGAAAGCTCTTCTGGGCAGGATACCACCGGGATGTGAAGCAAAGCCAACTAACATGCTGGAATTAAAGCTTAAACATAACTGTTCATTCCTAATTTAGGGTTACCAGGATCACTGGACCTCCAATTCATTGTTTCACTTCAGCACTTTATCATTCTCTGTTTTTATTCCAGTCATCATCTTGAGGTTTAAAAAATCAAATGGATACACTTTGAGTTACTCACTTGATATATAATTTGCTTATCCTATTTCCTTAGATTTACGCATTTACGGTGCTTAAAAAAATAGATGTTATATTTCTTTCAAGTGAATTGTGGGTTTTTTTCAGGTTTTTTAAATCCATCATTTAATTACAGTTATAGCAAATGTTAATCCTTTTTTCTTAAAAAAATGCCTTAAAACTTGAATTAACAAATAGGTTAAGAATTTCATATAACGTGGATTTTAGAGCTGGCGGGAAATGAAGAGGTTTTTCTATTTCCTCCCCTCTGTTTCACTTGTCATTCCATGTTAGTCCTTCCAGAAAACTTTTTTTTCCCACTTCTGTCATTCCATTAGTCTTTCCAGAAAACTTTTTTTTTTGTCTACCTTATGATTTCACTTTCCTAGTGACAAAGAATGTGATTTCATTTGGTGATACAAAGGCTCTATATAACATACTATTTTGGAATATATTTCTGACTTGGGCACCATAGAAACAATCCAATACCTTCTCTGAATTGTTGTAGCTTTCAAATGAAATTGTCCTCAAGTCTTCTTAGAGAGAGAGTATTGCTGCCTGTGGACCTGAAGATTCTTTTTCGGTGTTAGGAACAAGGTGGTCAATCTTCTAAACGATGGTTTAGTATAATATTTAAAACATTTTATCTTGAAGAAGGTGAAATTTGTTATAAAGGTCTACAAAAAAATCTTATAACTTTAAAAGTAACCCCAAATCACTATTTTCAATCAAGACAAAATTCTCTGTCCAGAAGGCAATATTAAACCCCCTATTCATTCTGCAATCCCAGATTTTTGCATTCTCTTGTGATTAAATCCTTGTTACCATGCTAATGGATTTAAAGATCTTAGAAAAGGGACAGAAAGAAAGCAAAAGCTATTATTAAAGTATTAATAGCTTCTTGGTCTCCCTGGCTACATAATTCATGGTGCTAATCTCTTGACTTCAAGAATAGTTGTTGCAAAAAATATTTTATTTGATACCTGAAAAATGTTATTTTACTATGTTTCTATAGAGGATATAATTATAGTTATAAGTATAAAGAAAGGAATATACAATGCATATTACATACTCAGCCATGGAATGCCCATTACCCTATTTTCCTTACTTCAATTATTCTCCTTCACTCTCCCTTTCTTCTTTTTCCTTTCTCTTATTTTTAGTTATCTCTATTACAAAAAACTAAGCACTTTAAATTTTGTCCAAATTAAGTGAAGTAAGTTTTGTCCATTTCACAGTTTTGCCTAACCTCTGCCCATTGAGCAACTGAAAGATCACATTTGCATGCATATTAAAAATCTGCACATTGATCAAAATTAAGACTTTTGTACATCAAAGGACAAGAAAATGAAAAAAAAATTGCAAAAAATATATCAGATAAGGGCTTAATATCTGGAATATAGAAAGAAATTTTATAATACAAAAAAGACAAACAACCCAATCGAAAAATATTGTGTGATGTCATTTATAAGAGATGTCTAGAAATAGCAAGTCCCCAGAGACATAAAGTAGATTAGAGGTCACCAGAGGATGAGAGGAGAGTGTATGATTGGTGGATATGGAATATGTATAAATAAAAATAATATATATATTTTAAAAAAACATAAGCCAGTGGAATGGTATACTGGAGGGGAAGGGGGACTCACAAGTCTTTCCTCACGCCCCTGTCACAATATCACTTACCAGAAATAACCATTATTAACTGTTTTAGTTTCCCAGTTGATAAAGCAAATATCATATAATAGGTTGACTTAACAACAGGAATTTTTTGGCTCATGGTTTCAGAGGCTAGAAGACTTGCTTCTTTCCAGGGTCAATATCTTCTGGCTGGCCAGCTTCCCTTGGTTTTTCCTTCATATGGCAATGCACACGGCAGCATCTTCTTTTCCTTCTAGGTTCCATTGACTTCCAGTCTTGGCTGTTTTCCATGGCTTCTTGCAATGCACACGGCAGCATCTTCTTTTCCTTCTAGGTTCCATTGACTTCCAGTCCTGGCTGCTTTCCATGGCTTCTTGCAATGCACATGGCAGCATCTTCTTTTCCTTCTGGGTTCCATTGACTTCCAGCTCCTGGCTGCTTTCCATGGCTTCTTGCAATGCACATGGCAGCATCTTCTTTTCCTTCTAGGTTCCATTGACTTCAAGCTCTTGGCTGCTTTCTGTGGCTTCTCACAATACACATGGCAGCTTCTTCTTTTCCTTCTAGGTTCCATAGACTTCCAGCTCCTGGCTGCTTTCCATGGCTTCTCATTCTGTGACCTTCACTATAAGGCCTCCAGTAAAAGGATTAAGACCCATCCTTGGCCACAAGTTAACTTAAATAACCTCATCAAATGGTCCTGTCTACAATGGGTCACATCCACAGGAATGGATTATGATTAAGAACATATTTTTCTGGGGTACATAACTCTAAGCCACCACATTAACCCTAAAACATACATCTAACCTTACATTTATATAATACATATGTGCACCTGTATAGATATATATGTAAGAATAGATATAAATTTATGTGTGTGCATATGTAAGGGTAGATTTTATTTATGTGAGTGTATAAATATGTATATAAGGATAGATCTATGTTTACATATGTGTGTTTAAGGACAGATGTATATTTTAAAGATTAATAATAGTTATTATTAACCATTATTATGCATCCAGGACTGTTTTTCTAAAATTATACTTTACATATCTTTTCATTCTTTATAATTGCTACATAGTATCATATGGATATACCATACTATGGACTGCTGCTCTTTTATTTAATAGTTTTTTTTCTGTTTGCAAAAGCAGTATATGTTCATTATTGAAAATTTGGGAAATAGAGGCAAGGGTGATGAGGAAAATTAAATTCATCTATGATGGTCTATATTTTCAGACTACCTGACAAGGTTACCCAATGGAAAGCTGTCTACAAGGCAACTGATTATCCAGCTCTGGAGTATTGCTGGCATAGTCATGAGAGAGAATTCTTACTGAGAGCCCTTCTCAAGGGCTCAGACGGTCCTTTGAAATGATACTCTACCTCTTAAATCAGTATAGACTGAACAAGTGACAAGCACAAATCAATGTTTTTAAAAGGCTCATCGGAGGATTGATTATCCTTTGGTTTACTCAGTAATGAATTCCCTCCAGAATACTTGGTCTGTTACTTTTGGAGTGGGAAGTATTTGGAGTAGCAAATACTTGTTCAAAGAATTCCTGATAATATCCTTCAGTGACATGGCTTTAATTTCTGAGATCCCAAGCTAATTAGAAACATCTTTTATCTTTATTCTACACTTTTCTATCTCAGCATCACTTTCTCACACACACCCCAGAAATCTGATCTTAGAATTCAAGTAGGAAAAGTAAATCCAGTTTGGATGTTCACACAGCCACATGTTTGGAACCATGAGGTAAGGCAGGGAATAAAGGAAGAGGCCAAAGAAATATTAACATGAACAGGTGTTCTGGGTCCCAACCTAACATTTTTTTTTTTTTTTAAGATTTATTTATTTATTTAATTCCCCCCCCTCCCCTGGTTGTCTGTTCTTGGTGTCTATTTGCTGCGTCTTGTTTCTTTGTCCGCTTCTGTTGTCGTCAGCGGCTCGGGAAGTGTGGGCGGCGCCATTCCTGGGCAGGCTGCTCTTTCTTTTCACGCTGGGCGGCTTTCCTCACGGGCGCACTCCTTGCGCGTGCCCCACGCGGGGGACACTCTTGCGTGGCACGGCACTCCTTGCGCGCATCAGCACTGCACGTGGGCCAGCTCCACACGGGTCAAGGAGGCCCGGGGTTTGAACCGCGGACCTCCCATATGGTAGACGGACGCCCTAACCACTGGGCCAAAGTCCGTTTCCCCCAACCTAACAATGAGCAGTCTTTACATTAGTGTTCCCTCCCTACCAATGCATCCAGATCAACTGCCATCAATAAATATTCCTAAAGTATAACTTTCATTCTGTCACCACTTCCCCCATTCTGTTAAAAAAAAAAAAATTGATGACTTTCCATTCTGTGACCTGGTTTTGTCTGGATGTCTTTGGAAGAAGATAAAGAATCGGGTTTTTTGGTGCTCAGGTCCTTGGACTGTCCTTCAGGGAGAGGGGACTCCAGAGGCAGCCTCTCTGAATTCAGGCAGGGCTGTGCCACAGACATGTCTGTCTAAGCTTTGCCTTAATCCTGGAGTATTTGATATGACTGTTATATTACAGTTCTGCATGACACAAGCTCTGCATGGCTAACTACACTAGATTACACTTCCTATTAGTGTAAATAAGTAACAATGGGATCAGCAGACCTGGATTCTAGTGCTGTTATTAACAAGCCTGTGGTGATATATAAGTTACTTAACTTTCCTACATCTTCACTTTCTTATTCTTAATTAAGAGGTAATGTATAGTTTCCTAGGACTGCTGTAATAAATTACTACAAACCCAGTAGCTTGAACACAGAAATATGTTCTCTCACAGTTCTGGAAGCCAGAAGTCTGAAATCAAGGCCTTGGCCTGGCCATGCTCTGTTTAAGAGCTCTAGAGAAGAATCCTTATTTGGCTCTTTCTAGCTTCTGTTCAGTATTTGGATTAAAGTCTTGACTCATTGTTTTGGATCCCAGGTCATTATAGCTCTCTATCATTTTTTTAAAGATTGATTGATTGATTGATCTAATTTCTCTCCCCTTCCCCGCTCCCCCCCCCCCCAGTTGTCTGCTCTCTGTGTCCATTCACTGTGTATTCTTCTATGACCGCTTCTATCCTTATCAGCGGCACCGGGAATCTGTGTTTCTTTTTGTTGCGTCGTCTTGTTGTGTCAGCTCTCCATGTGTGCAGCACCACTCTTGGGCAGGCTGTACTTTCTTTCACGCTGGGCGGCTCTCCTTACGGGGCACACTCCTTGCACGTGGGGCTCCCTTACGCGGGGGACACCTCTGCATGGCACAGCACTCCTTGTGCGCATCAGCACTGCGCATGGGCCAGTTCCACACGGGTCAAGGAGGCCCGGGGTTTGAACTACCGACCTTCCATGTGGTAGGCAGACACCCTAACCACTGGGCCAAGTCCGCTTCCCTCTATCATTTATATTTGCATTAGCTCCGTTGTGAATTTACAGATTACTGAAGTTTGTGAGTGCTTACCCTGTGCTAGGTAGTTTGCTGTGGAAAGCTTTTTTTCATAATTTTATCTTTATCTTCACAACAAACCTGGGAAATTGATACTCTTATTGTTCTCATTCTGTAGATGGGAATGAAGTTTATCGAGAAGTGAGCTGCTTGAGGATAGCTAATTAGTTAGTAATGGAAACCGAGGTGCCTGCCTCTAGAACTCTTGTTCTCCAGCACAATCCTCCCCACTTCCAAACTGATTCCAACATAATAGAACCCTGGTCTTGCTTAAAGAAGAAAATGGAAAAGATGCTGATTGTCAATCACTCTATTTTGATGTCCTTTATTTTCTATTTGTCCCAGCTAATATATTTTTATGAAATAACATTATTTCCAATGACATTGTTGTTCTCTTTTGTGCCAGTACTTGGATGCTGTGGTGGTTTGAAGCTGTATGTACCCCCAGAAAAACATGTTCTTGAATGTAATCCACTCCTGTGGGTGTAGACCCATTGCTGAAGGACCTTTTGATAAGGTTCAGTTAAGGTTCTATTACTGGAGTCCTTTATAAGGGAAAGAAATCCAGAGAGAGAGAGAGAGAGGGCCAAAGAGGGAGCAACCAGAAGCTGAAATCACTGGAATCTGGAAGAGCCAGGAGGACCAAGAGACATCTCCATAGCAGTCAGCCCCAGAACTCCAGTCTTCAGGAAGAAAGCATCACCTTAATGATTCCTTAAATGGACAATATTTCAGCCTCAAAACCAAAAGCTAACAAATTCCCATGATTTACCCTAGTCCCTTTTATGGTATTTGCTCAAGCTGCCTAGGAAACTAAAAGGGATGCTTATTTTTAAGGAGCTTTTCTTTAAGGAGCATTGCTATTCATTTTACCTTCTCCCTCAAAGTATCAAAATTATGCTCGATAGCATTCACTTTTAATTGGTTGCATAGATTTTATCAGAGTTAATTATCTCCCACTATTTCTGAATTCCTCTGCAAGGGTTACTCTCTGTTGTTTTCATGCAATGGGCAGTATTGAATAGGAATCCTATCATCTGCTTAGTAAGTAATTCATATGCTACTGGCAAAATAAAAGCTGTAAATCCTATAACTTTATTTTCTTAAAAATTATCCTTGATTTGTGAAGGCTATAATATAGGCTGAAATTGTTTGGCATAAATATTTTTGGCATGTGTGCCAATAAACTTTCAAATGTAATAGACGAATTCTGAGAGCACATTATATGTTCTCTATTCTGGCTGAGCATAAAGTAGGCTGAGACGAGATGCTAAGGCACATTTGGTGGCTCCATATACATGGTGTTTGAGTTATTTTGCAGCAGTCATGTTTGAAATAATACAATCCTTTTCTTCTGGCTTGCCAACCTTCCCACCCCAATAATCAGAAATGGAAAAGAGGAGTAGATGAGGGGTTTGCTGGGTTTCTGTATTAGTTGTAATGCAAGCTACTGTAACAAACTCAAATATCTGAATTTTCATGCAATCAGTTTAATTTTGACTGATACAACAGTCCAATGTGTGTTGAGTGGGTGGCTTTCCACACAGTGATTTAAAAGAAAAACAGTTTCCATTTTGTGTACACCACTCTTTTCCAGGGCTTTGGACTCCTTCATTTCTAGCTAGTAGTCAGCAAAACAGAGAGTAGAGCAAGCACAGTACTTCTTAACCACTTCCATCCAGAAGCAATCAACATCACTTCTGCTTATATTCCAATGATGAGAATGAGTTACATGGCCACCCCAGCTAAATAAAAGGCAAGGTCTGCAAAACGGAGTCTCCGGCTGGACCGTTACTTCTCAACAAAAATCTTCATCTCTAGAAGGGCAGTACAAATCTTTGGTGGACAGTTGTCCCTATCTACTACAATTAGACTTCTCTCCTCCTCTCATTTCTCCATGAGAAACAATTATCCACTGACTGCACACAGCTCAAAATCCAGGAATCTCTGAGTGATACACAGCCCTCTCCACAGAATCTGCATGTGGCTTTTTGTGTGGGCGTGTGATCCTGCAACATATGGACTGAAAAATAAAGTTATCAATTCCCCCACTTTCCACACTCAATAACCAATGGCAGAGCAGGGCCAAGCCAGATGAATTAACCATTCTCATTCAACAATGGACAGAATGGGAGACATACAACAGTTAGAGCCTTTGGTCCTTTCCCACGATGAAATCCTGCCAGGAAGGCACTCGGAGTACAGAAGGTCTTCATTAAATCCTGATTCTGCTCACTGGGAGTCTATTACCTCACTTCAGGTACCAACTTCGACATAGTTAAGGCCATTTCTAGCATCTATAGGGGATACTAGAAAATTGAAATTTCAGTTGCTTATCACTATATAAGTCGATTTCTTATTCACATAAAGTTCAGCTGGGAGGTGGAGCAGTCATCGGAGACCCACGCAGATCAAGGCCCTGGCACCAACCCTTGGCTTCCCAGGTCACTCCGGGATTAACATCCAATCAGCAAACAGGCAGAGGATGTGGGATTCTGGGAGATTTTCATGGGCCAGGCCCGGAAGTGGTGCGTATCCCTCATACTCACATTCCGCTGGCCAGAACGCAGTTAGAGGAGCACATTTCGCGGCAAGGTGGGTGGGACCAAGGGAACTGAGAGTTTTGGGGAACCCAAGTGTCTCTGCTCCTGTGCCTGACAGGAATGGAAGAGACTGCGTGGAAAACAGAGGTCCGCAAAAGTAGTCAGTGACGTCAACGTCAGCGCCGTGACGTAAGCCATCCTCTGGAAAAGCCTCCCCTGGGAATCCACTAATAAAAGGGCAACCCTCACTTTCGCGGAACTTTGGAGTCCAATAGAGACAGGAGACGGGCTCCTCAAACGCTGAGCCGAAGAAAAAGAAACACCAGAATTAGGTAGGAGGTGTACGGCCAGTCTGGACCCTTCCCCCTCACTCAGCCGGGGCCCTTTGGGAGTTGCGCAGAGGCTGCCGGTCGGGGGCTCCCTACCCCGGATGTAGAGTGCAGCGGACGGCCGCAGTGAGTTAGAGCCCCGCCGTGTCCAGGCCCGGGGACCCACGCCCTTGGAGACCTAGCGAGGAGCACAAGCAGCTGAGGAGTGCCGCGTACAAAAGTGCCCGCAGGGGTGAAAGAGACTGCGGCAGGACGGTTGGCAGGAGGTGCCCGCTCAGTCCCGTCCCCGCTGGGCCGCCTACACAGAAGGGGACCTTTCTGGATGGGCCCCAGCTGGCTCCCCTGGCGGAATGCACTAATGGGGAAGAAACTAGAGGCTGAACAGCTTCACAGGAAAAAAGGGTGGTAGACTGAACTGCTGTAGGACAAGTCCCAGAACTGGAGAGTGTAATGAAAAGCAGACACTGAGTGAGGCAGAGAATGTAAACAAATCATAGGAGCTGGGGAGAAAATTTTGCATGAACAGATCAAGATTCCTGGAGAAAGAATAAAGGAAGGGAAGCTTTCTGCTGGAGGCGTGGCAATTGTGCACAAAAAGGCAACCTTAAAAATTATAACAAATGTACTATATGAGAGCAGGGTGTTAATAAATAGGGTGGTATATGGGGAAAATACCCACCCTCATGTAAAGAATGGACTGGAGTGGATTATACTTAATAGTATAATACAATTATATTATTCTTTCATCAGTTGTAACAAAGGTACTTCACTAAATGCAGTGTTAATAATAGTGAGGGTTAAGGAGCTGAGGTGGAGCAAGAGAATGAGCACCTCTCTCCCACTCTGGAAGGTCCCATGATCAGTTCCTGGAGCCACCTAATGAGAATACAAGGAGACACAGAAGAATATACAGCAAAATGGACACAGAGAACAGAAAACTGGGTGTGTTTGGGGGGGGGGGGGGGAGTGGAGAGGGGAGAAATAAATCTTTTAAAAAATATAGTGAGGGGGTGGTATAAGGGAACTCTGTATTTTCTGCATGCTTTTTCTCTAAATCTATACTTTCTCTAATAAAAATAATTATTACAAAATAAATAGAGGTGAATGCCACATATCTAGAGGCAGTGAAATAACTAAACCTTCCAGAAAAGCAGGGTGCCAGCCACCATCTCTCAGTTTCTTTTCTTTGCTGAGATTGGCGTAGCTCTCCCACCCTTCCTACTTCCTCCTAAATTTCAAGTCTGGAATATCCCACCCACATCTCCAAATTTCTTGGATTATAGTCACATGGGAACTACTTCCCAGAGGCTTCACTTTTCCTCCTTGGATTGAGAATAATTTCCTCTTTAACTTTTGTTTGCTTTTCCCAGTCTATTTAGTAATCATGCCTGTCAACCCAAGTAGACTGTTAGCTCCTTAGGGGAGGTGACTGGGTCACATTCATTTATGATCCCCAGTTTCTAATGCACTGCCCGACATACAAATAGTTAGCAAAAATGAAGAGGAATGGGGCCATGACTATCTCCCATGAAATTTCTTAACTGGTGGGTTTACCTTAGTCAGGGGCTTGGTATTCAACCTTTCAGGCTCAGGGACTCATCTTGACTGGGATGATCAGACATAAGGGTATTAAAAAAATAACAAAGCTCATAAGACTGATATATAAAACCAGGAAGTGGACGTTTATGATATAATGTTAGCTGACCATCTGTAGAGTGTAGATTCTTGAGTAAGATAACTGATTGCCACTAGAGTTAAAGCTTGACTCTTACAGCACATAATATTACATTGTCTATGCAATAGTATTTTAAAGAATATTAAATTTTCTTTCAGTGCCAATAGAGATACATTATAAACAGCAGGTTGCCTGAAAAGGAGAGAATTAAAGCAAGGAGTGTTATTTATGTGACATGAATATCAATGTCATCAGAATCTGACAGCCTGGTATGTCCATCTCCATAGTAGGGACTTATGCAGGTAGGATGAATATTGTTGCAGGTAAACACTGTCATGTCTGAGATTCGCTTTTTTCTGTGCTTCCATTGCTGACCAACTCCTTCTGACCCACCCATTCTTTCTTGTTCACACAGACCTACCATACTTAGTAGGACATGAAATGTGTAGCACTGATTCGGAATAGAGCTTGTCAGCATCACTGTGGAACATGTACTAGTTCCACTGCTCACCTCTTCTCCTCAATAAGGACTCCCCACCACATGGTGCCCACTTTGAACACCTAGATGGATATGCCTAACAAGATTCATCATTAAAAAAAATTCTAAAGAATGCAGAGAAGATGTGGACGTCAGCTAATACACCATGTTATGAAATCTGTAAATGTTGTGTATTCTATCATGATCCAGTTTAGCAATGGGTCATTAAGGTTACCATTTCTAAGACTGCATCTTCCCTACTAAATGATTGGCAGGATATGCATGTACTTACAATTAAGTTCCATCAGCCTTAGAGTTAGGAGCTCTGTTTTCCTAACATGCACTTGTGTGTCCCTGCTGTGACACAATGGATTTATTTCTAAGTGCTTTAGGTACCTTGCTGTTGCCCACTCCCACTCCCAAGTGACTGTAGGAGACATTCAATAATTACTAGTTGTCATCATTAGTGAATATATATTGCAGCAGCTAATAATGTATACAAAAATACTCTATAAATGCTACTAATGGAAAATTAAGCAGTTTTGAGGCAAATGGTTGGGTGAAGAGAATCATTTTCCATAAAGTGAGTACATGGGTTTAGACAGAGTTTTGGAATGTCCTTAGGAGTATGGACAGCTTTCTAGGTTTTGTATTTTAAGAGAAATCAGATAATCCTGCTCTCCATTCAGATCTAGCTCTGAATGAGGACCTGGAAATCCACTCCATTGAGCTCAGCACCAGCTGACAAACGGTTAGAGTGTGAAGGTTATGCATAGTGTATAATGATCAGTTAATCTAATTAAACCCTTGGTGTCCATCAGACAGAAGAGCTTGAGGTCACAGGCAGAGCCATTTTGAAGACCAAAGGCCTGGAGAGGAATGAAGTGTGGCCCTGTCAGGAACTGATCCAGTTAATTTGGTCAATCAAGAGTTGGTAGGTCCTTCTGATGAGTATAGTTATTCTCCTGTGGTTAGATGAAGGTAGAGTTTAAGCATACCCTCCCCAGTAACCTTATTTTCAGGCAGTAGGTTACAGTGAAAGCAAATATGTAACCAAGTTATGTCAGTTGCACAAACATTTTTTAGCAGGCATTCACAGAAAGAGTCAACCTTTCTTGTAAGTTCAACAAAGCCCCACTCTGGCGTCTTGTATAAATCACTCACTCTGAGGTGGAGGCAACACTATGCTGAGGCTGTGATTGGCCATCCATATTCTCAGGTCAGGCGACAGAGTTCTCCCAGAAGTGGTGTCACCCAGGCAACAGGACGACGCCACACTAAACCCTTGCTTGGCCTGACTCTTACCTTGTTCCTCATGCCTGAGCAGAGGTCTAGGGAATCTTTTAATTTTTTCCTTTTTCAGTTTTTAATTTTTATTACAGTAACATATATGTATGTTACCATTTTAATCATTTTTTTTGTACAATTCAGTGACATTAATTACTTTTACAATGCTGTGCTGTCATTATCTTCGATTACCAACATCTTCCATCACCTCAAACAGAAATTCTACACTTATTAAGCAGAAACTCCCCCTTCCCTCTCCCTCCAGCTCCTGTTAATCTCGACTTTACTTTCTGTCCCTACAAATCTTCCCGTTCTAGATATTTCATATAAGCGAAATCATACAAAATTTATTCTTTTGTTTCTGGCTTATTTCCCTCACCATAATGTTCTCAAGGTTCATCCATGTTGTAGCATGCATCGAAATTTCATTCTTTTTACAATTAAATAATATTCTGTTGAATGAGTACACCACAGTTTATTCATTCATCGATCGACACATGTTGTTTTGGCTATTGTGAATAATACTGCTATCAAATTGGTGTACAGTATCTGAATCCCTGTTTTCAATTCTTTTACACATATACTTTAGAAGTTGAATTGCTGGGTCGTATAGTAATTCTGTGTTTACTTAGAACCGCCAAACTCTTTCCACAGTAGTTGCACCATTTCACATTTCCACCAACAATGCATGAGGGTTCTAGTTTCTCCACATCCTCATCCCCTCTTGTTTTTCTTTTAAAATAACAGCCAGGTTAGGGAATGTGATGTGTTATTCCCTTGTGGTTTTGATTTGCATTTCTCTAAGGGCTAATGATACGGAGCATCTTTTCATGTGCTAATTGACCATATGTACATCTTCTATGGCGAAATAGCTATTCAAACCCTTTGCCTATTTTTTAAAAAAAAGATTTATTTATTTATTTATTTATTCCCCACCCTCCATCCTCCACCCCATTGCTTGGGCTTCCTGTCTGCTCTCTCTGTCCATTCACTGCATGCTCTGTGTCTGCTTGTCTTCTCTTCTTGTCTTCTCTTTAGGAGGCATCAAGAACTGGTTCCGGGACCATCTGACATGGGAGAGAGGCACGAGCCACCTCAGCTTCCTGGTTTGTTGCATCTCTCACTGACTCTCCTCTGTGTCTCTCTTTTTGTTTGTCATCTTGTTGTGCCAGCTCTCTGCACTGTACAGGCCAGATAGCTTTCCACGCCAGCCAGCTTGCTTTTCACCAGGAGGCCCCAGGAATTGAACCTGGGACCTTCCATATGGTAGGGTCCCAATTGCTTGAGCCACATCTGCTTCCCAAGGCACAGTGATTTAAAATTAAACATCAGTAGTCCATCTCAGTCCTCCTCTTATCTCCTTTAAGAATCTACCACCTACCACCAGGTACTGAAGATATTTTCCTACAATTTCTTCTAGTAGTTTTTTGGTTATTGCTGTTATTTTTGATCAATTTTGAGTTAATTTTTGGATAAGGTGTGAGATAGGGGTCCTCTTTCCTTCTTTTGGCTATGGATATCCAATTCTTTCAGCACCACTTATTGAGTGGACTGTTCTGCCCAAGCTGTGTGGGTTTGACAGGCTAGTCAAAAATTACCTGACTAGGGAAGCGGACTTGGCCCAATGGATAGGGCATCCGCCTACCACATGGGAGGTCCGCGGTTCAAACCCCGGGCCTCCTTGACTCGTGTGGAGCTAGCCCATGTGCAATGCTGATGTGCGCAAGAAATGCTGTGCCATGCAGGGTTGTCCCCTGCATAGGGGAGCCCCACGTGCAAGGAGTGCGCCCCATAAGGAGAGCCGCCCAGCGTGAAAGAAAGTGCAGCCTGCCCAAGAATGGCGCCACACACATGGAGAGCTGACACAGCAAGATGACCCAACAAAAAAGAAACACAGATTCCCGGTGCTGCTGATAAAGATAGAATCGGTCACAGAAGAACACACAGCAAATGGACACAGAAAGCAAACAACTGGGGGGTTGCGGGGGAGGAAAGGGGAGAGAATAAAAAATCTTAAAAAAAAAATTACCATACATGTGAGGGTCTGTTTCTGAACCATAAATTTGGTTCCATTGGTCTACGTGTCTGTCTTTATGCCAGTACCATGCTTTTTTTTTTTTTTTTTTTTAATAACCACTATAGCTAGGTAATATGATTTAAAGTCTGGAAATGAGGGTTTGCTATTCCTTTTTATGATGTTTCTGGCTATTTAGGACCCCTTACCCTTCCAAATAAATTTCATAATTGTGTTTTCCATTTTTTTTTAAAATGCTGGTGGAATTTTTACCATTGAATCTGTATATCAATCTGAGTAGAATTGACATCTTAAAAATACATAGTCTTCCAATCCATGAGCATGGAATGTTCTTCCAGTTATTTAGAGCTTTTTTGATTTCTTTTTAATATTGAGTTTCAGCTTTCTGAATATAAGTGCTTTACATTATTGGTTTATTCTTGATTATTTGAGTTTTATCTTTCATATTTTAGTTTCACCACTCTTTTGACACTTTTAGTTACTTTTACTGATATAATCTTCATTTCTATACTCTCTTCCAGGCCTCTCTCTCCTGTCTTTTCTTTTCAGACTCTTAACACACCCTTTAGTATTTCCTGAAAATCTGGTCTCTTGCTTAGAAATTCTCTCAGTTTCTGTTTATCTGTGAATATTCTAATCTCACCCTCATTTTTGAAAGACAGTCTTGCAGGATATAAGATTCTTGGTTGGAAGTTTTTCTCTTGTAGTATCTTAAATCTATCAGACCACTGTCTTCTTGCCTTCATAATTTCTGGTGAGAAATCAGCACTATATCTTATTGGGTATCTCTTTTATATTATGCATTGCTTTTCTCTTGCTGTTCTCAGAATTCTCTCTTTGTCTTTGGTATTTGACATTCTGATGCATATGTGTCTCAGAGTTGGTCTATTCAGATTTTCTCAGATGGGAGTACATTGTGCTTCTTGGACGTGGACAGCTATGTTCTTTAGTAGGGTTGGGTAATTTTCTACCATTATTTCTTCAAATATTCCTTCTGACCCTTTCCCTTCTCTTTTCCTTCTGGGACACCCATGACATGCATATTTGCACACTTTTTGCTGTCATTTAGTTCCCTGAGACCTTGTTCAATTTTTTCCATTCTTTATCTGTTCATTTGTATGTTCACTTTCAGAGGCCATTTCTTCAAGCTTACCAATCTTTTCTTCTGCCTCTTCAAATCTGCTATTATATGATTCCAGTGTTTTTTAAATTTCATTTATTGCACCTTTCATTCCCATAAGATCTGCTATTTTTCTATGTATGTTTTCACATTCTTCTTTGTGCTCATCCAGTGTCTTCTTAATATCCTTAATCTCTTTAGCCATCTCATTGAATTTATTAAGGAGATTTGTTTGAACATCTATGATTAGTTAACTCCTTTATGTCATCTGGAGGCTTATCTTGTTCCTTTAACTGGGCCATAGCTTCCTGTTTCTTGATGTGGATTATAATTTTTTGCTGGTGTCTTGGCATCTGGATTACTAGATTATTTATTCTGGATGCAGTTTTTCTCTTTAGTTTAGGGCTTCCTGCCCTTTCTCCCTTGCTGGTTGTGCAGCAGGAGCCAAGGTTGTAATAGGTGCTCTAAGCTGTGGAGGCTCAAGCTGCCCTCATTGCTCCAGGGACCAATGGAGCTTCTCCCAACGTTCTCCTTTGCCAGCAGTAGGGACAGAGTCACAGCTGTGTGGAATAATCTGAGTTGTGCAGGCCTAGACTGTAGTTGCCCAGAGACTGATAAAGCTTCACACCCCTTTTTCCCCTGCCTGAGGTGGGGATGGAGCTGCAGGTGTGGGCAGCAAGCTAGGTAGTGCAGGTCCAAGTTGACTGCAGTTGCCTTGGTAGACTTCCAATATTCAGTCTGTGCCACCCAAAGGCACCTGCAGTTACCTGGATAGGCTGGTGCAGGGCCTGTCAGCTCCCTGCCAGAGGCAGGGCTGAAGCCTAGTCTAGGGCTGCAGGCCGATCTGGGTGAAAGAAACTGGTTCCTATGGTTATTGTAATTTTTTTGGTCCTGGCTTCCCTTCAGGCTGGAGGCAGAGTCAAAATGGTGGCCACCAGCCTCTTTCCGACTTGGATAGAATCATACTCTAGCTATTCCCAGGGTTATATCTTAGCCAGCCGAGTATACCAATCAGTAGCCAAAATTGGCAGTGAACCATCTCCTTCTCTCCTGTTTTTAGGAACAGAGCTTCCAATTCCAGGCACAGAATAGCCCCTAGGTAGCTTGTGCTGCCAGAGTAGAATTGCTGAGACCAGCTCAGCAATAGGTTTGCACGAAGGGAAGGTGACGCAGAACTGAAGAAATAAAAGGACAGAAAGAAAGACACAAGAGAAATTAAAGATGGGACCAGGAGGTTCAACAGCTTCTGGAACTGAGAGCCTCAACCCTTGTTTCCACATATTTATTTGAAATTACAAAGCAGTAGCTATCTATGTTTATTTTCAAGGCTACCTATTATCAAAGCTGTAGCATCAGCAATGCTAGGGAGCAGGCCATAAAAAAGTTTAAACGTCTCTACATGTAAACAATTTTCGTGCTGACCAGACAGCATTCTGTCTAGTCAAGGCTGGTGTTCCTAAGCCCACACTTCTTATCTGCATTATGGAAACGTTTCAACTTCCAGCCAGGTTCCCACATTCAAATTCAAGCTATTTTCCCACATAGGATAATCACTGGCCTCAGTGGCTTGGCTGGTAATTTCCCAGAGAGGCTGGTGCAGGTCCCCACGGCTTCCTCCCTGCTGGAGGTGGCACTGGGGCCTAAACTAGAGCTTCAATCTGATCTGGATGGAAAGAAGCCTGTCCCCACCAGCACTATGATTTTCAGTCTACCCTGCTTCTCCTTGTGCCAGGCATGGAGTTAAAATGGTGACTCCTGGCCTCTTTCTGACTTGGACAGGCTCAAACTTTAGCTGTTCTCAGGATTATACCTTAGCCCCCTGAATTTACTCATCAGTCGCTGAAAGTTGGTGCCTAACCATCTCTTCCTCCCCCATTTTTGGGAAGTGGAGCTTTCAATTCCAACCATGGAGCATTCAAGTCCAGCTTTCGAGGCATCTTGTGCCTCCAGTGGAGGATGGGCACCAGCCTCCATGCTGTGGAGTGCTCTACTTATGAATCTTCTCTGCAGATGGGCAGTCTCCTCTTTCCATTCCTTCAAGGATGTTGCAGGATGCTCTTCTGGCCTCCTGAAGTGCCCAAACAGGGTTTCAGCTAGCTCCAGATAGCTCTGGGTGTTTACTAACTGCCCTGTAGCAGGAGCTGACTCTGGGAGCTCCTTACTCCGCCACTATCTTGCTGGTTGTCCTCCCTTTGCCTGTTTTTAAATTAGGTTCTTTGTCTTTTTGTTGATGACTTGTAGGAGTCCTTCATATATTCTGGATATTGAACACTTATAGGTATATGATTTCTGAATATATTTTCATTACTCTGTAGGCTATCTTTTCACTTTCTTGATATCCTTTGATGCACCAATTTTTAAAAATTTGATGAAGTCCAATTTATCTACTTTTTTCTTTGTTGCTTATGCTTTTGGTGCTATACTTAAGAAACCAAAGTTCTAAAAAAAAAAAAAAAAGAAACCAAGGTTCTGAAGATTTTCTCCTATGTTTTCTTCAAAGAATTTTATGGGTTAACTCTTTTTTTTTAAGATTTATTTATTTCTCCCCACTCCCCATTCCCCCCATTGTCTGCTCTTTGTGTCCATTTGCTGTGTGTTCTTCTGTGTCTGCTTATATTCTCATTAGGTGGCTCCAGGAACCAATCCTGGGACCTTCTGGAGTGGGAGAGAGGTGATTACTCTTTTGTACCACCCCAACTCCCTGTTTTGGTATGTCTTCTTATTTTCTCTCCTCTGTGTCTCTTGTTGCGTCATCTTGCTGCACTAGCTCTCTGCGTCGGCTGGCACTCCGGTGCAGGTGGCTTTCCTGCACTGGGTGGCTTTCCTGTGCTGGGTGGAATTCCCATGCAGGGTGTCACTCCTGTGTGGGGTGGCATTCCCGCGTGGGCTGGCACCCCATGTGGGCCAGCTTGCCCTCACTAGGAGGCCCTGGGCATCAAACCCTGGACCTCCTATATGATAGACAGGAGCCCAATTGGTTGAGCCACATCTGTTTCCCTGGATTAACTCTTATATTTAAGTCCTTGGTCCATTTTGAGTCAATTTTTGTATGTGGTGTAAGATAAGGTCCAGTTTCATTCTTTTGTATGTGGATATACAGTTTTCCCTGCAGCATTTGTTGAACAGACTATTCTTTCCCCATTGAATAGACTTAGTGCCCTTATAAAAAATCAATTGACCATAGATGGGGGTAAGTGGAGAATCTTTTTAGTCTGCCAAATATTTTCCAAAATCACCTATTTCTCAGTAGAAGAGTTATTTCCAAAACACCTTCTTCTAATTATCAAATCCCCTGAATAACATTTCTATAGCAATATTGGAAGTAACTAAGTAAGAACCTAAAGTCATTATAAATTGTGACTAGATTGTGAGCTTTATTGAGGCAGATATTTTTTATCCGTTTTTTCACTGTTCTATCACTCAGCTCCTAGAATAGTACCAAAAGTATTTTATGCACATAGTATACATTTGATGTTTGAATGAATAAATGAATGAATGATGTCAATTCATGATTAGAACACCTTGCATACTAACTAAGCACCCTTCAGATCTAGATTAAAGTTAATTTCTATGCACATCATATCATGTGTTTGCTCTAAAGAATTTTTAAAATAAATTACAACACTGACAATATAATAGAAGCACTGTTCAGGTTTGGGGGGTTCAAGAATGGAGGTGGGGGGGAGGCAGACTTGGCCCAATGGATAGGGTGTCTGCCTACCATATGGGAGGTCCGCGGTTCAAACCCCGGGCCTCCTTGACCTGTGTGGAGCTGGCCCATGTGTAGTGCTGATGTGCGCAAGGAGTGCCCTGCCACGGAGGGGTGTTCCCGGCGTAGGGGAGCCCCACACGCAAGGAGCGCGCCCCGTAAGGGAGCCGCCCAGCGTGAAAGAAAGTGCAGCCTGCCCAGGAATGGCGCTGCACACACAGAGAGCTGACACAACAAGATGATGCAACAAAAAGAAACACAGATTCCTGGTGCCACTGATAAGGATGGAAGCGGTCACAGAAGAACACACAGTGAATGGACACAGAGAGTCACAACTGGGGGGAAGAGGAGAGGAAAAAAAAAAAAGAATGGAGGTAGGTGAGTAATGTAATTGGAGCCAGTGTCAATTAAGACCAAATTTATCTTCTTCATAATTATGTTGAGGATTGACCTCAACATTTTTTGGGTAGGGAAATGATAGTGGAGGTGGGAGAAAAATCTCCCTGAATTTTCATAGGTATTCCACATTGCTATTTATGTACTTAATATCTGATATCCTTCACCAATTCAGATATAGGTAAATTTTTATAATACTGTATTTAATAACTGTACACATTCCGTACAGTTACCCTTCAGGAATTCCAAGAATGGAGTCCTCCACCCCCAACTAACAATTATGCTCTCCATAGCCACGTGTGATCACATTCATCAGAAGGTTGATAACTATTACTTTTACCATTGCTCAATTGCTAAGATGTTTGATTCTACATCTATTTTTAATACAAATGCACTTTACTCCTCATATCCTACACTTGGGCAGAAACTAATCTTAAAAAATTAATACTTGTTACATACATTTGATGGCTTGACATATTTCCACCTACTGCTACTGGTAATTATTTTGGGTGTCTGTCAAAGGGAATGTTTTTCCTTCACAAACCTTCATCTCTTTGCTTACAGCTGAGAACCTGATCCCACTTCCCCACATGTTCCAGAGCCACTTATTTGAATACATTTTCACAGACATGTGCTAATTGAGCAGGAACGAGGTCACACTGAAAATGAACAGGACCTTCACCAAAATGTTGCCAAGGAGAAGGTGATAACATCATCTCCTCTTCAGAGCAAGGACGTGGCACCAAGTACCTGGCTCTGTGTCACAGTGAGTCCCTGGACATGCTGGTCTGACTTCTAGGCAACACACCCACTCCCCAGTTCTGCCCACCTCTCACCAGAAGCCCCTTTATTAGTAAATGTGTTGGTTATGTGTTGACATAGTAATGGGCACTAACAGGTGAGTGCTGCTTTCATTCATTCATTTCAGGACATATATTTTTGCAGACTATATTACTTTTCTAGAGCTGCATAACAAATTACCACAAACCTGGTGGCTTAAAACAACAAAAGTATTCTCTCACCCTTCTGAAGGCCAGAATTCCAAAATCAATGTTGACAGCAGTGCTGTACTTCCTCCGAAGGTTCTAAGGGAAATCTTCCTCATCTCTTCCAGCTTCTGGTGGTTTCAGGCATTCCTTGGTTTGTGGCTACAAAACTGCAATCTCTGCCTCCATCTTCACCTGACTTTCTTCTCTTTGGTCTCCTTGTAAAGGTCCACCTGGGTAATGCAGGATGGTCTCCTCATCTCAAGATGTTTAAGTTATTTGCATCTTCAAAGACCCATTTTCCAAATAAGGTAAACAAGGCGTGGGTATAAGGACATAGACATATCTTTTGGGGACAACCATTCAACTCACTACAAGCAACTACTGATTCTATTATGAACCGGTCATTCTGAGTCGAAGATGAATGAAGCCCAGTTACTGGACATTATTGGGACATATGAAAACATTGGAATATAGACTATTGACTTTATGACAATGTTCAATTTCTTGAATTTGATCACTGTACTTAAGATGGTTACGTAAGTGAATATCTTTTTTCTTAGCAAATGTATATGGTAATATTAAGTGTTCAAGGAATATGATACATGCAACCTACACTCAAGTGTTCAGAAACTGGATGGGTGAATAGATAGACAAACAGGTAGACAGGTGGTTGTCTAGATGAACTGAAAGAGAGGTATAGATAGAAAGATAAGGGCAATGTGGTAAATCGGTGGATCTGAGTATCTGGGAGGTAGGAGTATGTTGGAGTTCTTTACATGGGGCTTTATTATTTTTGTAACTTTCTGGTAAGTTTGAAAGTATTTCAAGTTAAAAAGTTTTTTAAAACCCCACAAAACCCAGTTGCTGCCCTGAAACAGTTCTAGTGTGGGAGAGATGGCACCTACTGTGTGCAGTGGTGGAATACCCATAGGGAATTATGAAAGCAGAGAGATCAGCCCTGAAACCAGCATGGGAGGCAGGAAAGCTGCCCGGAGGAAGTAGGACTGGTGCTTCTGGTGCTTTTTATGTCACGAGAATGATATAATGGGGGATCATCAGACAACAGGGCAGGTAAGTTGAGTAGATATTTCAGGGAGATGGAGCCTTTGGGATTGTTTTTATTAGTGCTAGTTGAAGCAGGGTACCAATTTGGTTCTAAACTCCAAGGATGTTTAAACCCTTGGGAATGCACGCATGTCAGCCAGGTCTGCAGGGCTGGTGAGTGGGGCCCTGCAGGGGTTATTGACATAAGCACAAAGAAGCTGCTTGAAAAAATAAGTCATCATGAGAGACAGGAGAGCCAAGGTACAGAAATTTATTCAAGAGCAAAAGAAAGCATGAGAGGGGAAGTGTGATTTTGATTATACTTGAATCTTGGACAAGAAGAATCTTAGGACAAGAAGGTTATCAAAAGAAAGTATGTCTACTCAGTGATGAAGTACTTAGGTGACAGCAGGAGGGACAGAGGCAACTGCAGTGGTAGGATACTTACAGTAATGGCGCCCTGGACAATTATGTGCACAAGAAATTTTTTTTTTTTTTCCCTTAAAATCGAGTAAAATTTGACTTCCAGGGCTGCTGTCTTCCACATTGCTGTCCCAAGCCCACTCCCAGGAGGAGAATTCATGTCAGCAATTCTTGATGCTGCACCCATCCCCATCCAGTGAAAGCCCCACAGTCTTGCTTGGCCCTGAGGTCTCAGGAGGGTCTCTGGTCATTCCTTGGGCTACACCAAAAGAGTGCAGGGTCTGCTCCACCCTTGCCCAACTCCACATGATCCTGTCTTACTTTAGATTCTGCTGCTTCCAGGCCATGCGTTAGGAGGCAGAAGTCCTTGGCAAAAGTGGAAACCCAGAATTGCAGATCAAATTTCCCCTCAGGCACCAACCAGTCATTCTCCCTGGAGGCAAGGTGCTGTGTTGGGGCCACTACCATCTTCACTGATCAAGGGAACTGCAGTTCTTGCCTATATTTCTTCCTGATTTAAGTTTCAATAGCATTCTTTTTCTCTCCTCTCCTGCAAGGACACCCAGCAAAACCTGAAGAGCCATGGACTTCCTGCTGCTCTTGCTTTGCAACATGCAACATGCCCATATCTCTAAAGCAAGAACTTACAGAGCCTGGCTACTTAACTTGGAAAGGGGAGGAGTAGGCTGGCTTAGGGAAGACACACACACAAATCAATTTTTCAAATAAAGTATCTCACTGCACTGAGTTCAGTGGGCACCAATACCAACAATGCTGGCTCCTTGGCAGACAAAGTATCAGAGATGCCACTTCCAGTGTTGGCAGCAGTAGGAGGTGCCTCAAGAACCAGAAAGGAGGAAATGTGGATTACAGAGGGTGGTGGAGGCTATGAAACACCTCTTGGGGACCTGCATCAGGAGGTTGGTGAACTTACTGAGTGAGTATTATTACTGGATTTTGTCTAGGTTGTTGATTAAGCAATAAGGAATGAATTTCAAGAGCATGTCGGAGTAGTTAGGCCAGTAATTTATTAAGGTTAGTGAGAAAAGAGAAATGGGAGAAAATAACAGATCATGGGTCCCAGGTAGAGAGGAAGGGCCTGAAGAGTGATAAAGAGGACTGATTTACAGAATACAATTTCCCATTATAGATTATAAATCTCAGTATACTTGCATATTGATTCAGGCAGGGGTGAAGAAGCCAGAATAAGGCAGTGGGACAGGGCGAAGGCAAGAAGAGAGGGCAAAAGGCCTTTGCGCTTGCTTTATTTATTTATTTTACAGTCAAATCTTTATTTAGAAATCTGATTAGCCAACTTAGCATTTTCCTCCAATTTGGGGAGCAGAAATTTTCGTAGGCTTCACAATCTTTTGTTTAGGTGCTGCCTTTTTAGATGCCTACTTAGCCTTTTTTGCTTCTTTGGCAGCCCTGATAGCTTGTTCTCACTGAGCTTTTCTAACTTCAAGTTCCTGATTCCTCTTGGCCATAGTATCAGCAAGGGATGCACCAGTGATAGCCCTCTGGAATTTGATTACATGATGAGTTCTCTTTTTTTAAATTTCTTCTGACTGTCCTTTTTTATGCTTTCTTCTGTAGAGGACTGTCCAGTTTATCTGCTGAGGGTTCCTCATGGAAACGAACATTTTGCATTAAGGAACTGGAAAACCTTCCCGTTGGTCCTGGCATAGTGCCTCCCATGTCCGGGATAGATCTTGTATCCACTGAAACTGCAGCGCTTGACCTTCATGGTTACAGACACAGAGGAACAAGGAAGATGGCGAAGAGCTGTGCTTGCTTTTTTTTTTTTTTTAAGATATTTGTCTTTTTTTTTTTAAGATTTATTTATTTATTTCTCTCCCATTCCCCCCCACCCCAGTTGTCTGTTCTCTGTGTCTCTTTGCTGCGTGTTCTTTCTTTTTCCACTTCTGTTGTTGTCAGTGGCACAGGAATCTGTGTTTCTTTTTGTTGTGTCATCTTGTGTCAGCTCTCTGTGTGTGCGGTGCCATTCCTGGGCAGGTTGCACTTTCTTTGGCAGTGGGCAGCTCTCCTTACGGGGCGCACTCCTTGTGCGTGGGACTCCCCTACGCGGGGACACCCCTGCATGGCAGGGCACTCCTTGTGCGCATCAGCACTGTGCATGGGCCAGCTGCACACCGGTCAAGGAGGCCCGGGTTTGAACTGCAGACCTCCCATGTGGTAGGCGGATGCCCTATCCACTGGGCCAAGTCCGCTTTCCTGTGCTTGCTTTTTAAACCATTATATATTCTGCCACTTTGCTAATGACATGGGAGGAATCCCAGCTGTTTGCTCTTTTGATTGATCGTTCCACCCATCAGTCCCCCAGGAGGGCCCAGTGATAAGTCCCCTGGAGAATATCTGGGACTTCTCCTGGCTTCCAGAGGAAATCTTGTTCCAAATGGCAGAATCTTGTGAAGGTCTTCCAGGAGCCATCTCGGGGGTACTGAATGACATGTGAACTTCTTGCCAGGTTCCAGATCTATCTGATTCCCTGTCTTACTAGACTGCTTCAGTATGGCTGATTCTAATCTGATGTATCCTAGAAAGATGCATGGATTTGCTTATTAGAAAATAAGCAATACAGAATTAAGAGGAGGAGAGAAAAGAAAGTATCCACTCTTACCATCCAAAAATAACCATTTCCATTTTTTTTTGTTTTTTCCATCTTATTTTTCTATATATTATTTTTTTTAGAAATAAAATCATGAAATGATACTTTGTAATTTTGAAACTTTTGTACTTAAAAATCATTGTATTTATTTATTTTTCTCTCTATTTTTTTAAAATGTTACATTCAAAACATATAAGAGGTCCCCACATACCCCCATTCCCTCATCCCACAACTCCCACATTAACAACCTCTTTCATCATCATGGGACATTCATTGCATTTGGTGAATACATTTTGGAGCACTGCTGTCTCACATGGATAATGGTTTACATTGTAGTTCACACTCTCCCCCAGTCCACCCAGTGGGCCATGGCAGGACATACAATGTCCAGCATCTGTTCCTGTAGTACCACCCAGGACAACTCCAAGTGCTGAAAATGCCTCCACATCATATCTCTCTTCCCTCTCCCTACCCTCAGCAGCTACTGTTGCCACTTTCTCCACATCAATGCTACAATTTCTTCCATTACTAATCACAATAGTTCCATAGTAGAGTATCAGTAAGTCCACTCTAATCCATACTCTATTCCTCCAGCCTGTGGACCGTGGGATGATTATGTCCACTCCACCTCTATATCAAGAAGGGGCTTAGATTCCACATGGATGGTGGCTGCAGTTCTCCTACTTGCAGATGTAGGCACTCTTGGCTCCCTGCTGTGGTGGTTGACCCTCTTCACCTTCCTGTTAGCTGGCCAGGGTAAGTCCAATAAACCAGAGGGTAGGACTTGTAAGACTGCTGAGGCCTGGTTGTCACATGGACAGTCCAGAGATTCAGGTCTCCTGAGTATACACCAACCCAAATGCCAACCACAGGCCCAGTAAAAGTGACAGAAGAGGCATGTGTAGAGAGGTCACATCTGAGTCCAACTCCATCACACTCAGGAACACAAACTCCAAAGAGAACCAACTGACATGGCACTGAACTCCAGAGCCATCTGCCATGACCAGAGAACCTGTGGGTCTCTGTAGCCCTCAGGAGAACCAGTATCTGGGGTTATATCTACTTCGGCTGTCTCAGGGACCCTGCTGAGACGTGTATAAACACAATGCCTCTGATGACCTCCTGACTCTTTTTTGGAGACTCATAGCTATATAAACTCATTTGTCCTTTCCATTTCCCCCTTTTTTTTTTCAAGGTCAAAAAGCAGTTTTTAACACCTGATATTACATGAAGCATGAGATATTCTGCTGGTCCGAGGTGACCCTTTTATTCAAAGTCTTTTTCTAGTTACATCATCAGATGGTGTTTGGTAGTAATCCCTCAGTGCCAGGGAGGCTTATCCCTGGGAGTCATGCCCCATGCTGGGGGGAAGGCAATGCATTTACGTGCTGAGTTTGGCTTTGAGACTGGCCACATTTGAGCAACATGGAGGCTCTCAGGAGGTAATTCTTAGGCACCCTGTAGCCCTAGGCCTAGTTCATATTTCAGGCTCACAGGCTCATAAGCATAGACATTGTTGGACCTCTCTGTGGTCCAAAACTTCTTCAAAAATGAAGCCTAATATATTACCATGTTCCATTAATAGTAAAGTTGAATATAGTGATGGGTTTAAAGGTTAAATATAGAATACGTACTAACTCAGAAAATTAAATAAAGTAAAAATAAATTGGGATATCAAAAAATGAAAAAATGAAAAAGCTTTGTTTTTGATGTTTTGCCTTTCATCACTGCAATAGGGGTTGCCCTGTATGTACAGTGGCAAGGCAATTTCTTTCATTTCTTCCTCGGTGTCTACATCCTTTTTTTTTTCTTTCTAATTATTAGTTTTGTCTTCACAAAAGTTTTAGATCACAGTAATTCACATATATAATATAGGGTACTCCCACATATCCAACATCAAACACTTTGTTCCTTTCCCAGCAATGATATTTTTACATGTTCATATTTTCTGCAGCTGATGTACAGATACTGAAACATAGCTTTCAACCAAGGTTCAATTTTGGTTTACATTATGGTTTATATTTTAGACTAAACAATTTACTAAATTTTTAGTTATCTTATGTTTTACGTTATCATTTGCATTTTAGCCTATAGACTTTTATACATTTTTGGTGTAATTTAACATGTCCTATATCCATCATTGCATGATCTTGTGGAACACTTCCATTGTTCCACAGTTAATCTGATTCCATCTATTCAATACCTCTCTCCCCCTCCCCACAGTGCCCACAGTGACAATCAATCTTCATTACTTGAAGGACCATATTCACAGATACTTGCAATAATGTTGAGGGCTCGACATACTAGAATGCCCTAACCCACTGGGAACCACCGATTCTCTCAAGAGACACAATTCCCTCTGTTTGAGAACATCAGTCCTCCCCAGGATGTGGGTATACCTTCACACTCATTGTATGGATCTCCGCCCAATGATATAACCCACTATGACAAAATGAGCACTCATGCATTCCCTAGAAGCTTGCCCTGTGTCAGATGACCCCCTTAAGCATCTTAAACAGGTAAACTTCCTTATTATATTTTCTAACAAGTTTTCTCAACATTATAGTTTCAACCACATACTTGACAATCTCCTATGTCCAAATGTCCCCCACCCTCCCCTCAATTTATTGGGCAATCTGACCCATCCTCCCATCTGCAGCCCCCCTCAAGCCCTCAAAGGTCCACCCAAAGGTATCCCTATGCCCCCATTTTATCCCTTCCTTCTACAAATACTTACCTCCAGCTTATCATAGATTTTACCCATGTAGATGTCAGCTCACAACCTTCCTCTCTCCCCAACTTCCTTTAAGCCTATCATCCAGTCTCTAGTTCCTGACACAGCTTGGTTTACTTATTTCATATCATTGAGGTCTTGTAGTATTTGTCCTTCAATGCCTGGCTTGCTTCAATCCACATAAGGTTCTCAAGATTCATCCTTGTTATCATGTGAGTTTGTAATGTATTCATTCTTAAAGCTGAGTAGTATTCCATTGTATGTATATACCACATTTTATTTAGCCATTCATCTGTTGATGGACATTTGCGTTGATTCCAACTTTTGGCAACAGTGAATAATGCGGCTATGAACATTGGTGTGCATATATCAGTTTGTATCTTTGTTTTCAGTTCTACTGGGTATATACCCAGAAGTGGAATTGCTGGGTCATATGGCAAATCTATAGCTAGTTTTTTGAGAAACCGCCAAACTGTCCTCCAGAATGTCTGGATTCTTCTTCATTCCCACCAGCAGTGGATAAGCATTCCCATTCCTCCACATCATCTCCAGCACTTGTAGTCTTCTGGGGTTTTTCTGATAGCTGCCAGTCTTATGGGAGTAAGATAGTATCTTATTGTAGTTTTAATTTGCATTTCTCTAACAGCTAGTAATTTGGAGCATTTTTTCATGTGCTTTTTAGCCATTTGTATTTCTTCTTTGGAGAAGTGTCTGTTTAAGTCTCTTGTCCATTTTTTAAATGGGTTGTTTGTCTTTTTATTTTCAAGATATAGGAGTTCTTTATATATGCAGGATATTAGTCTCCTATCAGATATATGGTTATCAAATATTTTCTCCCATTGGGTAGACTCTCTTTTCAGTTTCTTGACAAACTCCTTTGAGGTGCAAAAGGCTTTAATTTTGAAGAAGTCCCATTTATCTATTTGTTCTTTTGCTGCTCGTGCTTTGTGTGTGAAGTTTATGAAGCCATTTCCTATTACAAGGTCCTGTAGATGTTTCCCTACATTGCTTTCTAAGGTCTTTATGGTCTTGGCTCTTATATTTAGGTCTTTTATCCATCTTGAGTTGATTCTTGTATAAGGTTCACACCTTGGTAATCCTCTTTCATTCTTTAACATAAGGATATCCATAAGCATCTTTTTGTGGCTAAAAAATTCTTTGCAAACCTTACTTAAAATTATATTCTTTTGCATGTAATTTCCTTGTAGTGGATGCTGTGAGCTGCTAGGAGTTAGCTGTTGATGGATCAAAACCCTTTTCCAGGGAAGCGGATTTGGTTCAATGGATAGAGCATCCACCTACTACATGGGAGGTCCAAGGTTCAAACCCAGGGCCTCCTGATCCGTGTGGTGAGCTGGCCCATGAGCAGTGCTAATGCGCACCAGGAGTACCATGCCATACAGGCATGCCCCCCGCATAGGGGAGCCCCACACACAATGATTGCACCTCCTGAGGAGAGCCACCCTGCACGAAAAAAGTGCACAACAAAGAGAGACACGGATTCCTGGTGTCACTGACAAGAATACATGTGGACAAAGAAGAACAAACAGTGAATGGACACAGAGAGCAGACAACTGGGGGTGGGGGTAAGGGGATAGAAATAAAAAATAAATCTTTAAATTTTTTTTTTTAAAAAGCTCTGTTCCACTCCAGAAATTGCCCTTGTTCAAAGGGGGACTGCTTCACCTTAGGTTACCCTCCTGCCTAGAGGAAGCCTGTATCCAGTGACTGGCCATTGTGTGTACGCAAAGGTCTGACCCTTTTTCCTCAGAGGGGACAACTCTGAAGGGCCACCTAAGCTTCAGAGCTTCCTAAGGGATGAGCTGTGGCCTCTGTTGAAACTATAGCACAACTGAAATTCTCCCTCTGCTCAAATCTGCATCCCTCTCTTCCTTACAGAATGTTTGCTCATGCTAGGGGATGACAGAACTATATGACCAGGGGACCCACTGGTTGTATCACATACTCAGAAGCTGCTGACTCAATAGAATGATGTAATATTGAAGGTGCATTGAGGCACCAGCTCAAAGAGATACACTCAAGGATGGGCAAACATCCTATATGACATAGTATACACCAATGAAATATAGTGATAAAATATCCCCATTTGGTAGAATAGATGAGTCCAGGAACCAAAGGATAGAATTTGGAGTGGCACAATTCCCTATTATTCCCAATGGCCTTCTTGGGGGAATTTGTGTTTTCTATTTCCATAATTTTAGGCTCAGTGGGCCCAGAAGGGAAAATCTTCCATCAGAGAATCCGTAAGGGTCTCACTATGCTAGGGCTACTCTGCTGGACACCTCTGCATTCTTGTTATTTTTTTTCATTTTTATTTTTGTGTATTTTTTTTTCCCTCTGCATTCTTAAGCCAATTGATCAACAAGTAAGGAAAGGGGCACCATACTGGCAGGAGTAATGGGCCTTGATTATCAGGGTTATGTGGGACTGCTATTCCTCAGTGGGAGCAGGGAAAATACATTTGGAACACAGATGCTCTACCAGGGCTTCTGTGGCCTTCCCCAGCCCAGTTTTAATGGTAAATGGATAAGCACAGCAGACATGACCTGGGAAGAGGCAGGTGGTCAGAAACCTCTTGAATGAGGGTCTGTGTCACCCCACCCCATAAACCAGCTAGACCACCTGGGGATTAGGAGACTCTAGAATGGGCAGCAGATCAGGGGGCATTGAGTAGTAATTATAGCCTTGAGAAAAACTGCAACAGCAAGAGAATAATTTTTGTCCAATAAAGAGGCCTGCTAGAATTGAGGAGGAGAACTCAAGGAGGTGGTGTGTTAGTCCACCAAAGGGCTGCCAATGCAAAGTACCAGAAATCTGTTGGCTTTTATACAGGGTATTGGGGTAAAGCATACGGTTTTGAGGCCGTAAAAAGTCCAACTCAAGGTTGCTTTCTCATCAAAAGTGAGTTGCCATGTGTTGAAGCAAGATGGTTGCCCATCTCTGGCTGGTCTCTCCTTCTCTTCTGGGTTCTCTCTTCCTCTTGAGGTCCATGCCCACCTCTTGGGCTTCATGCCTAAGTGAAGTCCTCTCTCTCCTGGCATAGGGCTTGTTTCTTCCCAGGCCTCTGGTATCAGTCTCAGTTGTTTTGCCTTCTTCCAAATCTCAGCTGTAAGCTCTCAGGCAAAATGGCTCATCTCTCCCCAAGGCCACAGCTGTTTGAGGTTTCTCCTTTCTGTCACATGGCAGGATCAAAAATGTCAGAACACTCTCTTCCTGTGTGAGATGAAGCAAACTCCTCAATCAAGGTTACATAACTTCCTTGGGATCAACAGGCATTCAGTGACTTGTAGTGGGAGGTACAAATGCTGGGCTCCATTACCTTAATAAAGAACCACTCTGAAGGACTACATAAACTCCCTGTAAGATTACAAAAGCTCTGTGTGCAAATATCCATCTCAGAGTCTGTTTCCTGGGAAACTTAACCCAAGACATTCCTTAACCCTTCTTTTATTGTTGCACAATTAAGTGATTTCCATTTTCATTAATTATTCAACAAATATCTATTGAACCCTTACAATGTACTGGATGTCTTTTTAAGTACTTAGTGTTCAGCAGTGAGCACAGCAAAGTCCTTGTCTTCATGGAGCTTAAATTCTAGTGGGGGAAATAGATAAATAAATATACAAGTATTTATACTTCCAGGCAGGGGGAAAAGCAAGTGCAAAGGCCCTGGAACAGAGACAAGCTTCCATGTATTTAAGTGTCAGAACCAAGGACAGTATGGCCAAAGTGTAGTGGAAGTGAAGCAGGAGGTGTTTGGAAAGAGGGAGAGGCCACTAACATTTATCTGCTGTGATAATTATAAACATATCTGCCAATTCTTTGACACCCTTGCCATGGAGAGGTGGGATCTATCCTCTTCTCTCTTTTTTTTTTTTAAAGATTTATTTATATTAATTTCCCTCCCCCCACACACACACCTTGTTGTTTGCATTTGCTGTCTGCTCCCTGTGTCTGTTCATTGTGTCTTCTTTTAGGAGGCACCAGGAACCAAACCCAGGACCTCCCATGTGAGAGAGAGGCACCCAGTCACTTGAGCCACATCTGCTCCCTATTTTTGTGTCTCTTATTGTGTCTCCTCATTGCACCATCTCGTTGTGATATCTCATTGTGTCATCTTGTTGCATCAGCTCGCCACGCCAGCCCTTCACATCAGCTCACTGTTTTATTCATCTTCTTTAGGAGGCACTGGGAACTGAACCCAGGACCTCCCATGTGGAGGGTGGGCACTCAACTGCTTGAGCCACATCCACTCCCTACCCTCTCCTCTTGAATCTGGGATGACCTCAGCAACCCACTCATAACCAGTAGAGTGCAATGGAAATGGAATGGATGCTGCTTAACTCTTGAGGCTAGGTCAGAAAATGCCATGCAACCTCCAACTGGTTCCATTGGAACCCTCACCTTTGGAGCCCTGAGGGTCCATTAGGAATGTCCAACTACCCTGAGACTTATGCTGAGGGAAGCCCAGGACATACAGGCAGGCCACGTGTAGGGGTTTTGGCCAACAGTCCCAGCAGAGGCCCCACCCAACAGCGAGACCCGAAAGAGAAGATCCCTTCAGATGATTCCTGCCCCTGGCCCTATAGTCTTTCTGAGCTGAGGTTTTGGACATTGTGGTGCAGAGACAAGCCATCCCCATTGTGTCTTATCTGAATTCTGGACCCACAAAATCCATGAACATAATCATATAGTTGTTTTATGCTGCTAAGTTTGGGGGTAATTTATTATAAAGCAAAAGTGACTGGAACATTTAATGTGGTAAGGAGTTTGGATTTTATTCTATTCACATTGAGAAGTCACTGGAAAGCTATAAAAGTGGGGGTAATATTATCTGATTTATCCTTTACGACCAACCTGGCTGCTTATGTTATGTTCTGATGAATAGCTTTGTGTTCATTTTTTCTGTATCACATATTATTTTTTATGCTAGATTACTAGAAGTAGTACCATGCAATCAGATGGTATAAAATATTTAAGGTTATTTATAGAACTTCTAAATTGGTAGTCAAAATGAAGAAATATACAATTTCACCAAAAGCAAGAGTGCTTATTTTCTAATACCCCATCAGCATTCACTCTTATTGTTTCTAATCGTCTTTCATAAAATGATAAAAACTGTATTTCTTTTTAACCTACACTAAACTGGAGATCTGAATAAATGCATAGTGAATCAACAAAGTAAGACTTTTGCTGTGTATTAATAGAATCATCTAGACAGGGCAAGCAAACCATCCACAGTCAAGGCAAAGAGAAAAATACCTATGGCAGTTGGTCAAGGGCCAAAAGAAGGACAAGACTAAATCACTGGAAATACTTTCATTTATAAACTGAGATTTTTAATGGGTTGATCTTAAGAACATTATAAGACTTAAGACAAAAAGTTTCTAAATTCTCCTTTAGTTATCGGAGTTTGTGCTCCCTAGTATGACAGAGTTGAACACAGTTGTGACTTCTTTACACATGCCTTTTCTGTCCCCTCTATTTCAACCTATAGTTGGTGCTGGAGTTGGTAGGTATACATCCAAGAGACTTGAATGTTTAGGCTGTCCATGTGACAGCTGGGCCCTGAGCCTCAGCAGAGTTGCAACATCTACTCTCCAGTTGATTGGACTCACCCAGGACAACTAACAAGGAGGTGAAGATGGACAACCACCATACCAAGGAACCAAGAGAGTCTACAACTGCAAGCAAGAGAGTCCCATCCATCAGCTGTATGGGATCAAGGCCCCCTCTCAATTAGAGGTGGAGTGGGCATCACCATGCCAGAATCCTCAGGATTGGGCAATAAAATATGGACTAGAGTGGTCTTACTGATATTCTACTACAGAGTTATTGTGATTCTAGTAGTGGAAGAAATTATATCATTGATGTGGACACAGTGGCCACTAGAGGTGCTGAAGGCAGGGAGAGGTGAAAAATGGTGTAATATGTGGGTATTTTTGGGACTTGGAATTGTCATGAATGACATTGCAATGACAGATACAGGTCATTATATATCCTGCCATAACCTACAAAATTGAGTGGGAGAGAATGTAAACTATAATCCATGCTTAGTGGCAATGCTTTGAATGTGTTCATCAATTGCAATGAATGTACACTAATGAAAGAAGTTTTTGATGTGGAGAGGGGTGGGAAGTCTGGGGAGGGGGGCATATGGGAATCCCTTGTATTTTTTTGTGCAAAATTTTGTGTAACCTAAGTATCTTTAAAAAAATTAATTAATTAAGAAATTAAAAAAAATAAAAGCTAGAATAAAAAAAAGAAACAAATAAATGAATGAAAAGATAAATAATAGCACCAACCAGTTTATTTACAAGTAAAACATAATTTTAAGCAATAAAAAAAAAATGTTCTAAAATCTCACCTTCCAAACTAAAGGTTGATACACATTCAAGTTCAACCTCTTTAATAAGGAGGTAAACTTTAAACAGTTACTCACTCATAGCAACCACCTTACAGGTGAATTATATGTTTAAACAATTTCTATCACTCTACCCACTGCTCCTTGGCCCAACCAGGTCTCTAGGCTCCCCATGAGGAGCTATGGCCACAGAAGATGTAAAGGCAGAAGGCTACAGTCATGGGAACATGGGCTTCAGAGCCCAACAGATATGACCTTGCTCATTTAATTTAACCTCTTTGAGCTTTTCTTTGAGTTTCTATTTTCTTTTTTTAAAAAATTTTATGTCAGTGTTTTGAGGTAAAAATACCTCAGTAAATTCACCATTTAAAAATATACAGTTTGATGTGTTTTCAAAATGTTTATCATTGTGTATCTACCACCTCAGTTAAAACACAAACTATTTCTCTTATACTCTACTAGTCAATTCCCTGACTAATCTGTGTGTGGGGGGTTGTTTTTGTTCTTGTTTTTGTCCCTGTAGTTTTGCTTTTTCAAGAATGTCATGTGAATGAAATATGTTTGGCTTTTTTCATTTAGTATAATTCTTTTGAGAATCATCCATATGGTTGTATGTATTCATTTGCCATCTGTATCTTCATTGGTGAAGTGTTGATATCTTTTGCCCATTTAAAAATTCTTATTATTGAAATGAAAGAATTTTTCATGTATTCTAGATACATGTCCTTTTTCAAATATGTATTTTATAAAAACTTCCCTCTATGTGGCTTGCCTTTTCATTTCCTTAAAAGTATTTTTTCAAGAGCAGAAGTTTTTAATTTTGATGAATTTATTGATTTTTTTCTTTTATGGATTGTGCATTTGGTGTGTTATCTAAGAAATCTTCGCCTAACCTAGGGTCACAAGGACTTTTCTTCTATTTTTTCCAGGAGTTTTATAATTTTTAGCTCTTTCATTTAAATCTATCATCCAAATGATTTGAAAAATCATTTCAAATTGATTTTTATGGTGCAAGGTAAGTGATGAAGTTCCTTTTTTTGCATGCAGATGTTCAATTAAGCCTCAATTTTCTTGCCAGTAAAAGACTGTAAGAATTATTGTGAAGATTAAGTAGTAATAGCTATTAGAGAGAGGGCATAAAGTTATTGAGTTCTTACAGGATGCCAGGCACTAGATGTTTTACCTGTGATAACTTATATCTCCCAACAACCCTATGAATTGTCATTATTATCACTACTTTACAGAAAAGACAATTGTGGCACTGAGAGGTTAAGTCACTCTCCCAGGGTGACAGAATTAATTAAAAGGTTCCAAAGCTGGTACTTAAACACAGGCTATCTGGCTCAGTAACTACAACCTCAACCAAAATACTATTCTGAGAAAGCAGAAGTGGGGTGCCTAACACATTTCTAGGTGCTTAATAATTGTATTAGTTAGTTACCTATTGCTGTGTAACAAATTATGCCAAAACTTAATGGCTTAAGATAACAAACATTATCTGACACTTTCTCTGGGTCAGAAGTCTGGGTAGCTCAGCTGGGTCTTTGGCATCAGAGTCTCTCACCAGGCTGTAGCAATGGATCAGCTAGAGCTGCTGTGTCATCTGAGGGCTCGACTGGGAAAAGATCTACTTCCAAACTCACTCAAGTGGCTGACAGTGGGCCTTAGATCCTCACTGGCTCTTGGCTGGAGCTCTCTGTTTCTTACCTTGTGGGCCTCTCAGTAGGCTACTCACAACATGGCAGTGGGAATCGAGAGAGGGCAGAAAGATGGAAGTCACAGCCTTTTTGTAACTATCTCTGAAATGACATCATCATTTTTGCCTTTTTCTATGCATTAAAAGTACATAGCAAGGACCCCATCTACACTCAAGAGAAGAGGATTGATCCAGGGTATAAATGCCATAGGGGCCATTTTAGAGGGGGCTTACCATGGTAGTAATTGATTGCTTCCTCTGCCTTTGTTTCAAAAATAGAGATCTGGTGCTATAGAATAATTCTTTATCTCTATTTTTGTTTGAATGGGCTTCTGAGGCCTAAGAACTTGATCACTGGTTTCAGAGAAAATTCCAAGGAACCAAATTTACAAAATTCTAGCTCTATTTTTTATATACGTTATGGAATACTCAAGGCTTTACATCCATGGTAATTTGAGAAAAGTCCTTTCTAATCCTTAGGCAGAGAATATTTTTTAGTTCCCTTCACTGAGATCATTCCACCTCTTTATGTAGAGTTTTAAAGATAGTGGTTCCAACTTTTTAGGGATTAGAGGAAAATGAAACTCTTTTACAAACTGAAACAGTGGGAGAACCTCTAACCTTCAAGGATTAAGTCTCTTAATCCTTGAATTCTGGAGACTCAAGTTCCTACGTCATAGGAGGGAAGAGTTGGTGATAATACTGTTCAGAAACGATGCCAATGACTCAGCCCCTCTTTTCTGTGATACTCTCCAAGGGGGATCTCAGCAAACTTCAGAGTGCCTGCCGTGTAGTGGGAGGAATTGCTTTGTCAACAGTATTACCAAGATGTAGAGAGCTATTTGTGGGTGGCTCTGTACTGGCTGGGACATCTCCTGTTCTTCAGTGCATATATTTATACCTAAGCAAATAGGCCCATAAAATGCAAAGTCTGTGTTCCAAAGAACCACTGCCAAGAAGCCTTTCTCCACAGAAATCATCACCAAAAAAATGTGGCTGGTTGTTCCCACTAGTGAAGACAATTTGCTGCAGGGACATCTTGGCTCCTGGCTGACCCTTTACTGTTGACTGTTTTTAGATGTCCAACGTCTTGCCAAAGAAACTTTGAATCACCAGAGTACCTATCCCAGGGCCTTTTGAACAGTCAGCATTGAATGCATGTTTGTTGAATGGATGCTCTTTGGACTCATGCATTTGTCATTCTCTTCAGGGTTCTGTAGCTAGGCTCCCTAGCCTACTTTCTCCAGGCACTGTTTCAAAGAGGCAAAAAGACCCTCCCAGCCTAGTGGAATCATTAACTGCCTTTCTGATTTACTCTTCTTCCTGGGAGACACAGAGCTAAGGGCAAACATCCAACCCTTCAAATTGGGGACACACAGCTCCCTCTCACCTATGGCACTGTGTGCCCTGCCGTGCCTTCAGCAACAAGCCAGCCAAACTGAACACAGCATTCATCTGCACAGCCAGACTGCACCCCAGATGCCCTCCTGTCATCGGGAGGCCTCACACCTAAAGGGAAGCCCTCGGTAACTGGCTTATGAGAACTGTTAAATAATTTTGACACACAGAAAGCTGCCAGGCACCTGCCCACATCCCTTCTGGGCAATCATTAGGCTCCTGAACACCTGAGCTTTCTCAGCTGCCCAGCTTGCCTACCACATGCTCCGCGTAGTCCGCAGGAGAAAGGAATCTGGATAATAGCAGGTTTCAGGTGAGTGCACAGGCAGCTGGTTCTGTTCATTCAAAGAAGAGGAACATCTTGCTATGTACATCTAGTACACTTGCCTCCCTCAGAATCTGGTTGTGTTTGCCTGAGGGAGGCCAGGGCTCTTTGGGACAGCTGGCCATGAGCTCTGGGTATGGGCGAATGGCAAGAAACACGATTTCTCTCTGTCTCTGTATAATACACCCTTCACACACACAATTTAAATTGCCCTCTGACTTCTGCATTCGTAACAGCAGCTGCAATAGCCCACTTACTATGCGTGGGGCAACTTGCTAAGCACCTTACATGTGCTTAATTCTCAGAACAACCCAATGAACATCCCTTTTCAGATGAGGCACAGAAGTTAAGTAACTTGCCCAACGTTACCCAGATATTGAGTGGTGGAGATGAGATTTGAACCTAGGCATTCAGACAACAGACCACAGGCCATGTTGAAATCCTGCCTCTCCAAACCATGTTCCTATCTGACTCAACAGCCTAGCTGAGAAAGCAAGAATAAGTGCAAATTTCAGTGCCTGTAAATGAATACTTTGTCTTAAGCATAAAGGTATGGGACAAATAACTTTATTTTTCTGATAAACCAGCTTTGTTTATCTTGGTAAAGATGCTTGGATGCTCTCTAGCTCCGATTCAGGTTGGTCTCTTACTCCTCAACATGTCCAGCTGGCCTGTTGAGACTTGTGGGGAATTTCACCCCCTTGTTTTTTGACTAAGCAAACAGTTTTCTCTGGATTTGGGGTTAGGAGGCACATCATAGGTGTGGCAGTTTGAAGCATTTTGTGAATCCCAGAAAAGATCTTGCTCTTGGAGTTAATCCATTCCTGTGGGTGTGGGACCCTCTGATTGGATTGAATTCAGCAGTCCTTTGATTAGAGTACTTCAGTGAGGGGTGACTCAGGGTGGGGTCTCGGCCTCTTGCTGGAGTCTTATATAAACAGGAGAGACTTGTGGAGACACACAGAGAAAGAGAGCCGCCATTTTATCCTGCTATGGGAGAGAGGACTCCGGGATCACCTTGCATGTGCAGAAAGACAAAGAAACCCTGAGGGGAGGAGAGGCTGGAGGCTGGAATCAGTGGAGCAGCTGAAGATGAGGCAACGAGGAAAGAGGAGAGATGAGCCATAGGCTTGACTGCCCACAGCTGAGCCCCAAGAGAAAGCATCTATAGATGACACCACTATGTGCCTGACCGCCCACTGCTGTGACTTGGTGAGCCAGCATCCCTTGATGATGCCTTGATTTGAACATTTTCACAGCCTTGGAACTATAAGGTTCTACCCTAATAAATTTCTACTGGAAAAGCCAACCCATTTCTGGGATTTTGCATTGGCAGCCTTTAGCAAACTGAAACAGGCTAAAAGGCCACAACTGTAGATTGTTAAGAATAACTTATTGTTCACTTTCAGTTTCTGCCATTACCTAAAGCCATTAGGTCTGGAGCAGATTCAACAAGTGAAGGATAAGTCACCAGGTAACATAGTGCCTTAAAGAACCCTTTCTTTGCTATGACCTATCATTTTGCCATGCCATGCCATGCTACAAATTCTTTTCTCAAAGCAACACCCTCTTCTTTAGATGCTGTTATGCTTAAGTCAGCACCACTAGCTCTCCTTCCTTCCTTTCCTGGTTTATGATATAGAGCATCCATTCCAGCCTGCTTTCAGGGCAACAGTGAAATGGTTTTATGGCTGCCTGCAGGAGATTCTGCAGAGAGACAACAGGCACCTAATTAACTGGTAATTTTCCATGGCTATATTATCAGTATATGTTTTAATCCCATAGTAGTCCTTGAATCCTCATACAGTCCAGAAAAAGCTGGCCCTTTGCCCTTCTAGTACCTGCCAGGCCTTTTCAAACATTCAGGACAGCCAAGATTACCTTTTAAAAGAGTCGCTCTATATTTAGCAGGCCAAATTGCCTATGGTTCCACTCCACCTTTGTGCTTGCTTCACCTTCACAGACAAGGTCACCTAGACAGGGCAGGCATTGCTTGCTGCTGCGTGTGAGACCTAGAATAACTTCTCTACCAAAAGCGTCGCACTGAGGGAGGAAATGAAAAGAACAGCATGCAAGTCAGTTCACCTTGGACAGAGCGCAGGAGCAGGAGAGCATTTCAGCAAGGTTAGTGCAGAAGGTCCTGGCTCCCCAGCGAGGGGAGTTCCAAGTAGACCTCAGGCCACCAGGCAGCCTCAGGGTCAGAGGCCTTGGCAAAATGCCCTAAAGCACCTGCCTCGGCTTTACTGTCTCCCCTTCTTACCTTTTACTTCCTGTTATTTTTTTCTTCTTGTCTTTCATTTTCCTTTTTCCTCTCTCCCTTCTTAGCTTTCTGCCCTCTCCTCCCTTTTTCCTTCCTTTCTCCTTCTTTCCCTCCACTTTTCCTTCCTTCCTTTCTCCCTCTCCTCTCCCTCTCTCCCTCTCTCCTTCCTTCCTTCCTTCCTTCCATCATTTCTCATTTATTAAGTTCTTACTGTATTTTGTACAGTATAGGCACACCTAGGAGTCATAAAATTGTTAAACCAGACATTTCTGTCCTAGAAGAGCTCACTCTTAGAGGGCTGATCATAATATAGCATCCTAAATATATAGGAGGACACGGAGGAAGGAAAACACTCATCTGGCTGGAGTTACCAGGGAAAGCCCCCGTGAGGGCAGCATTGGAGCTGAGTTAGTATTCCTGCACCCCCACCCCCAAACAGAGAAAACCTGTCCCAGTCTTAAACACCAGGTGCAGAGGGGGGCAGTTCCCTTATTTCTCCTCTTTTTAGCTTGCATGGAAAGTAAGAGAACATCCATGGCACTGCCTCCGGGACCCAGCTCCTGACTTGGTTACTGCCCCTGCTTTTCTGGTTACTCCCCTCTACTCTTCTCTCTGGCCTTTGGTTATAGAAACCACAGCATATTCTTAGAAGTTAAGAGAAAGTTTATAAGTAAAAAAAAAAAAAAATCCACAGAAGTAAAATAGTCATACTCTAATATACCAGGGAAAATGTTTAAAAACTTAATTAACTGCATTTTCGAGGCATGAGGTCTCTGGGACTGAGTGGTGTGCCTTGGAGCTGCCATGAATCAAACATAAATCGTAAACTGGTGAATAGAGGTGTTTGGTACTAGAGAGGCTTTGTTTACCCAAAGGGAGTATTTTAAATAAGAGAGTTCACCCTTGGATAAAACCTGCCTTGAAAATTTGATGATGTTGTAGGGTCTATGTGTACCATCATGGATTAGCTGTAATGCTGGTGAGATGGTAAGGATGGAAGTCTCCCACATCTTATGATTCTACTAGTGAATTACCATGTCAACTATTAGAGATGCAGAGATATAACTTTCTTTTCTGAAAGTGGACTCTGCTTAACTTTGAAGTCCCGACTTAAACTTGCCCATTTAAGAAAAGTTGGATTGGGTTTAGAAGTTCATCCTCATTGGGGTAGTCACTCAGTCAATGCAGGATTTAAACTCAATCAAATTAATTCAAACCATCAGTTCTGTTCTTGCCCCTTCCCCACTTGTCCAGGTGGTGTCTGTGTGCAGGGGGTTCATATCGGGGGCTGTCCCCGGTCCTACTGGTCCCACTAGCTGGATTATCACACCTGATCTTTGTAAGGAGGTTTCTGGTCCCTCTGTATCTGCTGTGTACCTCCCTGGTCCCACCTGACACTTCATGGTGGATGCCAGCACCTACTGCTGAGGTCCTGTCCTCGCAAGGGGTCTAACCACAAAGTCTGCACATGCTATAAAATCCTCATGCCTACCTAGGTCTCTTCTGGCCCCTCAGCCCCCTCTACATTCCCTTGACCTCCTCTGGACCTGCCTGAACATGTGTGTCTCCCCCGGGCAGGCCAGGGGCACCTGGGCTGTGCTATCTTAAGTCTCTTCCTCTCATCTACCCTGCTCCACAGTTCTGTTCCCTCCTCAGGAAAGCAAGCTTCACCATTGGCTTCTACTTCTTGACATTTGATTTACCTGTACACAAACTATATATTAATCAAGATCAAGTCCTTTCTGTTGTGAAGCCTACTGGGGGAGATTTTGGTGCCGCTTATGGTTGGGTTGTATCCATCACTGCTTCTGTCCTCCTCATCTCTAGGCCCACCCAGGGATTCCACCAAAGGAGAAATTACAAAAAGCTTCCCAGGACTACTCAAGGAAGTTAGCTATAGTTCAAATTGCCCTTAAAGACTGTAGATTTATAACGAGGCTTAAATATTAGGTACAATAAATCCT